>NC_063370.1:4239693-4388455 GCF_021869965.1 Rhincodon typus
CTAGTCCCGAAACGTCAGCCTTCCTGCTCCTCTGATGCTGCTTGGCCTGCTGTGTTCATCCAGCTCTACATCTAGAGATTTATCCACCTTTTTTGTTTTTAAGACCTCCAGCATTTCCTCTTCTGTAATGCGAACTGTTTTCAAAACATGAATATTTATTTCCATGAGTTCGCTAGACTCCATTTCTTTCTCAGTAAAAACTGACATGAAATATTCATTTAATCTCTCCCATCTCCTAAGGTTCAACACAAACGTGACCTCATCGATCTGTAAGGGGCCCTACTGTCTAGTTGCTTTCTTGCTCTTAATATACTTCGAGAATCTCTTTGGATTATCCTTAACCTTATTTGCCAAGGCTATCTGACATAGTCTCTTTGCCTTCTTGATTTCTCTCAAGAATGCCCCAACACACTTTGTGCTCTTCAAGAGATTCATTTGATCCTAGTTGTATGTTGTTTTTTCTTTTCCTGTGAATTTTTATTTAACTGAGCTAAGAAGCCCTGCTGGGGAAGAGGACTGAAACAATGCATTTGATACAATGCATTTAAATCACCTACATGACTTCACCATTTCCGGGGAGGTGATTCTTTTGCTTGTGGGTGGAGGTCAAATGTGCAGGTACGCAAACTGCCTCCACAGATTTTGATTCCAGTAGGAGTTTTATGAAAATCCTTGCAAGAAATTGGAAATGCATATTTTCGAGATGGGTTTCTTGTTTATTTCTTGCTAATCATTAATTTCATTTTAAATCCTAGGTCAAAATTAATGATATGACAAGTCAAAAGTCGTGGACTAATACTCTGATCTCCCCATTCCTTTTTTATCCAAGAGTTGATTTTTAACGATTTTCAGGGGATATATCTTTAGTGTGGGCAACTCTACATTTTGTATCCATTCCCCTTGAACGTTTGTTGCCTCGAGTGCAGAATTCAACCCTATTAAGTTATTAGGTATTATCGAATGCTACATTAAATTATTTATGTATGCAAGCTAAAATATATTCAATAAAATAACCTGACTATTAAAATACAAGCTAATTGTCGATAATTATCAAAAAAGATGACTAAGTTTGACTGCGCTCAATTCCAGTTTAAGGTCTTTACATTCTTGTTTTGAAGCCCAACCACTTAAATACTTTTAAGTAGCTGGTGAATGTGGGTGGCCAGAGAATCTGTTTTGTGAACTGAATTCTTCTTCAATTAAAGGTGGTGTGCACTTGTCTCTGAAGTTTCCGTGCTGTTGAGTGATGTGCAGGACATCAGCCTCTGTCATGTACTTGAGGAATAATTGTAATGAATCCCTTCAATAATTGGGCTATAGGGTTGCAATTTCAGGACACCAAAATCTCCTGTCCAAAGAAAAAAATGTAAATACTGAAAGATAGTAAGAACTGCCGATGCTGGAATCGGAGATAAGTGTGGAGCTGGAGGAACACAGCAGGTCAGGCATCATTAGAGGAGCAGCTCCTCTGCTGCCTGACCTTCTGTGTTCCTTCAGCTGCACACTGTGTTATATGTAAATACTGAAGTTGAGCTATCACGTTTTTGGAATGAGGAAGCTGTACAATATCTGAATGCCACACTATTTATTGAGCTTGAATTGTGTACATGGCATAGGAATCTTTTTTTAAATCGCATGAGTAGATTAGCAAAAATGCAGGATAACCATGATGTTGCCAGACCAGTTAAACTTTGTGTGGCACAGCAAGATCCAATCATGAGTTCTGTAGAATAAGAATTGTGCATGTGTGGGGAAAATCTGTTTCCTACTGTACCAGAACAGCAAGTTTGAATGCAATGGGGGAGCAGAGAAGGACTGAGTATGATGCCGTGCAGATACACCTGCCTTCAAACATACAGAATTTAGTGCAAAGCTAACTTCATACACTTTTAAATGTCAGTTGGCACTGCTTGAATAAAGACTTGTTTGGATTGCACCTTTTTTCATATAAAATTCCTAAAATATTCCACAATCCATGAATTAGTTGCATTTGGATTTGCTGTTTCATGGGCGTCACCCAAATTTACATTGGAGGAGACTGGAGAATCTCTCAAATGTTAGCCGTGTTATTGAAGACTGCTTTATAATCTTGCTGATTTGAGAGATCTTGTTTGTTTTTAATGCTACAGTGTTCATAATCTGTATATCAAATATTCAACTCCGCAATACACTTGTCGGGGTGGGGAGAACAAAACACTGGATTCTACCTCAGTCATATTGGCTATATGTTTACTGAAGCTGAGCAATCCTGAGCGGGAGCGTTTTAACATTGTAAAAGCTTGTACTGAAAATGAGCATGACTGAGATCATTCTTTGTGTATAAATTGCCATGAAGAACATGAGCAAGCACATCTATTTCTTAGAGTCTGTAGCCCAGAAAGGTTTGAAGAATTGATCTCCAGTCTGAGTAGTATAATCTTAGGCAGTACTTTCAGCCTGAGCATCTGAGCCATAAAGGAAATATATTTGATTAGTACTATCTCTGCAGTGCCCTATCTTAGGAAAAGGTGTGTAAGAGAAATGGCATCTAGAATCTAGCTCAATTGTGATTGAGTGGCCTCAAATATTCACTGTCAAAGCCCACTGAACAGTTTTGGAGCGACTGGAGGGTTTTCTGTTCGTTTTGTAATCCTTAACAAGCAAAGAACCAACAAAGGCATTGATTGTAGGGGGAGAAATTTTGACATAATTGAGGCAAACTAAGGAAATGGAACAACTCCTTTTTATACCTTACTAAAGAATGATTTCCCTTTTTAACAGAAGAGTTAATGCATAAATCTTAGCCTATGCTAGCAAGATACAATCCTGTAGTAATAATTAACGTATTTTCACATTCCACTTTATCATTTATATTTATGACTTCCATGTTTCAGGCCACTCTGGTGTTTTCCCCAAGTTTTGCCACGAATTTCACTAGGTATCAGAGTGAAGAAAACGTTGTGTCTGGGATAATGCATAGAGAGATCCAGCAGTTGAGCTCATCCTAATTAGATGCACAAATCTCCCATCTGCCTCAGGTGCATCATAATATGCCATTGCATACAGACTGGGTGCACCAGCTGAGTATTAAAGTTGTGGAGGGCTAGTGTCTGGAGTGGGTTAGGAATGTTTGTAAGAGCAGTGTGTTAAGGAACCAACGGGAGGAATGCTATTTTAGATCTAGTATTATAGAGTTATGGTGATACAACACAAGACACCTTTTGGCCATCAAGCTTGTGTCAACCTATCTACACTAATCACTCTTTCCAGCACTTGATTTGTACATACTTCTAAAAAGATGAGGTTTGCTGTATCTACTGCCCTCCTAGGCAATATAATGACAAAAGGCTAATTAACAATCTTGTTTTCAAAGAAACTTTAAGGATAAGTCACCTCTTTGACAGAATCTTGCATTATATTTGAAAGTGAGATAGTTAACTCTTATTCAAATTTAACACTTGCTTCAGGGAAATTATGAAGGCATTAGGTGCAGATTGGCTGAGGTGTCTTAGTGAAATAGATTGCCTTTGTATAGAGATAACAAGGTGTAGAGCTGGATGAACACAGCAGGCCAAGCAACATCAGAGAAGCAGGAAGGCTGACGTTTCGGGCCTAGACCCTTCAGAAAAAGATACGCCTTTCAATGGATAGTCTTTAACTATTGCATAACTTGCAGCAATTATACATTGCTTCAATACAAAAACTCAAAAGGTCAGTCAGTTGTGGCTAACTATGAAGTTCAAGATTTTGTAAAATTAAGAGAAAAGGTCTATAGAGTTGCCAGAAATAGGAACAATTTTGAGGATTTTTATATGTGACAACAAAGGAGGATCAAGAAACTGAAAAGGGGAAGGAGTCTGTTCTAAAGTAAAGGTGATGTCACCATCGTTCTAACGGACCATAGGGCTGCTCTGAGACAGCTGGTGGTTTAACTTGAGTCACCATGTCTCAAGTGAGGGGTGAGATTATGAATACAATCTGGGGGTGTGGAGGGGAAAGAGATCTGCATGTGGACTCTTCTGTAGGTACGTAAAAAGAAATGTTCAGCTAAAATGAATGTGGATCTGTATGTGGGACAGGCAGAGTCGAGGGAGTTTTAAAATGGGGTGTAGAGAAATGACAAACTAAATGATTACCTTGTACAGTATCTTCCTCAGAAAACGGACTCAGAAAAATACACCAGAACTAGAGATCCAAGTTTATGGGGAGAATGAGAAATTGAAGTAAATTTAGCATTAGTAAGAAGATTGCACTAGAGAAGTTTAAGGAGTTGAAAGTTGATGAATTCCCAGGGCCTGATGGTCTGCATCTTAGAGTCTTGAAGGAGATTGGTATAGCAAAAGGTGATGCATTGATCATCCCAAAATCTATAGATTATGGAAAGTAGCAAATATCATACTGCTGTTAAAGAAAGGAGTGAGAAACCAGACTACTTGAACCTTGCGTGAACAGTAGAGAAAATGCTAGAATCTATTTTAAAGGTTGGGATAAATCAACACCTAGTTGATGAATTTGGCATAGTCAGCATTATTTTGTCAATGGGAAATCATAGTTGATGAACTTGGGTTTTTTTTTGAAGATGTTACCAACCAAACTGATTTAAGGAGAGCCAGTGAATGTAGTATACTTGATTTTCAGAAGGCTTTGTCAAGTTATCCTTGGGAGGCTGGTTAGAAAGAAAAATTAAAGTGGATAAGAGGTAATGAACTGACATGGATTACTGCGTGGCAAACAGTGTGAATAAGTGGGTCATTCTTGCATTGGCAGGTTGTGACTAGTGTGGTGCTACATTGGTCAGTACTTGGTGGCTCCAGTTGTTGACAGTATTAATTTGGCATTGAGGGCCAGGTGTAATATTTCTAAACTTGCAAATGATACAAAGGTAAGTGGTGATGTATCATAAGGAAGATGCCATGCAGCATTAAGATTTGGACAGGGTTATTGAATGGGTAAGAACATGACAGATTGAATATAATGTGAAAAAAAAATAAGGTAATTCACTTTGATAGGAAGAGCAGAGTATTTCTTCAAAAACAAGGGGTTGGAAAGTTTAGATGTACAAAGGGACTGAAGTATTCTTTCTGATGAGTTGTTCACTGAAAGCCATCATACAGGTGCAGCAAACTATTAGGAAGGCTTATGGAGCATTAGCCTTTAATACAAGAGGATTGGAATGCAGGAACAATGTAGTCTAGTTGTAGAAGAGCTTCGTTGGACTGTACCTGGAGTACTGTGTACTTAGGAAACATGTTATTGCCATGGGGGAAGTGCATCAAAGTCTCACCCAGATTTGTTCCTGGGATGGTAGGTCTGTCCTACGAATAGAGATTGGGCAAATTGTGCTTTTATTATTTAGAGTTCTGAAGACATGAGGAGGCGATCTCCTTGGAACCTACAAAAATACTTAAAAGGATGGATGTAGGTGAAAATGCTTACCCTGTCTGTGGAGTCTGGAATCAGGAAGTACAATTTTTAAAATGAGAGATGCCACTTAAGATAGAAATTATTTTATTTAGGGTGGTGAACCTTTTTTGAGTTCCCTATCAAAGAGGGTTGTCGAAGTTCAGCCTATGTTTAAGGTAAAGATTGATAGATTTCCAATTATCAGTGTTATATAGGATTGAGGATAGAGTGAGTAAAAGGCATTGAAGTGCTTGATGAGCCATGATTGTATTGAATGGCGGGGCAGGTCCAGTGACCTGAATAGCCCACTCTAGTTCTTGTATTCCTGCTTAAACAGGTTGATTAAGAAAATACATAGAAAATTTAGGCCACAGAAGAGGGACACTTGGTTCATCCTGTCTGTGCCAAGAGCTATCCAGCCCAGTACCCACTTCCCAGCTCTCGGTACAAGGTGCGCGGCTAAGCATTTTGTAAATGTGGTGAAGGTTTCTAACTTCAGGTTTCGGAGCCGTAATGCCATTTAGATAAGAACCTCATCCTCCATCATTAAGAAGAAAACAGCCCCAGCCTATTGAATGTGCTTTCTCTTGTACAGATGAAGTTCTCCATTCTCAGCAACATCCTAAATCTTTACTGTACCCTGTACAGCAGTTGTATTATTTCGGTAATGCAGTAACCAGAATTCTGGCTTAACTAAAATTTAATGTGGTACGTGTGAAACTTTCCTACCCTTAGATTATGAAGATCGTAGTGTTTCACAAAACTGCACTTAATTTAAGCTGCAGTTGGAGACCAATTTCTTAAACAGCAAAAGAGAAAACGATCAATATCTGTTACTTTGAGGTGGAAATCAAAATATTTTTCAATATTTTAAAAAGTAGAATCACCTTGGAAGTACAGGACGACATTATATGATCTGAGTGTTGCTGAGGGCTATACTGATCTGAAAAATGGCCAGTCTTGTCTCTGAAGCTAAGCAGACATTTGAGTCTGGTAGGTACTAGGGGCCCATCAGAAGACCCAGGTTCAAGTCCTACTTGCTCCAGTGGTATGTCGTAACATCCCTGAACAAGTTTATATAAAAATATCTGATTGCACACTGAATGACTGTAGGTGGAATCTTTCAACTAACTTGTGTTTTTGTGGACTACTTAGAGTCAGTCATAAAGCTTGGAAACAGACCTTTATGGTCCAACTCATCCACACCAACCAAACATCCCAATCTGGCCAAGTCGCATTTGCCAGCGTTTGGCCCATATCCTTCTAAACCCTTCCTATTCATATAACCCATCCAGATGCCTTTTAAAAGTTGTAATTGTATTCGCCTCCACCACTTCCTTTGGCAGCTCATTCCACTCATGCACCACTCTTGGTGAGAAAAAGGTATTCCTTGAGTCCCTTTTAAATCTTGCACCTCTCTCCTTTTAAACCAATGCCCTCTAGTTTTGGATTCCTCCACCCTAAGAAAAAAAGACCTTGCCTATTCGCCTTATTTATGCCCCTCTTGATTTTATAAATCTCTAAGTTATCCCTCAGTCTCTGACTCCAGGGGAGAAAAGCCCCAGCCTATTCGACCCAACTTCTATACTCAGTGTTCTGACTGGAGGCAAGCATGTCAAACACCATCACCAACCCATCTACTTACGACACCACTTTCAAGAAACAATGCACCTCCACCTCTCTGTTTGGCAATACTTCTCAGGGCCCTACTATTAACTGCATAAGTTGTACCCTGGTTTGCCTTATCAAAATCAACACCTCATATTTATTGAAATTAAACTCCATCTACTGCTCTCTGTCCATTGGCCCATCTGATCAAGGTCCTGTTGTAGTGGACAGTGAAGATTATATCGCTACACCACCTTTTTGGTGTCATCTGCAAACTTAGTAACCATGCCTCCTAAATTCTGATCCAAATTATTTTTGTAACTGACGAAAAGTAGTGGACCCAGCACTGATCATTGTGGCACATGACAACATGTTCTGTACTGTTTTAGTACTTGAAAGATTTAAAGTACTTTTTTCTTCATAAAGAGAAGTGCTGTTGGGAACTGTAGTGAGAGGTAAAATATTTTATCAGAACATTGTCTGTTAAGTGTGAAAGGCTGGGTGGGAGCAAGTTGGAATGTGTGATAGAACACTATGATTACTGACTTGCATTTTTGGATGTGGGGAATAAATACTTGAAAGTCTGTGTAATTTCTAACATACTGTTGTAATCTTTACATATTGTAATCTAAAATGTGATATGTGTTGATAGTGAGGTAACTTTTGCTGAGACTCTAACACTGATTTGTGACCCAGATTAGCAATGGCCTGTTTCAGTTTCCATTCTGAAACTCCTCTTACCTAGTACAAGGCGGTGAGCTAAAACGTTTTGATCTGACTGCAGTGATTTTGCATTCATTTCATTTTCCCCCATGAAAGAAACATATTCAGATTTCTTTAAGATCGTCCATGAGAACTTTTTAAATGAAATCTTCATTTTTTGGCAAGCTAGTTAACAGTATATTTGATAGTTGGAGTAATGAATCCAAGCATCTGACAGTTCCTTGTTTTTCTTGATTTCATAATCTCCTTCTCCTCTCTCTGAGGGTGCTTTGTCCCATTTAGCTATGTGGACCATGAGGCAAAGCTGAAGGCCTGCAAGTGTGCACCCAAGTTGATTAACTAGTTAAATGGATATTGCCAGTGCTTGGGACTTTCAACTTTTCCAGTCAGACCATTGCACCAATACCTGATCCACAGAAGAGTAGCAAAAATTCACCAGTGACATGTCCACTCCTCTGTGTTCCTAAAGTGAACCAAATTGGTTAGTTATCCACGAGCCATGCAAAGAACTAGTTAAAATACCAGAATACCATAGAGATGTCAACTTCCCTTACCAGGTGCATTTATATTGGAGACTCCCTATTACCTCATTGTAACTGCTTCCCAAGGAAGAGACTGCTGCATGCTGTCACGCAAGCTTCAAATGTTTTCATGGCACCCTGTGTGAAAACTTTACCAATCACCAGGCCAGTGATGATACTCTAATTGGGAAGGCTGCGAGAGGCCTCCTGTATTTGGAAAAAGTGGTGAGAATCTGTTCTCTCCCTTCCTCTTTTTAACCCCAAACATTAATTAAGTGGTTTTGAAGGTCGAGTGAACTAGTTCCTGTGGGTAAACTTGATTTATGTGGTTTTTTTTGTTAACCTTGAAGTTCCATGGTGCGCACAGTAAGGATAGGTAGCTTGCATTGTGTAATACCCTCCCCACCTACCTTGGCTGAGGTCTGACTCAAACCTGGGAGCTGTACATTTTAGCTACTTACTCAGCCATCATGGCAATAACTGCCTCATTTTAAGATGTTCATTTTTATAACGATTCTAACTTTTTAAGAGACTAAATTCAGAGAACTTACAGGATTGAAGTCACATGTTTGCCCTCCATCTAAGTCTCTTTATCCCATTTTAATCACTTTCCCCTAATATTACCTACTTAACAAGGGATTTGGAGCTGTACTGAAGACAAAACGATATTGGGATTTCTTGGAGTAAGAATCTATATTTACTTTATCTGTCTCATTTTAAACATTTATTTTCAATGATTCATAACTTTTTCATAACCTGCGCTGAATAATATATAAGCACATTATTCTTTTCAGAAGGGCAGAAGATATGGCCTACAACCTTAATTGGGACAAGGCACAGATGGACACTACCGTGCAGTGTTACCCATACACATCTAGTGCATTGGCACCCATTGGCAAATGTTAATGCCAAATGCTTAAGACTTCCTATATCAGGATGTCAAAGTAGTCCTATTAAGTATGCCATCACCTATAACTGACTCTCTCTTAACCATCAGTACCTCTGTTGTTAAAATGCAGTATGTTCTCGCCAGGCAGTTAGATAATTGTAAGACGAAACCTGGTAATTGAGCTGTTAGTATTGAACCGAGAGGTTTCTATGAAAATTTGACACACCCACCATTATGCTTTACTGAAATGTTACTGACAACATTGTTTTCACCTAAGCAACATGTTCAGTAGTTTGCATGGGGTGATAGCTTTTCACTTCCTCGACCTACCAAGTTGGCAAGGAGCAATTTGCCTACATCTGTGGGCTCTATTCTAATTCCATTGGTACTTTGTCCTCCAGTAACTTGCCTGTGTAGCCAGACTTCACTTAAGCACAGCAGCAAGCTTCACCGCGACACAGAACCCTGCAGCCAAGTCTAACCCTGGCATTATTTAATTTCATGCATACATACTTTCCATGTGATCCATACATGGTGATCACCAGTTACTCCCCTTTATTGGCTGATATCAGTAAGATGGTATCAAATACGTTCTCAAGTTAAGATCTACAAACTTGTTTGCACTATTGTATCTGCGTGTCGTTGAATTGGAGGTGTTTTAATATGCAGTTTTTCAAAAAGACTTAACTTGGTTCATTTTCTTGTGTGGGTTACAAACTTTTTTGTGAAATCTGATTCTCTTCCAGTAGTATATTTGAGCACATCCTTTTTGAAATCAAAAGTCGTATGTAATCGTGGAGAGTTTTACTTTAAAGGCGAGCTGGTGTTTTCGAAGAATTTAATAGTTAAGTAAAGCCATGCATCTGTTTGTTTTTTGTTTAGCATTAGTTCCAGACTACTTCAGTTTAGGGAGAGGAGGGTTATGCAGGATAGCAACATTTACTTTTACTTTTTCTTTCAGGCTCATTTGATGGTTGCAGCAGTGACTGACTTTCTCCCAACCCCCTACCAAGGCTACCCTTAAACCAAGTGATAAGATTTGCTTAAGTCAGTTGTCTCCCTTATGTGGGTGGTGGCTAAACATTTAGCTGTGGGAATACACTTTAATCTGATTGAGGGACTTACATGTGACACGTCACCCGATTTTGCTGCAGAAGCTTTTGTTGGCCTTAACCAGTAATAGCCACTTCATTCCTCTTAAAGGACACTTACCAGCAAGCAATATTTTTGAGAGAGATAGTTTAAATTGCTGTAGCTTTTGCAATATTTACACAAATTTGAAAGACTACTTTGTGTTTTTGCACATTCATCCCAAGAAAATTGATTATGGTTAGCGTTGATCTGTCAGTGATTTGACTTAGCTGGCTGCCATCCCTTTTGTGGATCTTCTTGAGATACAACCTTATGGTCTTAATTATTCTATTCTGAGCTAATGTTTTGTGGAAAATCTTTTTTGAAGTTGAGATTTGAAAAACCACACGTTGAAGTCACTTGGCAGTTCAAAATCCCATATCTGAAGTTTATCTGACTGGATCAAGTTGCAGTTAAAAGCATCGGGGGAGGGGGTGAGAACATCTGCACTTTGTTGTGGGTGTGGGAGGACCTGCCAGGCAGAACGCAATCCAACTCTGAGAGAAGCTCTTTGATAGTAAGAGCAAATTCATCTGGACTCCCTCCAATAACTAGCTCTTCTGGTGAGCAGCATATGTTTTTTCCAGATTTTTTATTTACTCTTTCACGGGATGTGGGCGTTGCTGGAAAGGCCAACATTTATTCCCTGTCCTAAATTATCCTCCGTGGTCATGATAGTTTGAACTTCTGCAGTCTGTGATGAGGGAACTCCCTCAGCTGTTGAGTAGTCATTCCAGAAATTTAACCATGTCCTAAAGGACGGATTATATTTCCAAATTAAGATGGCACGTGACTACAAAATGTTGGTATCTAAGGTTTTGGAGTAGATTTGTAGCTCGGGTTGTGGGTGTTGAGGTTGGTTGCTCACCGAGCTGGTTTGTTGTTCCACAGACGTTTCGTTACCGTGCTTGGTAACATCCTCAGTGCAGCCTCTGATGAAGCGTCGGTGTGTTTTCCCGCCTGGTTTTTAAACTCTGGGGTCCATTGCGATGGATTGCCTCACTTCCGGGTTTCCTCCGTAGTGGAATGTATATGGGGTCGAGTTCAATGTGTTTATTAATAGCATGCTTCGTGGAGTGTCGTGCTTCCAGGAATTCTCGTGCTTGTCTCTGCCTAGCCTGTCCCAGTCGAAGTAGTGGTTCTCCTTGTCCATGTGGATTGAGATGAGTGAGTATTGGTCGTGTCTTTTTGTAGCCAGTTAGTGTTCATGTACTCTTGTTGTTAGTTTCCTTCCTGTTTGTCCGATGTCATGTTTCTGGCAGTCTCTGCAGGGGATCTTGTAGATGACATTGGTCCTGTCCATGGCGGGGAGTGGGTCTTTAGTTCGGGTGAGCACTTGTCGTAGGGTTTTTGTGGGTTTGTGTGCCACTCTGATGCCCAGCGGTTGTAGAAGTCTTGTGGTGAGTTCTGACGTGTTCCTGATGTAGGGTAGTGTGAGGAGTGTGTCGGGGCGTGTAGAATCTTTCTGCTGTTCCTGTAGGCATCTCCTGACCCAGTTCTTTGGATATCCATTATCCTTGAACACTTGGAAGAGGTATTCCTCCTCCTCTTGGCGTAGTTCCATGTTGCTGCAGTGTGTTGTTGCCCTTTTAAATAGTGTTCGCACGCAGCTTTGTTTGTGAGTGCTGGGATGGTTACTGTTGAAGTTCAATACCTGGTCTGTGTGTGTGGTTTTTTGATGTACTTTCGTTTGCAGTTCCCCATTTGTCTTGCGCTCTACATGACATCAGGAATGGGAGTTGTTTGTTCTTCTCCTCCTCTCCTGGTGAATTTTATTCTGGTGAGGGTGTTGTTTGAGTTTGTGTCTCTCTTCTAATTTGGTTCGTTTAATGATGACAAAGGTGTCGTCTACATAGCGTATCCATAGTTTAAGTTGGATTTGCGGAAGGGCAGTCCTTTCCAGTCTTTGCATCACTGCTTCTGCTATGAGTCCGGAGATAGGCGATCCCATGGGTGTCCCGTTGATTTGCTCGAATGTTTGGCCGATGAAGGTGAAGTGGGTGGTCAGGCATAGGACCAGTAGTTTAAGCATGTTGTCCTTGGAGATGGTTTCACTGGGGTCGTGTTCTTGTTCAAGTAGTGTTGTCATTGTTTCCCTTGCTAGTGGATGTCTATTGACGTGAATAGGGCGGTGACACCAAACGATATCATGGTCTCTTTGTCTTTGGAGTTGAGGAATTCTTGGGCTGAGTGGATGGAGTGGGGTGATTTGTTGACTAGGTGCTTGAATCTTTTTTGTAGTTCTCTGGCTAATCTGTGTGATGGAGTGCCTGGTAGGGAGACTGAGGGGGACTTCCGGTTTGTGCACTTTAGGGAGGCTGTAGAATCGGGGTGTGTTGTTTCCTTCGGGTTTCATTCTTAAGAAGTCTGCTTTGTTGATCTGTCCTGTTTGTTTAAGTCTTTGTACAAGGACTTGTACAAGTGTTCCAAGTGTTCAAGGATAATGGATATCCAAAGAACTGGGTCAGGAGATGCCTACAGGAACAGCATCAGAAAGATTCTACACACCCCGACACACTCATCACACTACCCTACATCAGGAACACGTCAGAAATCACCACAAGACTCCCACGACCGCTGGGCATCAGAGGGGCACACAAACCCACGTCAACCCTATGACAAGTGCTCACCGGAACTAAAGACCCACTCCCCGCCATGGACAGGACCAATGTCATCTACAAGATCTCCTGCAGAGACTGCCAGAAACACGACATCGGACAAACAGGAAGGAAACTAACAACGAGTACGTGAACACTAACTGGCTATGAAAAGACACAACCAATACTCACTCATCTCAATCCACATGGACAAGGAGAACCACGACTTTGACTGGGACAGGCTAGGCAGAGAGAAGCACGAGAATTCCTGGAAGCGTAGCACTCCACGAAGCATGCTATTAATAAACACGTTGAACTCGACCCCATATACATTCCACTAGGGAGGAAACCCGGAAGTGAGGCAATCCATCGCAACGGACCCCAGAGTTTAAAAACCAGGCGGGAAAACACACCGACGCTTCATCAGAGGCTGCACTGAGGATGTTACCAAGCACGGTAACGAAACGTCTGTGGAACAACAAACCAGCTCGGCGAGCCAACCAATCTCAACAAATTGTTGGTATTCCCATTCCCCCTGATGCTGTTGTTGCTGTACGTGGTGGAAGTCCTGGCTTTGGAAAGTGCATTGCTGCAGTGTCATTATAGATAGCACTAACCTCTGCCACCCTAACCTGGTGATTTGAGTCCTAAATGCTGGAGGTTGAATGGGATGCAGCTCGTGGGCTACCTAATCTTGGATGGTGTTGGCCTTGCAGACTGTTGTTCGAGCTGCACTCAACCAGCAGAGTACTGTCTCTCACTTCTGACTTGTAGCTTGTAGCTGAAGAAAGGGCTCTGGGGAGTCAGGAGATGAATCACTCTCTGTAGAATTCCTGCGCTGACTTGCTCTCTTAGATACAGTTTGTATGTTTATGAATCCAGTTAAGTTTCTGGTCACCGGTGTCCTTCAGACTGTTGACACTAGTAATGTCCAAGGTGTTAGTAGATTTTTTTTTTCTGACTGGCATTTTGGTGAGAATGTTAGTGTTGCCACTTCTTAGCCCAATTGAGTGCTGTTGAGATGCTGCTGCATTTGGTTATGGACTGGTTGAACATTTGAGAAGTTATAAGCTGGACTGAACACCGCTGAAGTATGACTTTGGTGTCTGTCCTTCCTCCTTTGCTTAGTAATTTTGTGTGGAGTTTAGTTTCTTTGAATGTAAGCATCAAAAGTATAAATTGGTGTTTTGTTCTGGTTTTCTGTACTTGAAAATTTTGTAGTTGGGCTTTAAATTGAGGCTGCAGTTCATTTTATTCATAAGATTTTAATGATTTGTGATCATTTCAGGTGCTTGTATCTGATATCTGAATGGCTTGAACCCTTTTCTTGGATTCGGGGCTGTTATCCATGTTGCTGACTGTGGTTATGCAGGAGGATTGGTGCTTTTTTTGACAACACCTTTTTGATATTCATTTTCTGTTGTACTCAGAACTGCACACTAAGTACTGGAGGTGATGTTGATTTTTATATGGGAACTGACTGTAAAGGCCAAATTTGATTACATTTTGTAACACGATATTTGACTTGCTGTGTAGACAAATCTCAGTTTTAGTAACTTCTTGTAATCTTCAAAATACAGAATACTGAGTGGGTTGGATAGAGTGGGTGTGGAAAAGTTCCCACTAGTAGGAGAGACTAGGAGCCAAAGGCTATGCTGAACACAACCTTCATAAACCCTTTAGAACTGAGATGAGGAATTTCTTCAGCCAAAGGGTAGTTAATCTGTGGGATCCATTGCCACAGAGGGCTGTGGAAACCAAGACATTCTGTACAGTTAAGACAGATTCTTGCTTAGTAAATGTATAAAGAGTTACAAGGGTTTGGCAGAAGAATGACAGTATTGGGAAGAATGATCACTGCACAGTCTTCGTGGAGTCAACGTTACACTGTCACATTTGAGAATAACCTCCATGTTGTGTGGCACAATCGCTCTGTTAAGTGGAACAGACTTAGAACAGATTTAGCAACTCAAGACCAGACATCATGAAGTGCTGTGGGCCAGCAACAGCAGCAGAATTGTAGTCCACAATGTGAAACCTCATGGCCCGGCATATCCGTCACTCCATCATTGCCAGCAAGCCAGGGGATTAACTCCGATTCAATGGGGAGTGCAGGAGGACATGTTAGGAGCAGCACCAGGATACCTAAAAAATGAGGTGTCAACATGGTGAAGCTGGCAAAGAGGTCGACTTGCATGCCAAGCAGCAAGTGATAAAGCTAAGTGATCCCACAACCAATGGATCAGATTTAAGCTGTGCAGTCCTGCCACATCCAGTTGTAAATGGTTGTGGACAATTTAAACAACTCACTGGAGGAAGTGGGTCCACAGTTATCCCCATCATCAATGATGGAAGAGCCCAACACAACAATGCAAAACGGAAGGCTGAAGCATTAGCAGTGCTCTTCAGCCAGAAGTACTGAGTGGAAGATCCATCTTGGCCGCCTCTAGTGGTCTCCAGCATTATAGATGCCAGTCTTCAGCCAATTCAGTTCAGTCCATGTGATACCAAGAAAGGGTTGGAGACACTAGATACTGCAAAGGCTATAGGCCATGACAACATTTCGGCAATAGTACTGAAGACTTGTGCTCTAGAACCTGCCATTTCCCTTGCCAACTCCTCCTCCAGTACAGTTACAACACTGGTATCTACTCGACAATGTGTAAAATTGCTCAGGTATGTCCTATACACACAACGCAGGACAAATCTAACCCAGCCAATTACCATCCCATTAGTCTATTCCTCATCACCAAAGTAATGGAAAGTATCATCATCGGTGCTTTTAAGCAGCACCTGCTCAATGACTCCCAGTTTTGGTTCTGCCAGGGCTACTCAGCTCCAGATCTCATTCCAGCTTTGGTTCAAGCATGGACAAAAGAGCTGAATTACAGAGGAGAGGCGAGAGTGATCGCTCTTGACATCCAGGCTGCATTTGACCAAGTGTGGTATCAAGGAGCCCTAGCAAAACTGACATCAGTGGGTATTGAACACCATCTCTTCTGGTTGGAGTCCTACCTGGCCTCTGGGAAGATGGTTGTGGTTGTTAGAAGTGGGTCGTCTCCGCTCCAGCACATCTCCGCAGGAGTTCCTCAAGGTAGCGCCCGAGGTCCAGCCATCTTCAGCTGCTTCATTTAATAACATTCCTCCCATCATAAGGTCAAAAATGGGGATGTTTGCCAATGATTGCACGATATTCAGCACCATTCACAACTCCTCAGATACTGAAGCAGTCGATGTTCAAATGCAACAAGATCTAGACAATATCCAGGCTTGGCCTGACAAGTGGCAAGTGACATTGGTACTACACATGCCAGACTATGACTGTCTCCAGTAGGAGACAATCTAGCCACTGCTCCTTGACATCAATAGTATTATCATCAGTGAATCGCCCACTATCAACACCCTGGGGTTACCATTGGCCAGAAGCAGCTGGACTCTCCATAAACTGTGCTTATAAGAACCAGTCAGAGGCTAGAATTGATGGTGAGTAACTCGCCACCTGATTTCCCCAAAGCCTGTCCCTCATCTAGAAGGCACAAGTCATGAGTATGATGGAATACGGCCCACTAGCCTGGATGGGTGCAAGTCCAACAGCACTTGAGATTGACACCGTGTGGGACAAAGCAGCTCGCTTGATTAACACCACATCCAGAAACACCCACACCCTCTTCCACTGACACTCGGTAGTAGCAGTGTGTACCATCTGCAAAATGCATTGCTGAAATTCCCCAAAGATCCTTAGACAGCACCTTCCAAACCCATGACCACTTTCTTCTTAGAAGGACAAGGGCAGCAGATACATGGGAACTCCACCCCCTGCAAGTTCCCCTCCAAGCCACTCCCCATCCTGACTTGGAAATCTATTGACGTTCCTTCATTGTCATTGGGCCAAAATCCTGGCATTCACTCCTGAACGGCTTTGAGAGTCAACCCACAGCACATGGACTACAGCAGTTCAAGAAGGCAGCTCAACCCACCTTCTCAAGGGCAGCTTGGAATGGGCAATAAATGCTGGCCCAGCCAACAATGCTCACATCCCACAAACTAATGTAGCAGACTCGATGGGCTGAATGGCCTAATTCTGCTGCTGTAGCTTATAGTCTTTTAGCTTTTGCACTAATCATGCATCATGCTGCTAAAGGTCTGATCAGTTGAGCTGTTTCAATTTTGCATATTCAAATTGTTTATTTAAATAGGATAGAGTAGTGGAAACTGTAGAGGCAAATCATGTTGGTTAAATGGTGTTGAATTGTGAAGTGTTGAGTCTCTTGGCAAGGTTATGAGGATGTATTGAATGGGGAATTGGATGGAATGAGAGTGATAATGTTCTGGACCCAGCTTGCAGGACTAAATGTTGGAATTTGTACATAAGCTTATGTGATTTTCCTGACTACTTTTTGTGGTCTGTGTGTGTGTGGTCTAGGCTGACACTTCAGTGCCAAAATGCTACATTTTATTTGGAAGTACAAGCTTACAGATTAAAGGGTCCATTGAGAGAAAATTTATTCTAGAAATACTTACCTACTTTGGCAAGGTAAATTTTAGATGTTGATGCGTTAAAGGAGCATGCTAAAAACCCTTTGGTTCGATACAAAGAACATCAAGTAGTTCTTCCAATTATTTGGGCAATTCTATTCTACCACCATTGTTGCACCATCGAAAATGGTTAAATCTATCATTTTGCTTTTTAACAGACATTATGGTGTGAATATTTCTTCTACTGTTGGATAAGCAACAATTATTTCTTAGGTTGTGATGTCTAGAACTTTGAGGTGCATTGTTGATACACTTGTTTCTTAACAATGCAATTAATTGTGGGTGATTATTTAAAACACGGATAAACTAACTTGTGTAGCTTTCAGAACCTGTGCAATCCATGTTGATTACCTTCTGTCTGGTGCTGAATACCGTCAACTTCAAACTGCCTAATTTAGCCCTCTTCTGCCATTTTGCATGACTGTGGCCAACCTGTTTGAGGCCTCAGCTGTTGAACATATCTGCTGTCTGATGCTGCACTTGTAACTGGGTTAGGGGTGGGTGGGGGGGAAGATGACCTGGGGTGGGGGGGAAGCATCCAAGTATACACATTCTCTATGTTTGCACTCGTTCTTGTGTTTATATTGAACATTTTTCCTGGCAGTAACCCTCCTCTTTGGCAGAGGTATGGAGTGTAATCATCGACGTTAATTACCGCAGCTATGTCGAGGAAAGGGTTAGATCACTGTCTGTATGGAAGATATTGCATTTCCTAATGGATTTTCTTTTTAACAGTTTCCACTTCATTTTTTTGCTGCTGCAACATTCTGTGGACACCCAAAAATTTGAACTTGCAAGATCGTTAATCCTTTTAGTGTGCTGTTAGGTGCAGCTGCTGAAGGGCTCAAGCTAATGACTTATCTGCATAAGACTGCAGTGATTACTCAGAATTCTGTTGAAGGTGAAGTATTAAGACCACCTGTACACCAAAGCATATGGCTCATAACCTGAAATGAATCTTTGTTTTAGTGAAGATGAAATGTTCACATTCAAGTTCCTTCACACACCAATTGTAATACTTCTGTAGCGTTTACAAATGACTTTCACTCCTAGCTCCCCCAGCTGACCCTCTGCCTGCTCTGTCATACTTTCAAATTTGAATGATTTATTGTCATTGCATTATTCCCTGTTAAATGCTGTAAAATACAGTGATGAGCTTCCACAACCTGGTGCCATTTTGAATGGCTTAAGAATAGAGTAAAAAGATAAAACTGAAAGAGACTATCTTTGTTCTGCTACCCCCACCTTGATCCCTGAGCTGGCTCACCAGTAACATGACACCTGTACTGCCACCCTCCTCCACTGCCTCATTGCTGTCTGTGCTGGACTAACCATTGTAGGAGTCTCCACTTTTTTTTTTAGGTGCCATCTCTTCACCACTAGGCCCACCTCGTTGCCAGTGAGTCGCATGCTAAACCCACACTCTCTGTGCGACCAGGAGCCACCTTTCCAAGAACCAGGGTTCACTGGGTCCACTTTTGCCTCGATGCCAGAAGCCCCTGCTCTGGGCCTACTACAACCAGGCATCTCTGGCTCTGTGGCCAGGCCATGCCACCACTGTGCTAAGAATCCCACTGTGCCCCGCCCCCCCCCTCCCATTCCTCCCAGATCTCACCTTGCCAATCTTACCATCTTGAAGAATCCGCCGTTGACTCTCATCGCTGGAGGAGTGTTTGCTGCTGCCACCTGATCTGAATGCCTAGAGTACATCCTTGTTGCCGCTGCCAGCACCTCCAATGACTGGAAGGTGTCCCGTCCACTTCCGACTAGTAGGAGGCTGCCATCCTTCTGCACACGACCCATTCTTGTTGCTGAGCTGATGCCACCGACTAGCCTGCTGAAGAGAAGAGAAACAAAAGCAGAAGTAAAAGGAGGGAAAAAGCAGACAGGAGCCAGTGAGCCCTGGACATGCAGTCTTGCTCCCCTGCTGCCATCTTGGACAGGCAAGATCTGTTCATCTGGCAAACTAAATTTGAGATGATTCTTTAACTTGAGTCTTGGATGTTTGTTTTCTTGATATAATACTGACATCCTCAAACTAGCTAAGTCACCACCACCAACATCCTTTAACCTCTCCATACCCATACAAAATTACTATCATTAAGAACAGTTTCCATTGTAAATATTGTTTTCACAGTTTCACCTGAAAGGTTCATGAATGTTTGCACTTCAATATCTCAATGTCTGAGTTTCTTTTTGGTAGAGAGTCCTGTGTTCTTGTGTCACCATGTCTTTGCTTCAAAGCTGCTTTTTCAATGAATCCCAAAACTTTGCTCCTTCGCTTGGATTCAATTCCTCAACCTGTTTTGAGTTTATGTAATCACCGATTCCAGACTAATCTTCAGTTCTCCATTTATATATCAGCGAAGGTGATATTCTATAAGTGTAGGTCTTAGCTCCTTCATCTTGTGACCTCAATTTCAAAATACATGGCCCCCATTTGCAAGTTATGTGAGAGATCGCTGGCTCATTTATGTGGGAAAACTGGGGAAGGAATCAGGAATTCACAAATTGGATTGAATTATTTGAGGAAGTAACCAAAACAATTGAGGGCTGAGCAGTAGATGTCTACTTAAACTTCAGTAAAGCCTTTTACAAGGTTCCACATGGTAGACTAATTAGTAAAGTTAGAACACGTGGGATTCAGGGTGAGCTTGCCAATTGGATACAAAATTAGCTTGATGGTAGGAGCAGAGTGTGGTGGTGGGGTGTTGTTTTTTGGACTGGAGGCCTGTGATCAGTATTCTGCAGGGATCAGTACTGAGTCCACTTCTCTTAATCATCTATATTCTCATCCAAATCCTTTATATAAAAAGCATGGATAGTAAGTTTGCAAATGACACTAAAATTGGTGGTATAGTGGACAGTGAAGAAGATTACCTAAGAATACAAAGAGATCTTGATCAACGGCTGAAGAGTGCAGATGGAGTTTAATTTGGATAAATGTGAGGTTTGTATTTTGGTAAAACAAACAAGAGCAGGACTTGCACAATTAACGGTAAGGCTCTGGGTCGTGTTGTAGAGCAGAGACCCAGGGGTTCAGGTACATAATTGTTTGAAATTTGGGTCACAGGTAGACAGGTGGTCAAGGTGTTTTAGCACATTTGCTGCCTTGGAGTACAGGAGTTGGGACGTCATATGAGATTGTACATGATGTTGGTGAGGCCTCTTCTGGAGTGCTATGTCCAGTTCTGGTTGCACTATTATAGGAAGAATATTATTAAATTGCACATGGCTCAGAAAAGATTTACTAGGATGTTGACGGGAATGAAGGGTTTGAATTGTAAGGAGAGGCTGGATAGCTGGGACTTTTTTCACTGGAGCGTAGGAGGTTGAGGGGCGCCCTTAGAGGCTTAAAATCATGAGGGGTATAGATAAAGTTAATGGCAGGTGCCTTTTCCCTAAGGTGGGAGAGTTCAAAACTAGGGAGTGTATTTTTAAGGTGAGAGGAGAAAGATTTAAAAGGACAGGAGGGTCAACTTTTTTCAAGTGATTTTCGTGGGTGGAATGAACGGCCAGAGGAAGTGGTGGATGCAGCTGCAGTTACAATGTTTAAAAGACGTTTGGATAAATACATGAATAAGAAATGTTTGGAGGAATAAGGGCCAAACGCAGGCAGGTGGGGCTAGTTTAGATTGGAAACTTGGTTGGCATGGACTAATTGGACCAAGGGGTCTGTTTCAATGCCATATGACTTTATAACCAGCTCCAAGCCCTACACTTGTGTGCTGAATTATATGGAAGGAATTCAAACTGATCTTTGTTCTTTAATAAGCAAGAATCCCAATAAAGGATAAACCGACCAGGCTTAACCAATGGAATTTAAGGATGGCATCAGATTGAAAGAAAAACATAATAATGTGGCCAAGAATAATGGTAAGCTAGATGCTTGGGAAGGTTTGTCTTTTGGTTTTTAGACAATCAAATAACGAGAGAGAAAATGAACTTTGAGGTTAAATGTGCAAATAATACAAAGTCTGAGAGCAAGAACTTCTTGAAATATATAAAAAGAGAGAAGCCAAATTGAACTTGGGTCCCTTTAGAGAGCAAGGCTAGGGAAATAATCCCAAGGCTGGGGAACTAAGAAATGGCAGACAAATGGAATAAATTCCAGAATTTTGACCCAGCGACAATGAAGGAACATTGATATATTTACAGTCAGGGTGGTGAGTGGCTTGGAGGGGAACTTACAGGTGTTCCCGTGTATCTGCTGCCCTTGTCCTTCTCCATTTTGGAGGTGGTTGTGGGTTTGGAAGGTGCTGTCTAAGGATCTTTAAATGTCTGCAGTGCATCTTGTAGATGGTGCACACTGTTGCTACTGAGCGGTGGTGGAGGGAGTGGATGTGGTCTCAATCAAGTGGGCTGCATTGTCCTGGATGGTGTCAAGCTTCTTGAGCATTGTTGAAACTGCACCTATTGAGACAAGTGGGGAGTATTCCAGCACATGCCTGACTACTGATTTGATGAGGTAAATGAATGTACTGTAGCTGAGTTGTCAGATGACATGGGGGGGAAGGCAAGTGGTGAGGCTAATAGTTTGCAGAGAGATATAACATGGAGTATAATGTGAGAAAATGTTCAGTGATACTCTTTGGCAACAAGAATAGAGGAGTTAAATATTTAAATGATGGACTGCAGAAAGCTTGGAATCGGGGATTTGGGAGTCCTCACCCATGAATAGCAAAAAGCTAGCATATTAAGATTACTGAGTAATAGGAAAGGCAACTGGAATGTTGACTTTTTTATATACTTTTCCTATTGAATGTGGTTTCCTTTGAGTAAAACCTTTAACTTTATTTCAAACTATGAGTCATTAGTTGGATTAGAATTGGAAAACTGAACAGTTTTGGGTTCCTTACCTCAGGAAAGATACTGGCATTGGAGACAATCCAGAGAATGTTCACTAGGCTGATACCAGAGATAGAGGGACTGCCTTTATGGGAAGAAGTTGAGTAGGTTGGGCCTGTACTTGTCAGAATATAGAAGAATGAGAGGCAACCTTCCTGAAACATAAAGATTCTTCAACTTGACAGGTTAGCTGAGGAAAGGTTGTGGGGAAAGTCTAGAATCAGAAGGCACAATCTCAAAGTAAGGGGTCATGCATTTAAGACCCATGAGGAATTTCTTAGAGTAATGAAGCTGTGGAATTCTTTACTGCAGAAGGCTGTCAATCATTAAGTATATTCAAGGCTGAGAGAGACCATTTTTAATCAGTGAGAGAATCCAGTCGCATGGGGGAAATGGCAGGAAATTGGCTTGAGGATTATCTGATCAGCCATGATCTCATTATATGGCAGAGCAGACTCAATGGGCTTAATGGACTGCCTGCATCAAAATCTTATGGTCTTAAGTACGCTTGATGAAGCTGCAGCAAAGGCTACAGCATAGTTTTGTTGAGTATGCACATTGGGTGCTATAACGTACACATGCAGTTACAGTTTACAGCTTTGGGGCAGCTGTGATCTTTTCTTAGCCACGTCGCTGAAAATGAGAACTCTGTCATGAGAGATTGAATCTGTGCCTGCTAGACACCTTGAACTTTACTTCTGAAAGGTTGAAGAATTGTAATTGTTCTTTTAGTAGCTCAAAGAATTTTGCAGAACAAACTCGAGCAATGCGTACCTCAAAGTATAATAGGATGAAGCTGAAACTTTTTTTATTGAATGTGGTTTAAATGTACATCATGCTGTTTAGAACTGGTACGGTTTCGCATAATGTTAGATTCACCATCTTATCCCTCCCCACAGCAGTATTGTTTTAGCGTACTTTTTCCTTACAGAAAACATTTGTTATTTTAGTGGATTGGAATTGTACATCACTTTTCAGAATACTGTAGACATTATATGGTTGAAATCCACAATGTATTGGGTTTTTAAAAGTCAAGGAGACTATTATACACTTGATGTATGATTTCTCAGACTGAAATGTGCTTTAACAGGGTGACCAATCCTTGCTAATGGCAGACCTCTGGGAGCTGTGGATTTTTCATTTATAGAGCCATAGAGTTATACTGCGCGGAAACAGACCCTTCGGTCCAACTCGTCCGTGCCAACCAGATATGCCAAATAAATCGAGTCCCGTTTGCCAGCATTTGGCCCATATCCCGCTGAACCCTTCCTATTCATGTACCCATCTAGATGCCTTTTAAATGTTGTAATCGTACCAGCCTCCATCACTTTCTCTGGCAGCTCGTTCCATACACACACCACCGTCTATGTGAAAAAAATTATCTCTTAGGTCCCTTTTTAAATCTTTCCCCTTTCACCTTAAACCTATGCCCTCTAGTTTTGGACTCCCCTACCCTGGGATAAAAGACCTTGGTTATTTACCCTGCCTATGCCCCTCATGATTTTGTAAACCTCTACAAGGTCACCCCTCAGCCTCCGACTCTCCAGGGAAAATAGCCCTAGCCTATTCAGCTTCTCCCTATAGCTCAGAATTTAAGTAATTTTCAAGGAGTCCAGTCTGGCATATGTCCCAGTGGTGTGATAATGCAGGACCCACTTTTTTAGTTTCATCAAAGACTGCTATTTTAATTTGAGTGAGATTAGTTCATCTGTGGATTGTAACAGAATTAGTTTTAACTGCAGTATTGATAATAGGCAGGGGTGATTTTTAAAACCCAAAAATTCGTGATGCTGAAGTCACACGTGAATTATTGGTGAATATACTTCATGCTGCAATAGACAATATTTCGGTGATACAGGGAATAAGCAGGAAGGTGGAGTTGAAGGCTACAATCATGTTAACAGGTGGAGCAGGCTCAAAAGACCATAATTCCTCATTTCTTGTGTTCTTGTGAGTTTAGTGTTTTTGGTTTGAATTTTCTTATAGGAAAGAGGAGCTATATATTGTCACCATATGGACAGAGTTGCCACCAGGTTCTTGGTAAAATGTATTTGTGAGTGTGATATTAAGAATTTATTGAACTCAGCTGTTTTTTTCTTTTTGAAGCTCCAGTATGGTTTTTGACATTGTTCCAACATTGGATTGATTAGTTGTTTAAAAAACTGTCTTTTAGATCAGAACCACTGAATATCCCAAAGCACTTGGAGCCTATGAAGTATTTTTTTTCCAAGTGTGATCAGTTACAATTTAGGAAATACGATGCCCAATTTATGTGCAGCAGGATTCTACAAACAGCAGTAAACCTAGGTCTCGGTGGCCTGATCAACCTT
Source organism: Rhincodon typus (assembly GCF_021869965.1). Taxonomy (NCBI): domain Eukaryota; kingdom Metazoa; phylum Chordata; class Chondrichthyes; order Orectolobiformes; family Rhincodontidae; genus Rhincodon; species Rhincodon typus. The sequence goes on from NC_063370.1 coordinate 4,264,259, forward strand.
TCTTCAGAATAGTGCCGTGGGTTCTTTTTATGCCTACCTGAGAGGACAGCCGGAGTATGTTTACTGCCTTATCTGAAACACCATCTCTGACAGTGTAGCACTCCCTTAGTACTGCAGGGGGTTGTCAGCCTTAAGTTTTTGTGCTCAAGGCCTGGAGAGAGTGTTATAAATGAGTCATAACAAAATAGTTTTGGTGAAGTGTTGCTTGTTACAGACCTGGATACAAATTGTATAATGTTTAATATTGTACCTTTCTTAAAGCATATTACCTCGTGAAATATCCTACTATGTGTTATATTACAATGCTTTGAGTAAGCCCATGAGTGTTGACATGAATCACTGCCACAGTGTGGGCAATACAGGATGAATGATTTCAGACAGTTGGCTTATGTATGAACCATGGAGGTGCCTCCAGTGAGTGGTTCAAACTGGAATATTGTGCAAGTCAAGTAGGTCGCACACTCGCCCATGTTGTTCTTCTATTCCAAACACTGCTTATGAGATTTTTCACTTATGAGTAGATATTCTATCATTAGTATACTGTAATTCCATGAATAGGTTGTTGAAAGAATATTAGAAGTAAATGTATGGCACTGTTTCTTGAGTGTGAAGGCACCCACCACATTATTGGCATTAATATGTCCCTTTTTGATATTTAAAACATTTTGAACTTGACAACTCTCTACATTGAATTAGGGAATCATCTCTTCCCTCCTATGTTTGTTTATGAGCAAAGCATGTGACAATGTAATATTTGGAGACCAATAGTGGAATTACAGTCTGTCTAAGCACAGAAAGAGTGGCATAGTGACAAATGCCATGACTTGTTTTTGTTCTTTTGGGGAATGTGGGTGTCTTAATTCACCTTTAAAGTGGTGATGGTGAGTTGTCTCCTTGAGCTGCTGCCACCCATTTGGTTCACCCACCGCTGTTTGGGAGAGTGTTAGGTTTCCATGATGTTGTACTGCGTCTTGATGACGAGGGCAGTCATTCTCCTCTCTACCTGAGGCTTCAACTTTTTTTTTGCTCATTAGAGCCAGAGTTTGAACTAAGGCTGTAATAAGGCTGCTTGATCATGGCATAACCCAAATTGAACATCAGTGAACAACTTATTACTAAGCAGTTGCTGCTTGATAGCATTGTTGATGACCCTTTACATCACTTTACTAATTGAAAGTAGACTGTACTTCTGACTTAACACTGTATCTGCAACAATCTTTTCTTTTGTACAAATGTGCTCCCCATCACTTGAGAGGGGTAATATTTTTTTGGAGCCACCTGCTTCACTGCATCGTTTCATTGTCTACTTGGAGGCCCAGGCTAATTCACTCACTGGACACCAGTTCAAATCCTCCTCCTGCTGCTTGTAGAATTTACCTTTTTATATTCAAGTAATAAATGTTGAATATAAAGTTTAATTTCAGTAGATGGTGATAGTTATCATTTTTTAAAATAAAATTCACTCATGCCCTCCAGGGAAAAAGCTGCAGTCCTTGCTTGTTCTTGTGGCCGCAGACTGTTAGCTGCCCTCGAAAGACAGTTGGCAACAAGTCAGCCAAGTTCTGTAACTTAGAAACAAATTCAGTACCAAACAATGAACACATTAAACAAGATGCCCAGTTGTAAATTTTAAGAATTTGTTTTTTGTTTAACTGCTTTTTGATGTAGAGACTGTATAATGGTATGGGTTGGTGAGGTAAAATTGTGTTGCTGATGGAATGTAATAACAAATGATATTTAAGCAATCATTGACAAACTAATGGGTCAGAGCTTGTGGTGAACAAAAGATTTAATTTTCAGCAGTAATGTTATCTCAAGTATTTAACAAATGCAAGCACATCACTAGAATACACATCTCCTATTGGTATGAAGCAATGATTCTAAAGGAAATGGGAGTGATGGTAGCTGAGAGCTGGTAAAGGCATGAGCCTTAGGTTGATTTTGCCAGTCCTATAAGAGTGTCCTATAATAAACATGACTTTTCTCTTAAAATAGACAGCAAGAACTGCAGATGCTGGTGTCAAGAAAGTCGGAAGGGTCCTGACCTGAAAGGTCAACTTTCCTGCTTAGCTGATGCTGCCTGGCTTGCTGTGTTCCTCCAGTTCCACACTGTGTTTTCTTTCAAGATTCTTGTGTCGCAGGGGTAGTGTGGGCCAGAATATTTGGGTTGAAGTTTTGGTTGCCGTTGGAGGTGTGTCATGTCCTATTCAAATCATCCTTTTGGAGTGCATAGGTAATTTGGTTAAGTGCATTGATCCTTTTTAAAATCTTGTTTGCAAAGGCTGATTGTAGAGTAAACTAAATGATCTGACCTGCAGCTACTTGCAGGGAATGTTCTTTTGGGTCATTATGCATTTGTGCAGTTTTCAGGGATCATAGCGTAGCACTCCAGAAAGTACTTGAAACTGTTTGTTTGTTTTTTGATCGTAATGATGTAAGTTCTAATACTTGTCACAAAATACTGACCTACTGCGCTGTTAGAAATTGAAAATTTACATTTCATGCAATTAAGCTGCAGCCAGGACTTGAAATTTGATTTTGGTGCCCTTTAAATGAAGGATAGGAATAGTTCCTGTTTATTTTTCCTTCCTTGCGGTTGGAATTTGACTTGGTGTTTTGCATTTTTCACAGGTAGGACCTCCCTCAGTGCTGTCTACAAATTTATGCTGATTTTTTTTTTCTGGCAGGCACCCTCATTTCTGTTTCCTATTGTGGTGAAAGGACTTTGCTTTCATTGTACCTCTTCTGATTCTCACTTCCTTGAGGCCACAATGAAGATAACCTCATGCTCAGTTTTCAGCAACTTGGAATATGGGAGAATAGGTGATTAGTTGCTAGATCTTTCCCCCTACATATCTCCCAAATGCCTTTTTAGGTGGGGTGATTGTCAGTATAACCACAATTCTTTGTTTGCTTTTTGGAGGACAGCATGGAAGTCTGAGAGTTTTTTTAAAAAATTGAAATGATTGTTAGGGAGGCATATATAAGATATTAATGTCTTGTGGAAGCCTTTTTGAGTTGGAATCTGGGTGCAGAAATACACAATGCTGTGTGTCCTGGGTTTGGACACAACAGGAATTGGTTGCATTTGCAAACAATTATGAAGAGTGGCAAAGAAAAAGACAGATTTACTACCCTTGTACAAATCCAGTGGTTGAAACCATTTGGGAAAATTCCCTCTTTTTGCAATTTGGTCTTCTGCCTACTATGCCCCGTAATGAAAGTTCCCAGGTTTTACTCGGAATGGAGGATGTTTGCTTTTTGCTGGGATTTCTCATGCCAGGAAGTGGGTGTGAAGCTACTGTTGAACTGTTGAGGCTTTTGGGATACAAGCAAGTGAATGAGTGAACAGCAGCAGTAGGATATTTGTCCCCTTTGCCTCAAATATTCAATTGCCCTGACCCACCATTCTCTGCAGAAGTGTTCCAAGGTTCTTGACCATTTAAAAGAAATCATTCCTTATCTCATCCTCAATGGGTGAACTCCTTATTTTTAAACAGCATCCCTTAGTTCTAGGCTTTTTGACAAGGGGAGCCATGCTTTCTGCATCCACCCTATCAAGTCCCCTCAATTTTGCATCTTTAAGATGACTTTTCATTCTAAACACCAGTGGGTACAGGCTGAGCCTATACATATCCAACCTTTTGTAATTGAATTGCTTCTATATGCTATGTCTTTGTTTTTGTAAAAATGGCAAAAGTACACTACTTCACTTGTGATCTCACCAATGCTCTCTACATAACTGTGGCATAATATCCATCTCTTTATTCCTTTCTTCTTGTAATAAATGGCAACGTTCCATTTTCCTTCCTGGTCGCTTGCTGTGTCCGTGTGTCAATATTTTGTAATTTCATCTACTGGATTTCTCCTCAAGAGTTCGGAAGTTTCTGTCCCTTTTTAATATAGCATGTTGGTTTTCAAATCTCCCTACCAAAGTTGGTAAATTCACATTTTCCCACATTCTGTTTCATTTGCCAAAAAAGCCTGATTTCTTAACCTATCCATATCTCTTTGCAGACGACTTATGTCCCTTTTTTGACAAAATTGTTTTTCTACCTTTCTTGGTATTAAAAGTGAATGAATTTTGCAAACGTACATTTTGTCTCTTTGAAACTATAATGGATTGTAAATAGCTTGGGCAATCTGCTAGTTGCAGCCTGTCAACCTGAAAATGCCTACTGTTCCCTTTTCTAGCAAACTGATCCTCTTTTCCTTCATAATATGTAACCCTCCACTCCCCAATCCTCATACCGTGAGCCTTTCTTTTGCTCAGTAACCTCTTGATGATGTAGTACCCTATCAATGTTTCGAGAAATCGAAGCAGTGCTCATCCACATGTTTCCCTTGCTCTATGCTGTTTAATACATTCCAGCATTTACCCTATGACTAGCCTATTAGTTAACTGGCCTACAGTTTCCTGGTTTATCTCCTTCCTTTCTCGAGTAGAGGGTCTGTATTCAGGATGTTTTTTAGAATCTAGGGATTTTCTTTATTATTCACTTATGGGATGTGGGTGTTATTGGCTGGCGAGCATTAATTACCCGTTCCCAGTTGCTGTTTAGAAGGTGGTGGTGAGCTGCTGCCTTGAACCTATACAGTCAACATGCTGTAGGTTGACCCACATTCCCATTGGGGAGGAAATTCCAGGATTTTGGCCCAGTGACACTGAAATTTCCAAGTCAGGATGGTGAGTGGCACAGAGGAGAGCTTGCAGGTGGTGTTCCCATGTATCTGCTGCCCTTGTCCTTCTAGTTGGAAGCTGTCGTGGGTTTGGAAGGTGCTGTCTGAGGATCATTGGAAAATTAAAACCAATGCACCTATATCTGCAACTATTTCGTTTAAGTCCCTAGGATAAAGTCCATGGGAATTTGGCGGCTTATCACTTAAGTTCTAACTTTTTTTTCATTTCTATGAAAGGAATTGAGTTTTTGACACTGTGCAGCAGAAAGAGATAATTGGGTGGCAATCAAAATTGGGAACCTGAGCTGGTTTTTTGTGTTCTGTTCTCATGTTCTGAGCTTAGTTCCACACCCTTAGTAATAAATCAATTAGTTCAACACTGATTACGGATTTACTTTAGTATCTGCCTGGGTTGTGGTTCAGCTACTTGCTGGCTTTGAGAGAATCCATTGGCAGGCTACCAACTAAGTATTTTTGTCAAAATTTGACTTCCTTTGTTTCCGCAAGTATATTTACCATTCCAAATCTGCTTTCTTTTAACCTCTACAATGCAACTGTAAAACAAATTTCAATGAAGTATTTAAATCTCTTTCCATACAAATATAACTTTTGTGGTGGCCATTTGGTACTTTGGGAATTGCAACTAGAACAAAGCTTAAAACATGAAAGGATTTTCTAAATTGCATGAAATTTATTTTGGAGGGAATTGAAGGGAAACTTGTACATTTTCATACTCTTGTTTGCATCTGATGTATCCAATAGAAAATCAAAATGCTTCACAATACCATGTTATGATTTATGCATCCATGCAGTCCAAATAAAAGTTGGTCTCCCATGTGAGTGGGAAATACTTTGGCCCACTGAGTTCTGAACTAATGCTCTTAAGCAAAGTGTGTTGACCTTTTTCTTGCAGACCTGTAGTTTGGCCTCTGGTCTCCATTTATTTCATTAGAACTTGCTTAAATGAAAAGTGAAATGTCTAGGAATTTTGCATTCTATAAATTCAAAATGAATACTGAATTCAGAGTCTCATTTCTGTTTCTAATTACAACATTCTACCATGTTTAGTTAATTGATCTCTCCAGTTGAAATTCTTTTTATTTTTCTATTATTTTCCTTGAACAACGCAAGCTGCGGCAATACCAATACATAGGGTGATGCCATTGTATGCTGAAGTTCCCAATTGTGATGTGGGGTAAGGGATGCGCTCTTTCTGCGCAAACTATTCAGATATCTAGATGTAGAATGCCAAATTTTCCAGCTAACTGCATCAGATTTCAAGATCCTTGCTTTTAAGATCCATGCAATCTAGAGATCTTTAGTTTGAACTGTGGGGCCTTTCCCAAGATTACTACATTTGTGTGCTGTTTTCAAGCAGTTGGCTTGATTGCTGGGAGTTGGATTGCGACTACCTCAAATTCGTCTCATTGCAAACCTTTTATGACTGTTGGATAGAAGAGAATTTGCTCAACCGAGTGAAGCAGCATTGGCTTTGGCTGATTAGTTAATACAGTAAATAAAAGGCTTCCTGTATTGCTTGGACTACAAAGACTCATTGGTATTCAGTAGCAATTGTACTGCCCACATGGCTCACACCTAATCCAAGCCTCATCCTGACTTGAGCATGAAATTTCATTTTTACAGCTCTCTTTAGCTCCAGTTAGCTAGAAATCCCAATTTGAAGGGAATCCTGATCGTACATAGGTAGGTTTGCCAAGTCTTGATTGAGGCCTTTTATTCAAAGTCTGATTTGTATGTGTACTTTGTACCTTGCTACATTACAACAGTTGCTACACTTCAAAAAGTTCAAAATAGGCTGCAAAGGATCAGGTCTCTAGGAACATTCTGGACTCGAGGTGCTGTGGAAGTGCATGCTATTTTCTTCTAATCTTTTACTATATTTAATTGTTCTGTTTCAGGTTGAAAAGTTTGTGCAGTGATTCCCACATGACTAAATTCCTGACTATACGACATTCCTCCTGTCCCCAGCCTTTTATAGCTGGAAGGACTTCACTCTGCTGTGCACCATCTAGTGGTCAGTTCAGCTTTGCTGAGCACTGGGGGAGGGGTAAAAAAATAAATGGGTCAGTTGAGTTGAACATTGCACCTGCATACAGGTGCAATCATTACATTTACACTAACTGAATTATTAATGATTTGAAATTAATTTCTACACTAAACCCTCATTTGCTTAAAAACCAAAGAACTCTGGATGCTGGAAATCAGGAAACAAAAATGGTAATTGCTGAAAAACTCAGCAGGTCTGGCAGCAATTGTGCAGAGAAATCAGTTAATGTTTCAAGTCCAGTGACCCTTGTTCAGACCTTTCATTTATTTAAATCATGCTCTCAAACTAGATGTTGTGTGCAGATGTGTAACATGAGGATCTGTGAGTGCATAACTTTTTGGCTATAATTTTGCAAGTTTAGGCAATATTTAATTTATGCATAATTCAAATTGACATTTGCTAGAGTGACTAAGTTTTAAAGAAACAGCATGCTGTCCATTTTGGCTATCATTGCATTTGCTTTTTAGTTGGCTATATTGAGTTCTGGAGTGGAATATTTTGTTTTAGATATTGCTAAATCTCTTTAAAACCTGGCATTATTCTTTATAATAAAGCATCATTTTGAGCACTCCATTGTTTTCTTTGAGCCGTGGACCAGTTGGCAACAGACTCATTTGAGTTATGAGATTATTGATTTAAATCCCACTCCAGAGATTTGAACTCCAAAACCTAGGCTGGCACTCAATGCTGTCATGGAGGGAGTGCTGTATTGTCGAAAGAAGTGCCGCCTTGCAGAATGAGATTATAAACCAAACCCTATCTATCCTCTAATATAAGATGAGATGACACTATTTCATGGGTACATAAGGCTGACTTTAGAGGCAGGAGGGGAGGCCATTTGTTCCTTGAAGCCTGCTCCTTCATTTAATGAGCCCACAACCAGATCAGCTTTGATCTGATCTCCTTGTTTGCTCCCCGTAACTCTAAACTCCCTTGACTATGTACCTCACCAGGCTTTCACCTTGAATAAATTTAAAGTCACCAGTCTCCAGTACCTTCTAGGTATGGGAATTTCATATACTAATGGCCCTTTTTGAGAGAATGTAGTTGAAAAGGAAGGTCTGCTCTTAAACTGTCTCCCAAGTTTTAATCTCTTTTCCTCCTCCCCTAAAAGGTGCTGTAGAGAGAAACATTTCAGAGAACTGTCATGGTAAAGATTGTGGTTTACACGTGAATATTAGGCTGAATCTAAAAATGCGCAAGGAATTTTGCTATCGTTGATCAAAATTAACTCTGATGGAAATTGATTTAGGTGGCTGCTTTCACTTTTCTTTGGTTCAGTATAATTTCTTCCCCAAGTTGTACTAAAATGACTGATTTATTTTTGACTTTGTTTCAAGTTGCATTTATGCCACGAGAAAGTATTGGAAATAAATAATGCATGTTCTTCAAGACGTAATTTAATCACCAAAAACAAGGGATTTCACTTTTCTGAAGATGCCTGCGTGTCAGGATATAAAGCTTGGAAAGTAGTTTCAAAGGAAGCCAGTCTGATTGGCTGCATCAAACCCGAAAGAAACATTAGTTGAAATAGACTATTTATTTCTAGACGTAATGTATTAAATTATTTTGCTAAGTTGTTCCAAACCTCCATCTATTCATAATCCAGGTAAACAAATGGAAGTAATTTTAAATAGCAGTCATTACGTAGCATAAAAGTAAATGCCACAGGGCAGTTTTCTAATAAAATCTTTCTTTCTTTCAGTTTTGAAATACTTGAGTCCTCATTGAGCTCTAAACTAACTTTTTTTGACTTCTCACAACTTTAACCTGTTGGCCCTTGAAGGGCATTCTGATTAAACCTAGGATTTTGTTGCTTTGCCATGAGTAAACTTGTTCATAGAGGAATGGGTTACAGGGGGATGGGTCTGGGTGATGCTCTGAGGGTTGGTGTGAACTTGTTGGGCCGAAGGGCCTGTTTCCACACTGTAGGGATTCTATGAATCTATGAATAAAATGTAATGGGGAAACTTGGCAAGTCTGGCAGCATCTGTGGAGGGAGAAAAAAACGTGATTGTTTCAAGTCTATTGTGACTCTTCAGAATTCAGATCACAGGACATTAATGACACAGTTCTGAGGAAGAATTGGAGTTAGGGTGGAAACGGTCAAAATTTACTAAGGAATACGTCTTAAAAAGTGAAGAGTTTTCTTACTTATTTTCTAAGGTTAATGATAGGTAATGTTATCTCCCTTTGGCACAGTTGGTTGGGTTAGAGATAAATTCATGCTCGTACAAAAATGTACCCATCCCTTAGCAGAGCAGGCTCTGTTGTAATTATTTCCCTCCTTTCCTAATCTGGGGCTTCCCTGAGTGAGATTCCTAGCATTGCACCTTATTAGTGGGGTTCTTTCTTTGGAACCAGGCATACTAGGCACTAGATTAGAGATTGCACTTTGCAAACTTCACACAGATCTTTTTTTACAGGAAACAGGCAGTTTAAAAAGTTTTTTGCACCATCTTTTAGCAGGACATCAGAAGAAATGTCTGAACAGCTGGTATCTGGGACCTGGCTTCTCCAAGCTCAATTGTGGGAAGCTCGAATTCTGGGACTTGTCCTGATTCCCAGGGAGCAGTAAACGGAGCAGAGAACAGTATAGCACAGGAACAGGCCGTTCAGCCCACCAAGACAGCACTGACACACTCTTTTCTAAACTAAAAACCTTTTTACCTTTTTGTATTGTGTCCCTCTGTTCCCTGTGTATTTATGCATCTGTCAAGTTGGCTTTTAAATACTGCTATTAAATTCTGCCTCCACCAACATCTCTGGCAGAGCATTCCAGGCACTTGCCACCATCTGTGTTTGTTTTTCCAAAAAAACTTTCTTCTCCCTTTAAACTTGCCCACTTTTACCTTTAAATCCTTTGTCCCCTACTAATTCACATTTGTATCCTGGGAAAAAGACTCCAACTATCCACCTTACTCATGCCTGTCATAATCTTGTAAACTTCTATTAGGTTGCCCCTTATCCTTCGACATTCCAGTAACAACAAATCAGATTTGTCCAGTCTCTTCTCATGGCTATTACCTTCCAAACCAGGCATCCTAGTAAATCATTTCTGTACCCTCTCCAAAGCCTTCACCTCTTCATAATGTGGCGACCAGAATTGTATGCAATATTCTAAATGTGACTAGCAAGAGTTCTATACAGCTGCAACTTGACTTGCCAATTTGTAATACTCTATGCCCTGACCGGAAGAAGCATGCTATATACCACCTTGATCACTTTATCCACTTTTATTTCCACTTTTTGGGATCTGTGAATCTGTACACCTAGGTCTCCCTGTATGTTAATGCTACTAAGGATTCTGCCATTTTCTGTATACTTCGCTCCTGCATTCGACCTTCCGAAATGCATTACCTTGCGTTTATCTGGATTAAACTCTATTTGCCATTTCTCCATCTAGGTCTTTAGCCTATCTATATCCTGCTGTATCCTCCTTGCTATCTGCAGCTTCCCAATCTTTGTGTTGTCCACGAACTTAATAATCAGGCCACCTACATTGTCCTCCAAATCATCTATATCATTACAAACAACAGGCATCCCAGCATTGATCCCTGCACACAACCACTGGTCATAGATCACCAGTCAGAAAAACCTTCCACTGCTATTGTCTGTCTTTTATGACTAAGCTGGTTCTGCATCCATTTTAGCAGCTTATGACTGATCCCATGTGACTTCATTTGTGTCAGCCTGCCATGAGGGACCTTGTCAAAGGCCTTGCTAAAGTCCATGTAGACGACATCTACTGTCCTGCCTACATCAATCATTTTGTTACTTAATGAAAACCTCAATCAACACAGCTGTGCTGGCTCTCGCTAATACTCTTGTTTTTCCAAATGAGTAAATCCTATTCCTAAGAATCTTCTCCAATAATTTCCTTACCACTGATGTAAAGCTCACCAATGTGTAATTTCCCAGCTTATCTCTGTCGCCCTTCCTTAAACAAAGGAACAAAGTTGGCTATTTTCCAGTCCTTTAGGACCTGTCTTGTGACAGAAGAAATATGAAGATTTCCTACAAGGCCCCAGCAATTTCCTCACCTGCCTCCCTCAACATTCTGCAGTAGATCCCATCAGGTCCTGGGGACTTGTCTACCTTAATGATTTTTAAAATACCCAATACTACCTTTTTTTATATTGACATGCCCTAGAATATCAACATACCCGTCCTGAGACTCGCTATCAACCCTCTCCTCCTTCTGAGTAGCAATGCAAATTATTGGTTAAGGACTTCACCCACTTCATCCAGCTCCATGCATAAATTCCCTCCTTTTGTCTTTGTGGTCCTACCCTTACCCTATTTATGTTCTTGATCATTACATGTATGAAATGCTTTGGGATTTTGGTTAGTCCTGTTTGCCAAAGATATTTCACACTCCCTTTTAGCCATCCTAATTTCTTGGAGTTCTTTCCTGCTGCCTTTTTGTATTCTTCAAAGGCTCTGTCTTCAGTTTCCTAACCTTGCATATACAGTGCTTTTCTTTTTGACTAATTGCCCTATTTTTCTCGTGATCCAAGGCTGCCAAATCCCAAATTCATCCTTATCCTTCATTTTCAAAGGCATGTGCTGGTCCTGAACTCTAATCAACTGGCCTTTCAAAGATTCCCACATGGAGGATGTGGATTTACCCTCCAGCAAATGCCTCAATCTACATTCCCCATTTCCTGCATGATATTGTGGTAGTTAGCCTTCCCCCAATTTATTTATTTATTTACTTTCATCTGAGAGCTACTCTTATCCTTGTCCATAAGTACCTTAAAGAATTGTAGTCACTGTTCCTGAAATGCTCCCCCACTGAAGCTTCGATCCCCTGACCAGGCTTATTCCCCAATACCAGATCTAGCATGGTCCCTTCCCTTGTTGGTCTATTTACATGTTTTTTCAAAAAAACCATCCTGGGCACCCCTAACAAATTCTCCCCCGTCCAATCACCTGGCAGTGAGTGCCCGTCAATATAGGAGGAAGTTAAAATCACCCACCACAACAACCCTGTTATTTTCATGTTCTTTTTTGTAATCTGTTCTATCTCCTGCCTGATGGGAGGCCTGTAGTGCAACTCCATCAGTGATTGCACCTTCCTCTTCCTGAGCTGTACCCATATGTTTCTGAACAGGTTGATGTATAAAATTCATTTCCCATGCATGCACATTATAGCAGGTTTAATTTGACAATGACTGAAATAACTCCAGAGGCTGGTGTTCCATCACCAAGCCTCACTTTACCTGACAAAGGGGCTACGCGCCAAAAGCTTTGTGTTTTTTAAATAAACCTGTTGGACTATAACCTGGTGTCATGTGATTTGACCTTGTCTACCCCAGTCCAACACTGACACCTCCACATCATGACCGTTTATTTACATGTGAACAGTCCCTGACTTTAGTACTACCTCTCCAGAGTCAGCTGTCAGTGTTGGAATGTCTGACACTGCCCTTTTTATCTGTCAGCCAGATTGGGGCTGCCAGTCTGACTATCAGGGAACTCTCCCTCCCTGAGGTGTAGCTGCTTGACCTCGTTCAAATCACTACATCCCTCCCCGCTCTGAGTCCGAGGACGTAGGCCAGTCCTTTTCTCTCGAAGAGCCTCCTGGGTCTTTTATCACCGGGTCACGTTCCTCCAATTTAGCATGCGATATGGGTGGCATGTGTCGCACAAGCTCGTCCCTTGAACAGAGTGCCTCGGCAGAATTTCACTCCTCTTCTGGTGACAGAAGTGCCTATATCTGTCATCTCTATCTTGGATTTAGAGGACTCATCAACGCTTGACGGAGAGGGTGAACCCACGGGTTCTGGCAGCTGTTCTGAGGGGCAGGGTACATTTTGCTCCCATGCCACTTGTGAATTTGCAGCTTTCATATGGTCCGTGTGGTTGTTTAGGACTGTTACACCTACCCAAACTTTGTCACTGGTCCTGACCTGTCATCGACCATTCCCTCTTATTCATGTGGGACCATTTTTGTGATTCTGACACCAAACTTTGTATCAAACTGTCTCTTTTGCTTGGCAGAATCGCGTCTGGCATTGGCATTCCTGATGCTGTTTCAATCCCCTCCCCTACCAACCTAGAGGTCTGGGAAGATCAGACTTAACCTGGTTCAGAGTCTTCTACAGATTTAGCAACTCTGCCGGTGCTCTATCACTGACGTACAAAGTTTGTGTGGTTTAATGTGGTATAATCAAATAAGAACCATGACAGCTAGGTATCTAATGAGGCTGTAGGCTGTAGGCTGTTTGTTCAAGCCAGCCGTCAAAGTTTGGAATGTTCTTTCTGCCATGCCATTGAATGATGAGTGGTATGGAGCTGTCCATACTTGTTGAATCCCACTCGACTTTAGGAAATTCCCTGCTGGTAAATTCCCTGATGGTCTGCTATCTATGACCAGCACTTCTGGGATTCCATATATTGAAAGAGATGCGCGTGGCTTTTCTGTCGTCGTCAGTGTGTTTGGCGAATGGACTCTATCTACTTGGCTCAATCACTTTGGGCATCTACAATGACTAAGAACATTGACCCCAAGGAAGGACTTCACGTAGTTGATATGCAACCGTGTCCAAGGTTTACCTAGTCATTCCCACCAATTTGGGGGAGCTGCTGGTGGTAATCTTTGTCCTTGTTGGCACTGCCCCACCAATGCAGCTGTGTTCACATCCAGGCCTGGCCACCAGGCATAACTTCTGGCCAACAGTCATTTGGAGACCGCTGGTGAAGTTGAGCCAGTATTTGGTGGTGAACTTTGCTCAGGTCAATCGCAATTGCTCCCCATAACAATATGCTGTCCTCTACTGTGAGCTAGTCGGAGTCCAAAAAGCTTTCAGGTCTAGTTACGACGGCCCTTTCGTTTCTGCCATCAACACAAGTTGTTTCAGTTTGAAGGGACTGGATCTTTTGTTGTCCAAAGGTGGCTGCTGTCAGCTGTGACTAGGATTGTGTCCAGAAAATTTAAAGTGCCCTTCCATTGTGGGTACCACTGGTGGTGTATCTGCTAATGGGAGATGGCGCAATGCATCCACATTTGCTACTCAGCTTCCTGGACACTTCTTTCTTGTAACTTTCAGCATTTTGTAGTAGAGCCCACTGCTGAATGAGGCCTGAAGCTATGGGCAGCACTGTCTTGTCCTTTTTAAGTAGACCAAGTAGTAGAACATAAAGTACTGGTGCAACTTCCTGAGTCCAAATATGACCGCCAATCCTCCTTTCTTTATCTGTGTGGTATTTAGGTTGTGCATTAGCCAAAGTGCATACTTTGGATGCGTACGCTATTGGGTGTTCCTCTCCACTGGGCCACCTACGTGCTAAAACCACCCTGATGTTGTATGATGGGGGGCATTGCATGTCAATACCAGATCTTTCTTGGGGTGTCAACTCCTTTACAGATGATGGCTGTTTTTTCACTGAAAGCTAGGGCTTGATGGTGCGAACGTTTCCAAGGCTGACCTTCCTTAAAGGAGTTAAGGTACCAGGATGAAGGCCAGGTTATGTATGAGCTATCTGTAATAATGTAGCTGCCCAAGAAATGACCTAAGCTCCTGGATAGATGTGGGAGCTAGGGCGCAGTGGTGGTGTCCCTACCTCTGAGCCAAGAGTCCTGGGTTCAAGTCTCACTTGCTGCAGAAATGTGTAATAACACCTCTGAATCTAAACAAGGTTGATTTTGAAAATAGGTAAAAGTGCAGTCCATCCAATTGGACTAGTTGGAAACTAGTAGTCCACTGTGAAATCATCTCCCGTATGGAGAAAGAAACAGGTGGCATTGCTGCTTTCTATTTCACCATCCCCGCATTTCCCAAATGCTTTACAGTTAATGAAGTACTTTAAGTATAGTCACTACTGTGTTGGTCCATTTAGCCGCAAGTAGAGTTAATTTATCTGATTGGGAGAGGGGAACTTCCAGAGTATGCTGATAAACTTGCTTTTCATGTTTGCTGTGCATTAACTATATTCTGCCATCATCTAGATTAGATTAGAAAATTAGCTCCTTTATAAATATTAATGCATTTCCAGCAGGCACAGTAATATGATGTACTATCATTATTTTGTTGAGGTACTGGAATAGACGTGAAAATGTAGTATTTCAACAAGCACCTGGAAACCGTTGAATTGGAGAAAATTATGTTCTGCATTAAAAGTGAATATTTTGACAGTTTTTTAAATGTTGCAGTGCATAATATTTTGAAGGTGTAATGCAATTCTTGAGAAAAATAGAATTTTTATTGAGGTGAAGATGTTCTCCCCGCATTCTGTTCAACGTCCAAGCTATTAATAGTTGTGTTGACCTTGGTCCCATCTTCCTCCTTTTTTCAAATCTGTTCCAGAAGCCAATCATTTGTATGATCCCAAAATAACACGTCAAATATGAAAGACATAGTTAGCTACTGTATGTTTCCCAGCACTTTCTGATCCTTGACTCTGTAAATTGTGTGTGGGTCATATTCATTGCAAGGGAAAATGGCAGATTCGTTGTGTTGGTTGGGCTCCATTCATAATTTTGTCTCTCTCCACCAGCTTTGACCCCATGCCAATATCTAGTCTGCCATTCCAGTACGTTGAGGGAGTACTGCACCTTTTTTAAAAAAAAAACATTAGAGAGGTGGTTGTAGCTGGGGGGAAGAAAAAACGTGTATTGCTCATCCCTAAGTGGCCTCAAAAGCATTGAACTATTGCAGTCCATACGATATAGGGAAACTTCAATTAGATTGGGATTCCAGCATTTTAACATAGCAACAACAAGGACCAGCATGTGACTTACAAAGGAACCGAAAGCTGACAGTTCCACAAACCTGCTACTCTTTGTCCAGGAATAGTTTTGAGGTTGGCAGGTGCTGTTGAAGCTGCAGTAGTGGTGTGTAGATGATGCAGGGAGTGTATGTTTAATTGGAGGAGAGAGCACCAGCCAAATTAGATTCTGTATGGTGTCACGATTCTTGAATGTTGTTGGAACTGCACTCATCTAGGCAATTGGACAGCATATTTTTATTCATTCTCTCAATATTGTTGTTGCTGTTTATTGATATTTCTTGCCCCATCCTTAGTTAACCTTGAACTGCTCGTGAGCTACTTTCATGAACTGCTGCAGTCTTTGTTGTAGGGAGACCCAAGATGTTTGTTGTTTTTTTTTGGGGGGGATGTGGGTAAGTTCTATGATTTTTCCCAGGCAAGTTCTATGTAAGGATGTGTGGATTGGAAGGAAATTTGCAGGTGGTGGTGTTTGCTGCATCTGCTACCCTTTGTATTTCTGGATGGCACGTGTTTATAGTTTGGAAGATGCTGTCAAAGGAGCCTTGGTGAGTTACTGCAGTGCATTCTGTAGATGTCCTACACACTGCTACTGTGCATTTGTGGTGAAGGTGGTCAATGGATGCCCGTCAAGCAGTCTCCCTCCACCTTGACGCTGTTGAGCTTCTTGATATTCAGGCAGGTGGAGTATACCATCACACTTTTGGCTTGTGCCTTGAAAAGCTTGCCACAGAATTCCTTCTGGCCTGCTCTTGTAGCCACAGTGTTTAATATGGCTGTCTCACTCAGTTTCTGGTCAGTGTTGGCCCCCAGAATTTTGTTAGTGGGCTGTTTGGTGATGGTAATACTATTTGAATGTCAAGGAACAATGGCTAGATTCTATCTTGATTGATATGTTCATTGCCTGGCAGTGATGTGATGCAAGTGTTGTTTGCTATCTGTCAGTGCAAACCTGGACATTATCTAGGTCTTGGATATAACTGCTTCAGTATCTGAGGAGTTGTAAATGATACTGAACATTATGCAATCCTCAGCAAACACCCCTACTTCTGACCTTTATGATGGAGGGATGGTAAATGATGAAGCAGCTGAAGATGGTTGGGCTGAAGACACTACCCTGAGGAACTCCTGCAGAGAGATACTGGATCTGAGATGACCACAACAATCTTCCTCCTTGTGCTAGATATGACTGCAGCCAGTGTAAAGTTTCCCTCTATTCCCATTGCCTTCAGTTTTGCTAGGGCTTCTTGATACAACATTGAGTGTTACCTTGATGTAAGGACAGTCAGTCTCCTCTCATCTCAGGACTTTGCCTCTGTTGTCCATGTTTAGATCAAGCCTGTAATGAGAGCTGAGTGGCTCTGGCAGAACAAACTGAGTTTTTGAGTGAGCAAGTGCGGCTTGATCACATTATCAAAGGCTTTGTTTTGGCAACTCCATTCTGACAGGTGAATATCTAATAGTACAACCTCTGTCAATGTAGAAGTTCTTTAAGTGGCAGATTCCTGGAAGCAGGCTGCATACTCCGCTTCTTGGCTGATGAATAGAATAAAAGGAACCAAAGTCAAGAATAGTACCTATTTGCTTCACTGTTTAGCTAATAAAAATGTAGGTCTATCGTTACCCAGGGAGGCTGAAAAGATAATTACCAAGGCAATACAGACCAGAGATTAAGGGTATATTGACTCCCATGCCCTGTAAATCTTAAATGGTATATTTCAGGCTGAGATTAATCCCCTAAACTTGCTGAAGCTGAGAGACATTTTCACATCTGGGCCTGTGTTCTAGGTAATTCTGTTCACTTCCAGTGAAGCCTTATATGGTGTTAGCTTTTCTCTTTTTTTTCTTTTTTGGCATTTAAATGTGATGTTTGAATTTGTTTTTAACAGCTACAATAGGCATAAACTAAAATCATTCCTTCTTTTCCCAGCAAAATATTAAGAACTTCATTCCACCTTTGAGTAAACTTTCTGCCAAATTTTTCATACACTTCTGTATTTCCTAATGGGCCCTTGTACCTAGCAGTAATTGCTGAGGGCTGTTGAGGGTATCCAATTTCACTATTGTTCACTCACTGATCTAACTTCCTCACGTTAAATTGTGTTTTAAAATGGCGCTGTTTTCTTTTGTTCTCCTTGAATGAAGAGATAGCAGGGGACCCCTGGAAAATATTGGTATTTGTTCAGAGTGTATATTAGTATTTCCCACACTACCTCCCACACAGGTACTTGGAAATAAGGCAAATGTTTTGTTTTAATTTCTTACAAATTGGGACAATTATCTCTAAATGCACACTATATATTTATACTTCAGTGGCCTTCAAAAATAGGTAGGTGCAGACTTCATAATTCTCTATTGTTTTTGGCATCTCTGTATTTTAATGAACTGTTTGATTCAAACCAAATATATGCTCCAAAAAATATAAATTGTTACCCTTCTCCTGACCGGCGATGTTAAGGGGAGAGCATTATTTTTCTTCTATGCTGGCCACAACACTATTTATTTGAAGAACAAAACTGTGAGGTTTAAGAATGAAAGAAACAGGGAGCATTGTCTCTGTTGCAGTGCAGCTTGGTGTGTTTGTTAATGTAGTCTGGAGCAAGATTGTCCGTTCTGTCACATCCTATCTACTGCTTTGAAGTAAATCTATTATATTCTGTCTCTTGCTCATTGGGCAGAAACTCCAAAAGAGGTCAACTGTGCACTAATCATTCTATCTTGTAAAGCTGACAAATTGTATTTAATCTTCTGATATGAGTTATACAGAATCATATGCCATGACTGGTCTTTATTTTTATGTGGGTATTCCCCACTGTCCCTCTCCTAGATGCAGTGACCTGTACATCAGTTGAAATGCTTACACTGCTAAATTACCTTTTTTACTTTGTTTCATTTGTACTGTTTCATTTACTGGACGGTGTAACAAGTTTTTGTTATAATCGCATCTTTACAATTGCATTATCCTTGATGCTTGACTTTATTGTTTCCCAATAAATTTTCAGCACTGGTTTCATGGAATAATGATATCAAGACTTAGAATTAAGGAAATGGCAGCAGGAATATTCCAATCCATCCTCCTGTTCCTCTCTCTAAATTTATGTATTGATAAAGTATTACTTTGCTGACCACTGAACTGTCGTCTTGGTGAGTAAAGTATCAGATGCCCCCAATCATCTTTGGAGGCAGGTTTCAAAGTTCTGTACTGATAACAAAAATGAGCATTTGTGTTCTTAGTGGCACTTCAGTTGGATAACGTATCTTTGCAGGTTGGAGCAGACTGATGTCTTCATTAAGAAAGCTCTTATAGGCTGGATCTATCATGACATGGGGGAATGTCTGGATAAGTTATTGATGATTTTCTTGAGTTCAGAGTAACTGAAACGTTTCCATAATGTAGTTGTGCTGCTAATCTGCTTTAGTGGATATAAAAGGAAGATTCCATATAAAATAGTGATGTTATTTGAAGGGAGTAGTTTGTAGACTGGCTATATGACACAGCCAGCCTTAGTCTTCCAGAGAATCTGAATATGTACTGAACTTGACAACGTCTCCACTCTATTTAATGCTGTCATTTGTAATGTGGAGCTGATCTTTATTGTAGAAATACTCCTTAAACAACTGTTTTCCAATTTATCTCTCTAACCTTGTATTGAAAATGCCCTGGAGGAGTTTGTAAAGTGAAGATCGTTTTCTCCTCTGCCTCTTCCATATTACCTTGTCTAACTTTTACTAATGAGTACACTTGATCCTCTTTATCTAAAAAGATTTTGCTTATTTAAAGTTTTTATATCTCTTACCCTCCGGTGTAACAACATGCTACTTTCTTTAATAATCATTGTTAATTTTTTTGAAAAAAATTAACAATCATTACTTGTAAATCTCATGTTAGACCATGTCTGGAGGATGTTAGTATACAGTTCAGGTTTTCACTGTTATTTTACTCTAGCATAACAGCCCAAGACCTTGTCTGAGATCCTGAAGCGACTTTATATCCCAGATTAGAACACTCGAACCACAATTTAAGATTTCAACTCTATCTCTGAAAATCGCGGTATTAAGACTCTCAAGTGGAGTTCAAGTTGGAATTTCACTCAAAATTAGCTTTGAAGCATCTGCAAATCTGCCATTCTTATAAATAGTTCTCATTTGACATCATTCAACCTCAAGTGCTATTGCAGCAAGGCTTTAAAACGTTTCATAAAATGATAGAGGCGTTTGGGGTAGGAATTGAAAAGTTGTGGAAATGGAATATAAGGGAGTGTGACATTGGTGCTGCCTTAACTGGAATAGAAGTACATATTCTATTGTTTCTGTTTTTATCACAGCCAGGACGGACATAGCAGCAAACTACATGTCCAACTGAATCCCAGCATTGTTAATGATATGTTTGAATCATAACTTTTCTCTCGTTGAATGAAACATTTCAATTAATCAAAGTGAAAAATTGTCTCTCTTTTTTTAAAATAAATTTTGCCTCATCTCACAAAGAATTTAGATTGTTTGATATTTTTTGACACTTTGGTTCCAAGCCTGTTGATGTTCTTGGAACAGAAAAAAACATAGTCAGGAAACTATTACGGTTGGAATAACACACTACTGAATCAATCACTTAACAGCACAAGTGACATGCTGTGACTAAATGAGAGCCAGTGAACTACAATGATTGGTGGTCCCAAAACAGTAGTTCATTTTATTACTTAAATCGAGCTGTTAAGACATGTGTCTCTTCATATGTTCTAAATTTCACACAGCTATTGTGAAATGTGTCATCATTGTCACCAGAAGAGAATTTATGCAAAAATATTGATTTTTGGCACAAAGTGTAAACCTTGAGTTTTGTTGAAGCACACCTAATGTATGGGTTTGAATGCTCCCAAAACATGGGGAAGCTAATCCTACAGCACTCTGGTGAAGAGGTTAAGCAAAGAAGTATGTTCACAGGGTTTTTTGACCTGGAATGCACTGTGTAAAAGCCACCTGTTCCTTGGCCTTCACAACTGGTTACAGAAAATATTGACAAAGGGGTGGGTGAAAGCAAATGCTTATCTTAACCCTGCAGTTTACCTGGACACATCATATCTTCCTCATTTGAGATATCTTTGACTCCTCACTGTCTTTTATTTTTGCTTTTTTTTAACCTAAACTATTTTAGCTGAAATAGTGACTGCATTTACCTTCTGATTTAAAATAAATTGGCCTTTGCCAGCTTTATTTTTATTTTCAGGTTTTATCTTAGTGACTCTTTTTGCTTCAACTAAATCATGACACTGGTCAAAATTGAGCAATTAAGGTGGTTCTTTCAGCTATGGGATAGAATGACCAGGGACACTTCTTTTTTTTTTTATTTGTAAAATAATTATTTCAGATAAGTTGCATCCACATTGGATAAAAAGCTTAATTCACCACTGTTTAGACTTTTAAGATCCCAAATGTGGCTCTCATGCTTTTAAAAAACAAACTTATCAGTTGTAACTACTATACTTCTGAATATGCTTGGTTATAGTGTTTTCTACATGTTTTGGATTTTCTTCCTCTTTTCCTAGGTTCTGAGACTTTCTTGAGAATGCCAGCACTACCAAAACTTCAAGAGCCCTGTGGTGAATGTAAAGCAGCACATCGTGTTCCATAATTGGTGACACTTGAGATTCAATCTTGTAAGTAAATTAAATGCAAGGTGCAATTCTTCGTTTAAAGAAGAAATTTCAAAATTCTGTCTAGGGCTTAGGGTGTTTCAAGTTGTGAACTTGAGGTTTGCACAGCTCAGCATTTGTAATTATTACTGTATTTAGAATCTTAAAAGAATTAATGGTCTATTCAGCCTGCCATGCCTATGTAAAAACCAAAAGTACTGTCGATGCTGTATATCAGGAGCAAAAACAGAATCTGCTGGAAAAGCCCAGCAGGTCTGGCAGCATCTCTGAAGAAAAATCAGAGTTAACATTTCGGATCCGGTGACCTTCCCCAGAACTGGACCCGAAATGTTAACCCTGATTTTTCTTCACAGATGCTGCCAGATCTGATGAGCTTTTCCAGCTGCTTCGGTTTCAGGCCTATGTGTCTGCTGCTGCTCTTTATTGTAAATATCAGGATTTGGCTACATTTTTAAAAATCCTGAACTGGTTCAGTATTAATTGGCATTAATCTAAAAATACAGTAGTGCTTTAAATGTGTTTTTATAATCTTGGATTTGTGTCTGGTTGTGTTGAAGTCTCTTAGTGCTTTAATTTGACACTACATATGACACATCCTCAGTTGATGTCTCTCAATGTTTAATGTGCTAAGCTATTCTGTTAACCTCATTTATAGACTGGAGTAGTGCTTAATTAAATATTTTGTGAAAATTGAGATTGGAGAGAGCGTCTGTGAATACATATATTGAGCTCTTGGTCACCATATATGCTGCATTAGAATTTATTATAGTTGGTGATTTTGAGAAGTTTCAAGGTAACTGGTACTCTGGGTGAGCAGTGGAAAAGGAAACTCTATTAATTCAGTAGTGGATGCCATAATGAAGATGAAACTAAGGAAAGGTGGTTGGCCTAGAATACTGGGAGCTTTACATTCAACTACGATAAACCTAATCTTGGAGAATTTGACACTGTCATCCAGTGTGAACATTGCTTAAAAAGGTAATATTCTTTTTGGTGGTTAACACATTGATCAATACTTTTTTTCTCAGCTTCAGCCTTGTACTTAAATAATGTTTTCAGCTGCAAAGCTTAGATACAACCATGAATGTGTTTTACCCATAAGTCAAGCACCATTCACAAAGTGATAAAATAAACACTGTAGTGTCAAAATAGACGACAAAAATTGGCTTCACTGTAACTCCAAAATGCTCAACACAATAATAGATATATTAACTGCTACAAATTAACTGTTCCAATATAGTAACATCCCATAAACACAGCCTTTGTAAAGGCAAATTCAGTAAAATAGATTGTCTTGCATGCAAATCTGGCAGCAGGAAGAGAACCCCAGCTTTTAGCTGTAACAGAGCAAGGAATAACAGCTTCCAAATCCAACTTCAAGACCCCAACAACTGCAGAAAGCTAAAAAAACTAGAAATCCTGGTTCTGTGGGAGCTTGACCACACCCATTCAGGCTGCTTTTATTTTTAACTTTTTCTCTGAAAAAAGCTGCAAGGCCTCAAACTGTTTACTCTATTAGCTTTGAGCAGACTGCTTATCACAAAAAAAGGACAAAATACAGTAAAGTCATAATATCATTACAGGAATGACTTCTATGGGGTAGTGGCAGAGATTGAGTTGGAGCAGGGGAATGCAAGCGTAAGGTAAGTGTTGAGGATGGGTGGCTGGATAGGTGTTCACAGTGCATCATGATACTACAGAAAGAGAGGCTCGTGTCAGTGGCTGAGGAATTCCTTTTTGGGCACTGATGACCACTCGCAGCTGCTCTGCAAAGAAATCTTCGGAAACTCTTGTGGCTTTGGTGGGAGAGAGACAAAATTTTCAGCATCCTTTTAAGACTAGTTATCCACATTTTGCATTAAAAGTAAAATACTGTGAATGCTGGAAATCCTGAAATAAAAACACTCCTGCTGCAGAGTCATACTGAACATGAAACATTATCTCTTTTTCTGTCTCCAAAGATGCTGCCAGACCTGCTGAGTTACTCCAGCAAATTTTTTCTTGTCCACCTTATAGATGGCTTTGGTTTCACCCTTCTGACATTTTCTAGACTGAAATTGCATCAATGATATTGAGGGGCTGTAACTTTCATTTGTGAAGTAGGTCCTTGACTGCCTGGGGTGGGCACCCCTCGTGTGCCTAATTTGCTGCTTTGTAAAAGTAATAAGGAGATAGTAATGGGTGCAACTCCCACCCCAATCTCTGTCCCATTTGTGAGATGGATTGGGGGTTTAAAATTCTGATTTTGTTTCATCAGCTTTCCAAGAATGGAAAGGGCGGGCACCCTCTCTAAGATAGACGCTATTTATGTTTGGATAGGTTCACATTTTAAAATGTAGCTTCCAGACAGACGCTGGTAGTAGGCTGACCAACTTCTTGCAGGTGTTGAAAGTCTAATAATGCAGACACCCACTTAGTAATTGCAGAGACTATATTGTGTAAAGGTTGTGAATTTTTTGAGGGAAGAGAAATTTTTAGTAATTTTGATAATGTTCATTTGGTCTTTTTGTTGGCAAATGCTGTAAGTCAGGTCATGTACAACAGGTAAAGCTACTTGGTGGCAGTGTGACTAATGCTTGTTTTAGCAGCCTCACTTTTTAATGCTAATGATTCTGCTTCTGTTTGTGCACACCATGTTTTTTAGGATATACATGTGTGCATACACTTCCTTCCTGATTTATGACACCAGTCAATTTGTTTAACTGCATCAATTCTCCCATTTTAAAATATTTTAACTTTACCCGAAACACTACCTAGGTAGTGTCTCCCACCCATCCTCCTCCTCTAACCAAAAAAAAAGGTTCTGAGCGCTGATTTAAAAAGGCGACTAGTTTTTTTTATTTGTCTGTTTGGGAATTCAGAACAGTGGGAATGGATGTTAGGGCAGTTGTATGCTCCTCCTGTAGAATATGGGAGGTAAGGGTCACCACTAGTGTCCCCACTGACTTGATCTGCGGGAAGTGCACCCAACTCCAGCTCCTCAAACAGTGTTGGGGAACTGGAGCTGGAGCTGGATGAACTTCGGATCATTCGGGAGGCTGAGGGGGTAATTGAGAGGAGTTACAGGCAGGTAGTCACACCTCAGGTACAGGAAAAAAGTAGATGGGTTACAGTCAGGGGACGGAAAGGGAACAGGCAGACAGTGCAGGGATCCCCTGTGGCCGTTCCCCTCAAACAAGTATACCGTTTTGGATACTGTTGGGGGGGGGGACTTACCAGGGGTAAGCCATGGGGTACAGGTCTCTGGCACAGAGTCTGTCCCTGTTGCTCAGAAGGGAAGGGTGGAGAGGAGGAGAGCATTAGTCATTGGGGACTCCATAGTTAGGGGGACAGATAGGAGATTTTGTGGGAACGAGAGAGACTCGTGGTTGGTGTGTTGCCTCCCAGGTGCCAGGGTCCGTGATGTCTCGGATCCTTAAGGGGGAGGGGGAGCAGCCCCAAGTCGTGGTCCACAAAGGCACCAACGACATAGGTAGGAAAAGGGATGGGGACGTAAGGCAGAATTTCAAGGAGCTAGGGTGGAAGCTTAGAGCTAGAACAAACAGAGTTGTTATCTCTGGTTTATTACCCGTGCCACGTGCTAGCGAGGCGAGGAATAGGGAGAGAGAGCAGTTGAACACGTGGCTACAGGGATGGTGCAGGAGGGAGGGATTCAGATACCTGGATAATTGGGGCTCATTCTGGGGTAGGTGGGACCTCTACAAATGGGATGGTCTACACCTGAACCAGAGGGGTACCAATATCCTGGGGGGGAAATTTGCTAATGCTCTACGGGAGGGTTTAAACTAATTCAGCAGGGGGATGGGAACCTGAATTGTAGCTCCAGTGTACAGGAGGTTGAGAGTAGTGAGGTCATAAATAAGGTTTCAAGGTCGCAGGAGTGTACCGGCAGGCAAGAAGGTGGTTTGAAGTGTGTCTACTTCAATGCCAGGAGCATCCGGAATAAGGTGGGTGAACTTGCAGCATGGGTTGGTACCTGGGACTTCGATGTTGTGGCCATTTCGGAGACATGGATAGAGCAGGGACAGGAATGGTTGTTGCAGGTTCCGGGGTTTAGATGTTTCAGTAAGATCAGGGAAGGTGGTAAAAGAGGGGGAGGTGTGGCATTGTTAGTCAAGGACAGTATTACGGTGGCAGAAAGGACGTTTGATGACAACTCGTCCACTGAGGTAGTATGGGCTGAGGTTAGAACCAGGAAAGGAGAGGTCACCCTGTTGGGAGTTTTCTATAGGCCTCCGAAAAGTTCCAGGGATGTAGAGGAAAAGATTGCAAAGATGATTCTGGATAGGAGCGAAAGTAACAGGGTAGTTGTTATGGGGGACTTTAACTTTCCAAATATTGACTGGAAACGCTATAGATCGAGTACTTTAGATGGGTCAGTTTTTGTCCAATGTGTGCAGGAGGGTTTCCTGACACAGTATGTAGATAGGCCAACAAGAGGCGAGGCCACATTGGATTTGGTACTGGGTAATGAACCAGGCCAGGTGTTAGATTTGGAGGTAGGTGAGCCGTTTGGTGATAGTGACCACAATTCGGTTACGTTTACTTTAGCGATGGAAAGGGATAGGTATATACCGCAGGGCAAGAGTTATAGCTGGGGGAAAGGCAATTATGAGGCAAGATTTAGGATGCATAGGATGGAGAAGGAAACTGCAGGGGCTGGGCACAATTGAAATGTGGAGCTTGTTCAAGGAACAGCTACTGCGTGTCCTTGAGAAGTATGTACCTGTCAGGCAGGGAGGAAGTGGTCGAGCGAGGGAACCGTGGTTTACTAGAGAAGTTGAATCTCTTGTCAAGAGGAAGAAGGAGGCTTCTGTAGAGATGAGGCGTGAAGGCTCAGTTAGGGCGCTTGAGAGTTACAAGTTAGCCAGGAAGGACCTAAAGAGAGAGCTAAGAAGAGCCAGGAGGGGACATGAGAAGTCTTTAGCAGGTAGGATCAAGGAAAACCCTAAAGCTTTCTATAGGTATGTCAGGAATAAAAGAATGACTAGAGTAAGATTAGGGCCAGTCAAGGACAGTATTGGGAAGTTGTGCGTGGCGTCGGAAGAGATAGGAGAAGTGCTAAATGAATATTTTTCGTCAGTATTCACACGAAAAAGACAATGTTGTCGAGGAGAATACTGAGATACAGGCTATTAGACTGGATGGGATTGAGGTTCATAAGGAGGAGGTGTTAGCAATTCTGGAAGGTGTGAAAATAGATAAGTCCCCTGGGCCGGATGGGATTTATCCTAGGATTCTCTGGGAAGCTAGAGAGGAGATTGCAGAGCCTTTGGCTTTGATCTTTATGTCGTCATTGTCTTCAGGAATAGTGCCAGAAGACTGGAGACTAGCAAATGTTGTCCCCTTGTTCAAGAAGGGGAGTAGAGACAACCCTGGTAATTATAGACCAGTGAGCCTTACTTCGGTTGTGGGTAAAGTGTTGGAAAGGATTATAAGAGATAGGATTTATAATCATCTAGAAAGGAATAATTTGATTAGGGATAGTCAACACGGTTTTGTGAAGGGTAGGTCGTGCCTCACAAACAGGTGGATGAGGGTAAAGCGGTTGATGTGGTGTATATGGATTTCAGTAAAGCGTTTGATAAGGTTCCCCATGGTAGGCTATTGCAGAAAATACAGAGGCATGGGATTGAGGGTGATTTAGCGGTTTGGATCAGAAATTGGCTAGCTGTAAGAAGACAGAGGGTGGTGGTTGATGGGAAATGTTCATCCTGGAGTTCAGTTACTAGTGGTGTACCTCAAGGATCTGTTTTTTGGCCACTGCTGTTCGTCATTTTTATAAATGACCTGGATGAGGGCGTAGAAGGATGGGTTAGTAAATTTGCGGATGACACCAAAGTCGGTGGAGTTGTGGATAGTGCGGAAGGATGTTGCAGGTTACAGAGGGACATAGATAAGCTGCAGAGCTGGGCTGAGAGGTGGCAAATGGAGTTTAATGCGGAAAAGTGTGAGGTGATTCACTTTGGAAGGAGTAACAGGAATAGAGAGTACTGGGCTAATGGTAAGATTCTTGGTAGTGTGAATGAGCAGAGAGATCTCGGTGTCCATGTGCATAGATCAATGAAAGTTGCCACCCGGGTTGATAGCGTTGTTAGGAAGGCGTACGGTGTGTTAGGTTTTATTGGTAGAGGGATTGAGTTTCGGAGCCATGAGGTCATGTTGCAGCTGTACAAAACTCTGGTGCGGCCGCACTTGGAGTATTGCGTACAGTTCTGGTCACCGCATTATAGGAAATACGTGGAAGCATTGGAAAGGGTGCAGAGGAGATTTACCAGGATGTTGCCTGGTATGGAGGGAAGGTCTTATGAGGAAAGGCTGAGGGTCTTGAGGCTGTTTTCGTTAGAGAGAAGATGGTTAAGAGGTGACTTGATAGAGACATACAAGATGATCAGAGGATTAGATAGGGTGGACAGTGGGAGCCTTTTTCCTCGGATGGTGACGGCTCGCACGAGGGGACATAGCTTTAAATTGAGGGGTGATAGATATAGGACAGATGTCAGAGGTAGGTTCTTTACTCAGAGTAGTAAGGGCATGGAATGCCCTGCCTGCAACAGTAGTAGACTCGCCAACTTTAAGGGCATTTAAATGGTCATTGGATAAACATATGGATGATAATGGAATAGTTTAGGTTAGATGGGCTTCAGACAGGTTGGCGCAACATCGAGGGCCGAAGGGCCTGTACTGCGCTGTAATGTTCTATGTTCTACATATATTTGTATTCTATATTTCTCAAGGCATCTGTAATATTTGGCCTTGTTTGCAATATTGTAATGGGCACAGTTTAGTCTTTTTGACCTTGGCAAACAATTGTACTTTTGTGAGAAACCATTTTTTATTTCTGTAGAGAACTAATTTGTGGTGTTAAGAATGATAATTAAAAACCGGCTGTAAACTGCAGTGTGCATTTTTCTTCAGAAACCCCTTTGTCAGCCAGTCCCATTTTTTTAAAAACTGGTCTAGTATGCTGATATTTTGTGATGCTTCCTTTCTACAGATTAGAATAAAGGAGGATTTTCTTTTAAATTCAAAGGCATGTTTATTATAGAGCCAATAAAGCAATGACTCATGTAGTTTGTCAGTTGTTTTTGTCAGTTTTGCTTTGTAGGTTGTGGTGTGCACAAAGTGTGTCACTATTCCTGTTGTTCAGCATGCCATTTAAGATCTGTTACGAGATTTAGTTATTGATGATAAGCTTCCACTTTGTTACAAAAAAAATTGTTTTTCCTTATAACTTGGCTCTATTCTTGTTCTGAACATAAAAGTACTTGGCCTCTTGCAAGCTCTTTGACTCCTTTTTAAGGGGTTTAGCATACAGGTTTGTTTTTTTTTCCTCCTTTTTCAGCTATGACCTTACATTTTCACACTTTTGAGCCTCTTGTGAATTTAAAAAGACTAAATCTGCAAGATGACAATTGAAGAGCCTTAGGCCTTTAAGTCAAATAGATTGAGAAAGTTACTAAGTGTGTAGTGATCAGTGCTCTATATTGGTGA
Source organism: Rhincodon typus (assembly GCF_021869965.1). Lineage (NCBI taxonomy): Eukaryota > Metazoa > Chordata > Chondrichthyes > Orectolobiformes > Rhincodontidae > Rhincodon > Rhincodon typus. The sequence goes on from NC_063370.1 coordinate 4,292,885, forward strand.
TACTTTGGCATTTTAGTATGAAGCATTGGAAATTTCATGGCTGGCTTTCATGTGTACCAGGGTGAAGCCACAGGTGGTCGAGACTGCGGTGTGCTCGCTCACTCACTGAAAACAGCCAAACGGCAGAGTGGGGCCTCCTTTTGAAGTCTTCAATATTGAGATTTGATTGTAGAGTTCCAATTATAGTGATGGCATTCCAAGCAGGTGGAACATTGTTCTTTGAGTTTTTATTTCACAGAATGGAGGCTAAGCCAGCATTTGTTGCCAATTCGTAATAGCCCCTTGATGTTGGTGAGCTTCTGCCTTAAATTGCTGCAGTGCATGTGATGCAGGTAGCCTGCAATATTGTTAGTGTGGGTGTACCAAGATTTTGACCAGTGACAGTGAAGGAGCAGCAATACAGTTCCAGGTCAGGATGGTTTTGGTTTGGAGGGGATCTTGCAGGTCGTGGCATTCCAAAATATCTATGTACCCTTTTCCTTCTAAGTGGTAGGTACCATGGGTTTGAAATGTGCTGTCTCAGGAATCTTTGTGAATTATGCCATTACATTTTGTAGATTTAAGCACACTGCTACTGCACTTGGATGACGGAATATCGAAAACTTGTAGCTTAAAATGTTCACTTCGCTCAGTGGCTAAATAAGCACTGGTTCGAACCAGTGTTACATCTGTAAGTATTACTTACCCTGTATCTATCCAAGAGTGGACTAAGTTTTCTTCAGTATTGCATCCATTCCATGCTTTTGTTGTTATTACGTTAATTGTACCATCTAGCCACATGAGATTTTTCATGGTGCAGCTTCAACATTAGTAGTTTACTTGTAAAATATTTTTAGGTTCTGGACAAATCTATGGTTTGTACTGTACTTGTTTACTTCCCTTTTTTCCGAAAATAGGAAAGTGAGAGTAGAAATGTTGTTGAAGTGGCTGTTATTGCTACTAAAAATTCTTGGGTACGTTCATCTTCCTAGAGCACACCAATGACACCTGTTGCAAGGCATATCACAGTACGTACATGTCAGAATATGTCAAGTGCAAACAAAAGCTGGGCAGGGTGGGAGGTGGCGGGGAGGATGAGGAGCAAATAAACTGCCTTTTCAAAAGCACTTCAGTAAAAGTATTACTCATCCAAGACATGATCTCTAGCAATTTGAGTTGCAGAGAGACCAATACCTTTGACAAATCATGGACTGCTGCTGTTCAAACATGTAATAGCACCTCAAGTGGCTGTTAAAATTTTGACATCTCCTCTTCTATTTTAATAGCTGTATGCCAAACATCGCCAACATCCCCCCCCCCAACCCCAGGCATTTTTGGGAGTGCTGTGCTTCATAACTGTCCTTCATGTTGTTGTTCTGCGTTCTGTTGGTAATGGTTGTGAAAGTATTGATTTATTCAGCCACTTGATATACCCAAAGGGAGTTTACTGCAATACATTGAATGATGGTGCAATAGTTGCAACATTGACTATGCAGATGCTTGACCAGTCTCTTGAGAGACATGAACTATTCCTGTGTCTTAGTGTCTTGTTCTGACATTAGTTACACTTGAAGTCACTCAGTGATGTGGATTATTTCCCTGGTGCAGTCCCACCAATTTCTTACTCTCTCCCTCTCCTACTCTTATTTCCCTCTTTAGTGATTCCAAGGAGGTCAGCCAGGTGGACCTCATAGAATGAGTTCCCTGATTTGGACCAGATTAACAGCCCCGATCAGGGAGCCCTTGCCAATGGATAAGAACATGAGTGTCAGACATCCTGTTCGTGGAGAGTCTGCTCTGAGGGAGCTGGATCAGTGTCAAGGACTCTGCACGTGTAAATAAAGGGTGACTTGGTTACGGAACACTGGCCTCTGGAAGTATTTCACCCTTTTCTCCCACCACCCATCAAAGTCAAAACAACCAACCTCTTATAGCCAGACTTCAGTTTTGTCTGTGGTGTCACAAAGCCACATGCAGCGTTTGGTGTTCAACACATGGGGGCTATTAATTTCCCTTGAACAGGATTGGGCCCAATAAAATTAAACCTTAACTTTGTTTGAAACAAAAAAAATGTGCAAAGGAGTGCACTATAAAGCAAGAGGATGCTGGCCTCTGGTATGAGTTATATGTACATTGATTCTTTGATTTCTCTCTCTATACCTTGGTAGAGGCATGGGGGGAATAAACCACCATGGATCCAGCTTTTAAATATGCTACTGCTCCCTTGCCTATTCTGTGCACCAGTTAATGTAACAGACTGTCCCGGGACCTCTTAAAAACAAATGAAATTATTGCTCAAGAAAACGTAGAACTACAGTCTGAGATGATAATTACTTATTTCACATCCTCTCCCTTCCCTTTTGTCTCATGATTGCATGTTCCCTGTGTTCCTTTTCCCTACTTAATTCAATTGAGGATGCCTGGAGCTGCAAAATATATTTTTGGTCTCGTGCTCCAGAAGAGTATTTACAGGATCTGCTGTGGTACGGAAAACATAACTTTATTTAAGAAGCATCCTACTATAACTTCACCTTGCTTTTGAAGCATTGTATTTCTTGTGGTGAATAATACCCTCTCCTATCACTGTTCGACATAACCCATTATACTACATTGCCCTTCATGGCAAATTCGACCCATTTGATAGCTGAGCCAGCGTCCTCTTGCTTTATAGTACACACCTTTGCACATTTTTTTCTTTGAAACAAAGTTAAAATTTAATTTTATTTGGCCCGATCCTGTTGAAGGGGAATTAATAGCCCTTTAAGCTGCAGTAATAAATATGTACTTTTATTTGAAAAGCTGTTTTTGGTGTTGGATGGCTGTCTACTGGCTAAATTAATGGTTGGTACTTTTATTCAAAAATGCAAAGTAAGGAAAATTAGAAACCTGGCCTGATGACAGGATGTGCTGGGGCAATTCTTTCCCTTTTTAATCCTCCAGCCTAAGGGCGGTACTAGTTTAGTGTTTTTGATAATTAAATATCTTAGCATATTTGGAAATGCAGGTTTCAAATTTTGTTTTTTTTTAAACATGTCTGTTCATAACTCCTTGAGACTGGGGGCTTTAGATTTAACGAGTTGAGTTAGAACAGTGCTGTTGTAAAGCTGTTGAGGAATTCCTGGCATGACTGAATTTGTGTCACTGCTTTTACACTTCCATGAGAACCACGAAGTTTTGAGTACGTTCCCTAAGACAGCTCCATATCTTCAGGCTTATTTTCCAGAGGATTCTATTTTTAAAGCTGGCCTGTAAGAGTGTACAAGTTAGATATCAGTAATGTCAGAAAAGGTAGGATGAGTGCATCTGTAAAGTGTGGGGTGGAACAAAGTGATGTGTATGTGAAGTGGATTTTGAGAATTATACAGGCAGGGCAAAGGGAGCTGTTTGCATGTGTGATCTAGGTGTGTAGGCCAAATGCAGAGGGAAGTGCGGTGCAGAGACGTGTGTGTAAGCAGATGGGGAGGTGAGGGAGATGTGGATACCTCTGAGAGCTTGCTTGAAGGGGGAGGGCCACAGGAGGTTCAGGGACCTGTGAGAGTATGCCTGTGAATAAAGGGTGAGGTGTGGAGTTGTGCCTGTGCTTGAGGGGTTGGATGGGTGGGGAAAGCAGAAACTGCACAAGCAAGGGGAATAGAGGGGTGGGTGGGGAAGAGAGGAGGCAAAAGGGACATCACAGAAGGGTGCAGGGGATGGGAATGTGTAGAGACGAAAACTATGGGGAGGGGGAAATTTGTTTGCGCACTGATATGAGTACAGTGATGGGGTGGTGGAAACCATATGTAGAGTGGTGAGAGGAGGGAAGGGACTGCCTATGCCTGGAGTGGAGGTGGGGAAGGTGTTGGGGACAAGGGCTAATGTGCAATCACATGTGTTTGGATGTCAGGTCGGGCCTAGGAGGACAGGGACTGGGTTTGTGGGTGGGGAGGACTGGGACTGCATGTGAGGTGCATGGGTATTAGAGTGGGGGAGAAACAGTGGAACTACGTGATAGGTAGGGTGTGGAAGAACATTGGTGTGCTGTGTAGAGAGGTAGAAAAGGGAGGAACTGGACGTGTGGGTGTGGTGGGAGGAATGGGAAATGGGATGTGTAGGAGGGGGATAGGAGAATGAGAAAGGGGAGGAACCTGTTTTTGCCCATGCTGGGAAGGACAGTAAGCAAGGTGCAGGAACCTATGAGGAAGGATGTTTGCAGGGACTTGTGTGTGCATGGAGGACAGAAGGTTGGGAGGGTGTGGGTAAGTAAGGGATGGAGGGCTGGTGAAGAGACAAGGTGAGGGTGAATGTGGGAATAAAAGGTCGTGCAGGGACCCTTGCTTTGGGGTGATTTTGAGAGGTGTAGGCTCTTGGGTGAGTACTCATAAAGGGTGTGGTTGGAGAAAAAAATGGGAACCTTGCGGGTGGACCAGCTTTTGGATGGAGGAAAGTGGATGCATGCGTGTAAGTAGTCATGGTGTTGGGCTTGGGTGGTGGTGGAGAGAAGGCTAATGTGCACACAATGGCACATATCAAGGGCAGGAAATGGGACTGGTGAGGCCAGCAGCCCTGGTGTGAAATGTTGCTGCGAAAGGAAATGATTAATTTTAAATTATTCAATAAAGGATACGCAGCAAACTGGGTAAACTGAGATAATGAAATTATTTTGATTGATTGGGAGGATTTTATATAGTAGCAGTGTTGTGGTTTGTCAAAAATTAGTAATCCAGAGACTCTGGTTAACATTCTGGGATGTGGGTTCGAATTCCAACACAGTAGGTAAAATTTGATTTGACTAATGAACTTTTGCTACTTATACGAAAAAATAACTTTTCTAATGAAAACCACAAATTGTTGCAAAACAGTGTGTTGTTTCAGGGAAGGATAATTGCGATCTTTACCTGGGTCTAGCCTGTATGTGACCCCAGATCCACAATGTGGTTGACTTTTAACTGCCATCTAGCTTGCTTGGCCATCTCAATCAGCTAAAGGGTATTTGGGGTTGAACACTTGCTGGTGATGGCCATATCCTATCAAAGAATAAAGGTGGGATGAATTGAATTAAAATTTTGCATTAAGTCTTTCAACATCTTTGTTAGAGGAACCTTATGCAAATGTCACACGAATAACAATTTTCTCCAGATCCTCGTTAATTTTGCTCTTTTCACTGATTTACAAGCAGAGGCTTTGTTGAAAAAGATTGCATATTTTGCTATGAACAGGTTGTAAGTTCTGCATAGTGTCTTCATGACTGATTAACATTTCATACTCTGACATCTGGTCTATGTTGGAAGACAGGAAATTTGTTTTTTAAAAAGAATAATTATTCACTAACTTGGAGTCTTGGGGATGAGTTCAACAATTGTCGAGCAATAGTATCACTTCACTGTCTTCTGGTTTATTTCTCCAAATTTACATTCACTGCAGATGCAAAAACGTGAAAGCGTTCTCGGCAATTTTTTTGTCTATGTATTACCGTGGGCATGGTAAATTGCAAATAGCTATGTGATGCCTTGCAAGTTACTCAAAAGCTTAAATTTTGTAACAGTCAAAGGCTTTACTTTATTCAATCCTGAAGTATTAGCATACACAAGCTCCATAATCCTGTTTTAATAACCAGTAGAACCAGTTTTGCTGTCACCTGTTGGTGTAGAATTCAGCAAATATCACTACAGAAACCAGTTCTGTCTGCATTATAACTTTGAGTGAGAGAAGTTATTTACAAATTAATTTGTTTGAAACAGTACTTTTCTGCAGCGTCATGGATGACTGTTCACTGGATAAATTTGAACTTGTAATACAATGAAGAAGTTTAAAACATGAAAGCCTTTCATTAGAAATTGAACACCAGTTTGGTCAGTTCCATTTCTTGGATTTTTTTTGTTTTTTTTTTCAATGAGCTATGGGCTCATGATAATAGCCCCCTCTATTTCAATAAAACCATTCTGATAAGACTCTATCCAGGTGCTCTAACTCTGATGCGTGTACGGTAACCTTTAGCAGCCTTGTTTGATTATGAAGGAGCAAAGAAATGTAAACAGTTCGTTTTTGTGACTCCTGATGATGTATATCGTGGATGAGCAACAGTTGTACTTCTTCACCAAAACCTTTCGAATGCAGCCCTTCTCAATAACTCTAACTCTACAGATGTCAGTTTTGAATTTTGTAGTATCAACACACGATGTTTGTGCTTCTTTGGCTTTTCTCTGGTTTATTGAATGCCATGATGGCAGAATTGGTTTATTGTCCACTTCTTGGAAAAATTAAAAATAGCAATACAACAATGTACAAAAAGGATTACTGCATCTTGACAGGAAATTGGCCAAGTAATACCAAGATGGCCTAGCAAATCTTCAGGTTCCAAGTAACTTCCATACAGCTTCCAGTCAGTAGTGTTACGATTCACACTAGGAGTATCGAATTCTGGTTGTTGAACTGCTAAAAAGCTTACTGTACAATTTAGAACACCCGTTCCAGATGAAATACCTGACACATTAGGACCAATGACCAAAGATACAGTCAAAATGCTAGATTTTCAGAAGCATCTTAACAGGAACAAAAGATGTGATGAGATTTAAAGAGGGAATTCCAGTGTTAGGGTCGCCAAAGTTGTAACCACCAGGCATGGAGCAATAATAAAGTGGCAATGGGGAAGGAGATCAGAAGTGGAGGAAATGCCAATTTAGAAGATTTTTGGGAATGGAAAAGATTAGAGAAAACAAATGACTTGGAAACTAGTTTGAGTTTTAAAGTCAAGTTCAGACAGAATTAGAGACGAGAGAACTGCAGATGCTGGATGCTGGTAGACAAACGAGGCTAGAAGAACACAGCAGGCCAGGCAGCATCTGGAGGAAAGGAGCAGTTAACGTTTCAGGTATTACCCTCCTACAGGATTTCAGAGTTCTCAGTTCAGAGATGATCTAACACTGGTTGCAGTTGTAGCTTACTGATTGCTGGGTTTGGCAACTTTGCATGATCTGTAGATTGATATTACCTGCTCTGGCTAATAAAACACTAACTTCAAAAACCAACAGAACAAAGTTAAAGATGTTAACGGTCAACTTGGTTTTTGTTGTTATATTTTTAAAGGAGGCACTTGTTCATTTAATAGAATAATAGAACACATTTTTTTAAGTGAGACAAACCCAAGCTCAGGCCTATATGGAATTGGTAAAAAAGAGATGTGTTATATAGCTTTTGAACAAATTTGAAAGACAGTTACAGTTACTTATTGATACTTTGGTCACAATCTAACTTTTTGGTCTGCTTAAGTTATCACTCTTTTCTGAAAATTACCATTCTTTGTTCAATAGCCTTGCTCCTGTATGCTTAACCTTAATTTAAACTTCCTGACTTTCCACCTTTTTTATGAACAACCTTCAAAACTTCTGCCTCTTCAACACGTATCATTGCCGCCCCCCCAATCTGCCATCCCTAAACTTGCTTTTTTATGGCTCTGTCTCGTCCATTAAACTAAATCCACCTTGGTGCGTTTAACTTCATCGAACATACCTTTTGAGTTGAGGTGGGTGATTAAATACCAAGGTGGATTGCTCCCATATTGAGGTTTGTGGAATAATGAGCCATCAACAGGATATTCATGAGCATGTGAAATGTCCTCTCCATATCTATTTGAACTATGAAGGAAGTAGGCTAAATATTGATTTCTTGTAATGTTGAGGGAAAACTGAGATGCTTTACCATGAAATAGTGGGGATTGTTTCGAGGTGAAGAATTGAACGGCTTAAAGTTAGCCAGCCATCAGACTTTAGTGTAGAATATTGTTGCCACTTAAACCTTAGTGGTTGCAGTGAGTTGCTTTACAGTACTTGTAGGATATATCTTAGCCTCCATCTATACTATGACCATGTTCTGACTTAACTGCAGGAACAGTTGAGGTGCCACACACAGGACCTGCAGCATTGTATCATCTCTAGAGGATGAGTCCAGCTTCCAGCCAAAAAGTATGAGCAGTTGGGACCTGGAATAGAGGCACAAACAACTTGGTGTGGTTAAACTCCGCATTTGTTGAATTAATGCAGAAGCCAACTTCTCATTGGAAGTCTTGGTAGAGGAATTGTTTTGAGGGCTGCCCATAATTAAGTGTTGCCAGCTTCAAATTGTGTGTTCACCTGTATCCCGGCTTCCAAGTATTCACCATGAGTTTTGGCCTTTCATTTGAAGGTTGGATTATTTCGTTGTGCAGGTCATTATTTATTCCCTCATCAAAGCATCCATTTGGGAAATATCTGGTCATTGAACTCAGTGCTGTGGGAGCTGGCTATGCTCAGGTTGACTGCCTGCTTCTCTAAATGACAGCATTATTCTGTGAATGTCTAAAGTCCAATGAGGTGATGAAAATGTTAAATGTTTGTCAAACTATCTATTCTCTAAGGTGTAAATCTGCAGATTCCCTTCCACCAGCCCAATTGTATTATCCCTAAGGAAAAGTCAAAACGTTCTAAAAATCTGAAGTGCAGCAATTGTTCCTTAACATTTTATTCTCCTTCCTTTCTCCTCCTAAATTATTCTCAAGACTTCTGCCCCCACCATGTTATTCTCCTTTCCCACCCTGTCAACATTATTTTCTTTCACCTACCCACCCATGTTGTATCCATAATGTAGAGCTGCAACTACTCCTCATTCAGTGATCTTTCAAATGGTTAACTTGAGTATTTCCGAAAGAAAGCCAGCAGCATCCTGAAGTGCGTGTAAATACTTGGGCACATGCAGACTCCCAGGATTTAAGGCATTTACTTGTATTGGCTGACTTGGTGGTGACCTTGCCAGCAGTCCTGTAGACATGTTAATAGTTGGGTTGATTGCAAACTGAGATACGAGAACCTCACTCTCGCTGAGCCAAGGCTTGAATTTCAAATGGTTTAAGACTGTGTTGCTCAGTGAAGCTTTATTCCTGTACCCGCGTAAACAACTGTTTTACAGAACAAAATAAAAGCTCAATATATAACTGTACTTTTTTATTAGAACATCGCTGAATTGAAGGTCTATTTTATATCGTAAGGATGGATAACTTCTTTGAGAACTGGCTAGGGTCATTATTGAGTCTAAGATGAGAAGCTTGAGTTATTTCTGCTCTGAAAACTCAATCACTGAAGCACCCAAGGCTTAATGATTTTATCTCCCTAGGTCCCCCCATATATTCTCACTGATTCCTGCACATTGCCTGATGTCCCTTCTCCCACCAGTAAGATATGACAGAGGTGAAATAAAAGATTGTTTGAATCCTAATTTAATGTTTGCTCTGTGACGATGCCTCACTCTGCTGGCTGTGTGGTTCAGGGTAGGAAGTAACTGCACTTGTAAAGAGGACTTGATCTTGGCCACAGAGTTACACAGACTGAAGCAAGTAGCCGGTAGAGCTGCCACAGAGGGAAGTTGGCAGTTTATTCCGTACCTGTATTGTCCTGACAATCAGCAACATACTCAAAGTTCGTTTCCGCTACAGGCGGAACTAGGAGGGGGAACAGCAAAGGAAAATCCAGAGACTCTTAAAATATTTCTTGTTTATGTTAACCTGATGCTTCAGTTGTTTTTGTCCCTTTCCCAACAGTTTCTCTGCAGTGTGATCTATCCCCAGTTGACCAAATCTTGAGATCTGCTCCCTATTGCCGTGGTCTACAATTGCAAGATAGTGTGGCTGATTAAAAGTTGAGAATTCGCCTAATTTACTTCACAAGATTGAATTAAGAAGCCATGAGCAGTGCTGTAACAACTGCTGTTGTATGAAATAATGCACAATGCAGCTTTTAGGTTTCTGATAGCAAACTGTTCCTGAGGATCTGTCATGAAATTTGTTTATGTTTAGTGTAAAGCCTAACTTGGTCTCGTGCCTGTGAAATTTGTTCATATGTTCTGATGGCTCTGCTTGGTTGCAGCTTGAAAAAATGATAGCCAGTGTCTGACAGTGGTGAAGAAATTCCATCTAAAAGACACATGGGTTCCTGTTTGCAGTTGTCCCTTACAGCTTTATAGCCATACTCAACCCTTTGTGGGCAGTGACTGGCCTTTGTGTGATACCTGCCACTAGCATCAAACTGACGAACTTTCAAGTTGACAGAGTTTGTGGGACTGGTGTTGGAATGTGCCACATGAACCTGTTCTTTTAAAAGACACCTAAAGGTTAAGTTTTCAAGGCTGAATTGTTAAGTCTCAGTTTTGTGAATAATTAACTGCTGAGTGTTTGTTGACTCATGCTGTTGCTTTCGTTTATACAAAGCAGGGAAAGAAGTCCATCCACTGCATTGATATAGTCTTTCTTTTCTGTGAAGTTAGCGAGTGTTGCCATGCAGTCATTGGTTTATTACAGCCTTCTTGTGTGAGCCTCTGTTTGTGTAAATAGGCCAATATGTTCTCGGCGGTTTTGTTGCAGAATACAAGTGAACCATTGTTTCTTTACTGTTCATGCACGCAGTAAAGCCCCTCGCAGCACATCTCTGCACCATTCAAAAGGGGAAAAACATCAATTTCTAACATTAATGAGTAAAATTCAGCAAGTTTCTCTCTTGCTGCAACAACCTGAAGTTTGTTTCCTGTTAACTTTTGTTGATTGCTGTAGCAGCCCTTTTGATAAGGATTTTTCAGTCTGGCTGTTTCCTTTATAAATAGTAATGGAAAATAAGGCATGAACTAATCCCGGTGTTTGTGGCGAGAATAATTTAAATGGTGTAGTTGTTTCTGTATGAGCAGCCTTATGATTTTGAATCTTTCTTTAAACTATAACAAAAACAGAATGCAGGAAATGCACAGGAGTTCGGTAACATGTGTGCTCGGAGAATTTTAACATTTTGGGTTGATGGCCTTTCATCAGAACTGAAAGGTGATGAACCGGAGATGTTACCTGTTTTTTCAGTTGCTGTCCGCTCGGAATTCTTTCAGCATTTTCTGTTAGAGTCTTGATCAGGAGGGTAATCGAGGATGCTTGTGAAAAGACAGGAAAGAGGAGGTGGGCAATGTCGCATCAGGCACAGGCTCAAGGGCAGAATAGTGTACTCCTGTTCCTATTCCTTATGGTCTAGTTTTTATTTCAGATTTGCAATATTTAATTTTAAACTGTGCTATTTTGAGATTTCTTAAATACTTTGTTTCACTTCACCATTTTTAGAATAGTATATATTTTGTGTGGTTAAATGCATAATTATGATGTATGCCTGTGGTGCCCACAAAGTCAGAACTAAATGAAATTCCCGCTAAGTACATCAGTGCAGGACCTCGGGTTCCATCTAGTGGTAGAAATGTGCAGTCACAAGTGTGACGGGTAGCTTTAAACAGGATGATTCTATTGAATTGCAACTCAGGCATGATTGTATAATGAGACATACATAATTTATTATGGGATCATAATCGACATGCTGAATAGTATGACAATGTAGCTTTGAACACCGTCTACATAGAAGTTTTTCAATGCTTGGCAATAGGTTGAGTCGGGATTTGTTCCAGAGCCTTCAGGAAGGAGGATACTATTAATTTAAGGTAGGGAAAGTAATTTTTCATAAACTGGTGACAAAATGGTGCTGTAGCAGATACTCAAGCTAGGCTGTGGGAGTGGGCCAGTTAATTGAAGAGGACTAGGATAAAGACTATCGCTTGAGGTTTGCTACTGTTGCTATGTAGAGGGTTCTTGGTGTTAAAGCGTGAGGAATTTTACGAGCAGAATTTTCAAAAGTAAATTCATTCATACTTAACTCCATGTTAAATACTACCAATTATGTGATTTGAGTTGGGATTATACTGTGGAAACTTAATTGAAAGCAATATGTTAAATTCACATCATAAGTTGGAAACTGGTATTTTTCTCCAGTAAATCTGCTTTTGGGTTGTGTTGGCAAAGCTTCATTGTTAATGCATCAAGGAGAGAGAATGAAATGCCTTGGGGCAGCGGGGGGTGGGAATGCTGACACAGGAAGAGTACAGTATCTGTCTGCTTTATGAAATAATCTCCTGATTTGACATACAGAATTTCTCTTAGATTCACTTAAACTCGTTTTCTTCTGAGAAGACGTGCTCTTCATTGATTTAAATTAGAGGCTATTTAGCAAGATAATGTGCTGGCTTCTTCTCCATTGTGGATGACATTTGGTGTCACGAAAGTAAGTCTTGTTATTTTGAGAGTGAATATTTAAAAAAACTACTGTAATTTTCTTTCTGATTTGGTAATAGAGATCAAGTGCATGGTTCAGTGGTCTGTTGCAGATAAAGACCCTGCCACTCTACACGTGATAGAATAAATGACAGGGACTGTGTGTGACAGAATTTCAGTTGAGTGTTGTTCCAATCTTTTGAATGCAGGGCTTAACTGGTTTGTAGCCATCCCTAGGATTATGTTAAAAAACTGGAACTGGGAATGCTGGAAATCAGAATCAGAAACAGAAACAAAAACAAATTGCTGGAAAATCTCAGCAAGTCTGGCAGCATCTGTGGAGAGAAAGCAGAGTTAACATTTTGGCTCCATTGACTCTCCTTCACAACACCTGGAGTTCTGATCTGACATTCCCCTTGTCCACTTTCTTGCCCTTATCCCGTAACCCTTGATTTTCCCCCTAGGGGTCCGGAACCTATCTTGGGTACGCACAAGGATTCTGTCCCCACAGCGCTCTGTGACAATGAGTTCCAAAGGCACTGAACACTCAGGAGGAAAAAAGAATACTGGGTAAGTTTCTCCTAACTACCCAGGACTAAGCTGTTTGGCTGATCGGCTGTTCACCATGTTTAACTCTAGCACCAATCCTAACTCTCCTAGTATCATGCAGTCATAAGCAATGTTTAGTGTTTGTTAGTATTCTGTACTAAATAACATGCTTTTAATTTTAAAGTTGTCTAGTTATCGGACAAACGTTATCAAACTATTGTTGTATTTCACTGACTGGGTTCAATTGACAGTTTCTTCAGACACCTATTTATGTGGGTGCATGTTGTTAAGAGTGTGGAAATAAAGGCAACGAAGCTGAAGCCCATCAAGCAGTACTATATGGAGTGAGGTATTTAACATTGATGCTGAACATGGTATCAGTCTCAACTGTGACAGTGAGAGTTGAGTAGAAGCCATTTGTTTCCCTTAAATGAGAGTTGATGAGGGAAAATCAGAGGAATTTCCTGACAGCTGCTATATATTTGATATTTAATAGTATCTTTCACGTAAAGGTTTACAGAATGGTAATCCACCGATATGGGAGCCATGCCAGAGATTCTGTATGAAGCTGTGCAGTCCTGCTGGCTGAAATGATTGGGCCCTTCACTGCAGATTAAAATGTTGGGTTTGAATGCTGTTTTAGTTCCTACTGGACTGTCTGTCAGTCATGAGGGAAAAGGGGGACTTGTTGAAAGGTGCTTTCTTTATTTTCAAATTGTGCTTCCTGTAGCTGTCATACCCTGGTTCAACAATCTACATCAGTATTGATGCGATGGGCTAAATGACCACATTCAAAGGTATAACTTTCTATGGCCACTATGATGCTCTCCTGTAGATTTCAAACCCCATCTTTCACCCACAATGTTGTACACAGATTTGCTGTACAGAGATCAAGAACACTTTCTTCACTTGCAAGATTTATCTACTGGTTCCAGAGTCAACCCAAGTGTTTCAGTTTCAACCAGAATGAATATGGTTCTCCTGATTTAAAAGTGGGTCTGATGCTTGCTGATCAATCTAAGTGATCAAAATGGTGCAGGAAAGGATTAATACATTATTGACTCATTAATACTTGTTGAAATGAGCATAAACTGGGTAAAAATAACATTTTATGTGAACACTCAATTCCTGAAAATGTCAAACATTGGCAGAAAAAATCGCTGTTAAAATATACGTAAATAACTGAACAAGCTATTTCAATGCTTTACTTTTTTAAGTTAAAATATATTTGGCAGCTTATATGGTAAAAACATTTGGACTTTTGCCAGATTACGATCACCATTTGATCCAGAAACCATACTTCAGATTAATCACTAAATGAGTCACCGATTAACAAAGAAATTCTTGTTACAATTCACATTGTGTTTTCAGTAAGCAGAGTGCTCACACTACTTGTCTTGCAGGCAGAGAAAGTGGTGCAAGCCTGAACATGCAGTGTTGATGGCAATATTCAGGGTCTTGTGCAGTTTATTCGATTCCACTGTCCATGATGCAGCTTGGTATGTTGCCAAAGTTGATCTGTTGGATGAAGGATGGGCTAGTAGTTGCCTGTGGTGATCACCACTAATTTGTATTTCACAACCAGCTGTCATTTGTCAAAGGGCACCTTGGATTTTACTGTTAAATACTTGCTGCACTTTTTTTTAGAAAAAAGAAAAGCAAATTTTCTACAAGGTCAAGAGAAAGTGGAGTGTTTTAGATTGTTAAGCTGATGATCATTCATCACAGATACACATTTTAAGGGATTAGATGAAACGTAATCATCGGTGTAAAAGAGCAGGCAAAATTGTTTGTTTGGAGCTGTGCCAAATGTGTCTCATGCTTGGGGTGAAGGTGACTTTTCACTAAGATTATCTTCTCTTTATTTTCACTCTGCTTGGCCTCTTTTACCAAGAGAATTCTGATTTGTCAGCCAGCAGTCAATAAAGCAGACATCCAAAACCTGAATTGTGTCTGCAGGACAGTTATTATCAGGGATTTCCACCCACTGTCGTTCTTTTAAAGCCTTAAAATTATTGAACCAGAACAGTTCAAGGACAGACGTTTACGTGAAATTTCTCCTGATGTGACCAGGTGGGAGGAGTGAGCAGTGCCCACACTGTTCTGATCACTGAAATGTTGCTTCAAGGTGTCTCTCTTTTGCATTATGGTTGCCAAACTACGTTTGCCAGGACCACAGTGCTGGAACAAAGGTGCTACTGTGGTACTGAGAGAGAGCTGCTGTATCCTTTCAGGTTTGCTGTTTTTTTTAATACCCAATTTCCAGACTCCGTTCTATTCTCAATCTAGTTTCGTTTCAACAGTAAAATTCAAGGTGACGAAGAGTGAATTGTAAAGTGATTTTCTTAAAGTGGGAAAATTAATGTACTAAATCTGCTGGAATATAGACCATTTGTTGTCTGTCCATGTCCTGCTTATAATCTACCTGTGCAATTAGGGCAAGGTGAAGAATGAAGTTATAGGTGGCAGTTAGCTTATAACAACCATTTGAACATCCTTTCCATGACCGGAATCTTGGCTGACAAAGACTGTACTTCACTGAAAATTATATTTATCATTTTCACATTGCATGCATTGCTCTCCAGTTAAGTTCCACACTGTCCTGATTTAGAAATATTTTGCAGTTTCTTTATTGTCATATGGTCCAAATCCCGGAATTGCTATTCTAGCACCATGTGGACTGCAACAGCTGAGGAAGGTGGTTGTCATTGTATTCACGAGGGCAGTTAAGATGGGCAATAAATGCTGACATTCCCATCAGTGATCACATCCCTGAAAGAATGAATGGTGCAAATGTAAAACATTATATCACAAAGCATAGTTGTCGTGAACAGCATAAATACAGTTAAATGGAAGATGAATTACTACATGAAGGAGCAAAGAACGGAAGGCTGTGCTGGTGGGATAAGATGAATAGGAATGGCAAAAGATTTGTGTGGAACATGCTGACATAAACTAATTGGATCAAATGGCCTACATTGTAAGCTGCATAGTTCTGTACACAGTGTAAAGGTTTAGTGAAAATGGTTTTAATGCAATTTGCCTATTTGTCAAAAGGGTTTTACTGTGCCGTAATGGTGAAACAAGAGTCAGTTTACATAGCAGATTTTCTTATGTCAAAGCTGCCAGTTCTTGTTTCTCTACTTCCTGATGTCCAATGGTGGAGGGCTGCTCTTTCAGATACAACAAACAAGCCTTGTCTGCCTGTTGAAGTGAATGCACAAGTTCCTTGGGCACATAGATAAGGATCAGGTAACTCTCTGGTCCAGTCAATGTTCTTGGTTCATCCTGCACTACCAACAAATGGGCTGGTTGTTCTCTTTTCTAACTGAGGGATCTTGTGTCACATTAGCTGCTGCGCGTCAGATAATTCACCTTGTTGTAGATGGCTTTGGCCCATCCTGGGAACATGATGATACAACACTGTCCAAATCTCTCCCTTTTAAAAAAAAAAAAGAGGAAGCAATGGGAAGGTAAATCAGAAACTTCAGATCAATCTCGTTACTTTTTATATTTTTAAGTCTAACATCTGAAGCAATGCTCGAGACCGTAGAGTACAGAATCACCGAGGTCAACGGAGCAGGAGTACGGTGTCAAACCTATTTGATGAAGCGTGCTAGCGTTCTCCTGGATGCTACTGGAGCAGAGTTCAGTTGTGATCTTTTTAAGAGACAATACTCCTGTCAGCTCTACACCTCAAGTTCACCTTCTTTAGTGGGTGCTGCATCTGTTTGTTACTGTTAAAACTGCAGATCCAGAAGTGAGGGGAGAGTGACAGCCCTTGACATCAAGGCTGCATGCAAGCAAGTGTGGTATCATGGAGCCCTAGCAAAACTGGAACCAAAACTGGAGTGTCAAGGGGTAAACTTTTCGCTAGTTGGAGTCATACCTGGCACAAAGGAAAATAGTTGTGGTTGCTGGAGGTCAGACATCTCTGCAGGAGTTCCTCAGGATAGTGCCCTAGGCTGAACTATCTTCAGCTGCTTCATCAATGACTTTCCGTCTGTCATAAGGTCAGAAGTGAGGATGTTTGTGCAATCAACTATGTGCAGCGTCATTTTGTGACTCCTCAGATACTGAATGTTTAAATGCAGCAATGTCTGGACAATACCAGGCAACGACCATCTCCAATAATAGACAATTTAGCCAGCAGCCCTTGATACCAGAAACTAAACTGGACTCCCACATGAACACAGTAGCTACAAAAGCAGGTCAGAGGCTAGGAATACCACAGCAGGTAACTCACCACCTGACCCCACAAAAACTTTTCAATGCTTAGAAGACACAAGGTCAGAAATGTGATGGAAAACTCACCACTTGCCTGGATGAGTGCAGCTCCAACAACAAGAAGCTTGACACCATCCAGAACAAAGTAGCCAGCTTGATTGGCACCACATCCACAAGTGTCCACTCCCTCGATCACCAATGCTCAGTAACAGCAGTGTGTACTATCCACAAGATGTATTGCAGAAATTTACCAAAGATCCTCAGACAGCACCTTCCAAACCCAGACCACTTCCATCTAGAAGGACAAGGGCAGCAGATACATGGGAACACCACCCCCTGCAAGTTCCCCTCTAAGCCACTCACCGTCCTGACTTGGAAGTATATCACTTCCTTTATTGCTGTGTCAAAATTCTGGAATTCCCTCCCTAAGGGTGTTGTGGGCCAACCTGCAGCATGTGGACTGCAGCAGTTCAAGAAGGCAGCTCACCCCCACCTTCTGAAGGGCAGCTAGAGTCCAGCAATAAATGCTGGCCATCCAGCAACGCCCATGTCCCACGTGTGAATGAAAGAAGACCACTTTTCTAAATTGGACATTAGATTTGCACCCACATAATACTGCATGTGCAAAGTGCAACTGATTGGAAGTTGACCCCGTTACTACTTAGTTTCAAAGCATTTGATGGAAATATTAGCCCTGATATATGAACAGTTATGCAGCAAGTTTGATTTGTCTGCTGCTGTTCAAATTGGCTCATGGGACTGGGCCAGTTCCCAGCTGATCTTGGTTTTGATCTTTGTGGGAAAGTCTCTCCCTCAACTGATGTAAAGTTCCCAAGTTAACAGTTAGATTTTCAGCTCCCTTTGTCATTGTTTAACCCATTCTATTTAATTACCTAGCTGAAATAGGGGACTTGAGAAACCCCATCTTAATCCTTTGTAAGAAAGGGCGATAGTTACACTGGATAGTACTCTGGAAACAAGCAAATCGTAATGAACACTGTACCTTCTGTTTAATAATAATCTATTTTAAATGACCATTGTGGAATTGCCTTGTGCTTGGCAGAAGATGATTACACTTGGAATGTGTTTATTAAAATGAGATCGCCAATTTGTGCAAAATAGCCTTACTATAAGATGGTACATGTTAGAATCTAGTTTCCATACAGAAAAATAACTGACAGTGGCTCTGTTAGCAGACTATAATCTGGAGGCCTGGACTAATGTGAGTTCAAATCCTACTCTGAAAGATGAGGAATTTAAATTAAATCCAACAAATCTATACTTTAGTTTCGAAAAAATACTTGTTATTGATGGTGACTGGCAAATTTTAGGATTGTTATACAAACCTATCTAGTTTGTCAGTATCCCATTGGGAAGGAAATCTGCCAGCTTTACATGGCCTGGTCTGCATGTGATTTCAGACCCCCAGAAATCAGCTCATCACAGTCTTCTTCATGGAAATAATGGCTGAGAATTAATGCTAACCTTGCCAGTAACACCCATGTTCTGTTCATGAATAATATGGGAAGTAGCTCACACTGGATTGTATTTCAGTGGTTGGTGGGAGTTTTAGTTTGTTTCCAAAATAGTCGTTCCTCCTGTAGAAGCTGAGCCATCTTATCTGTCCATGGACGGCATAATGCACTCAATGCTGTAGTTTTATTCATGCACGTTTATGGTGAAAATTCTGTTTGATCTGTTCCTCTCAAAGTAGATTAGTCATTTAAACTAGCTAGACCAATTTTAAATTGGTTTTGTGTTTGAGCATTCTTTTGGTTCAATTCTTCCTCCAGCATGCAGAGTTAAATGTTGCAGTTGTGGCACATTGCTAACCAGCTGAAGAAAAATTCTTCTGATTTGAGACAGCTTGTAATTTCCACTTCATAAAGTTGAAGATAGCAAGAACTGCAGATGCTGGAGTCAGTCAACACAGTGTGGAGCTGGAGGAACACAACAAGTCAGGCAGCATCGGGTC
Organism: Rhincodon typus; assembly: GCF_021869965.1. Classification (NCBI taxonomy): domain Eukaryota; kingdom Metazoa; phylum Chordata; class Chondrichthyes; order Orectolobiformes; family Rhincodontidae; genus Rhincodon; species Rhincodon typus. The sequence goes on from NC_063370.1 coordinate 4,311,685, forward strand.
GGGATCAGTCTTCAGAACATATAATTGAACTCCTTTTACATTGCAACTTGTCTATGATTGCACTGGTGTCTTCTATTCAAGGTATTACTACCACTGAGTATCATGGCCTGTATTTGTGTCTGTGTGTGTGTGTCTGTCTGTCTGTGTGTATCTCTGTGTGCGTCCAGGAGGTATTGGGCTATACGGTGTAGACCAGGGGCACAGTATCCAGGCAATGAACCATGACTGGCACCAGACAGTGGAAAATATGCACCCCTACCCCCAACAATATTAAATACAGCTCCGTTTCCATTAAAAGCTAAAACTGTCTGAGCTTGGCTGTCGGATATTATACGTAGTAAGCATTAATGAAGATGCAAAATACTAATGGTGTGGAGAAGCCCTAGAGCTTCAGTAGGGATGAGATCCTGCTCACTGGCATTTAGAAACAGTGGATAATCTTAGGTTGCAGATTTTTTTGTACATTATCGTTTTTGAGGGCCATTATTTTGTAATCTCCAAGTCCTGTGTGGTAATCAATGCCTGTTGGGTGATTGTATGATGCTGATATAGCTCAAGCATAGAGGTAAAGTGTAATGCAGAAAAGAAAAGCTGATCTCAGGCATTTGAAATTTTAATGCTACAATGTGGATGTCCTTCATCTACAAAAATCAAAAAGACCCTTTTAAAAACAAAAGTGGACCCAATGGACCTGTAGTGGACCCAAGTGTATCCAAAAACTGAAAATATCCCTTATCTGAAAAACAGTTGGTCCTGAGATTTTTGGATAAAGGACACCAACTCTCTATTTCCATTTGAACTTGAGGAAGATCTGCATGCATCTGGATTTCAAAAATTTCTCTCCCTAACTTAGATTGTACTTGGAGATACGAGTTTCAGGGGAGCTTGCCAACACGAGGCTGAAGGTTGCAAAAATATCAAACTTGTAAAGTTTAATGATTTGTATGCAATGTTTGTTCTTTTCCTTATTGTTAAGAGTGGTACGTAAATCTAGTGACTATTGCAATCTGAAACAAAATAGAAAATTAGCACCAAATTGAAGCAAAAAATATTTGAGGAGGCAGTTTCGGTTTTGGGAGAGTAATATTTGTTTGTCACCTGCTCTTGTTTGCATTATTAACATGGGCCTCTTTATCCTGAGGGAAAAGTCAAAGACGTGCATTCCTATCTGTCTGTAACTCAGCTGCTCAGATAAAGGAACTTGTTTTTAGCAGCAGGTCATGACTAAAATATTGTTTTCTTAAACTAAAAGCTCAAACTTCAAATATAAAGTGTTTTTGTAATAGGTTAACATGTAGACTGTGGGTCTTCATGAAAACCTTCAAAATTGCACCTTAAACATTGAGCAGCAGTTCAGAATATTTGAACTCCAAAATTAGATTGCAGCTGTGGAATCCTCCTTGGATTGTTTTGTTATTGTTTTATAATGAACACGGTTTCCATTGGAATAGTGAAACGGTAGAATACAAGCCAGAAGAGGTCAGGATCAGTTTTGAAAGTGGCTTAGACCAGACTTTGAATCTGCTTCTAGTTCTGGCTAAGACAGATGTTGGAAGTACTGCCATGAACCAAGGTTATGCATGATTGTTAAAGGTGTAGAAAATATTTACCCAGAATATTACTTTGTGTAAAACACTATTACATAATCAAACATCCAAGGCAATTCACAGAAGCACTGTAAAGAACTAGGCTGGTTCAAAGTAGAGTTTACTTTGTTCCTGTCCTGAAAGTGGAATAAATGGAAAAAGAAGCGTAACATACGGAATAGATTAGTGGAGGCAAAAATCCTGAACATTATAAGGACAACTCTACGTGGGTAAATCGTGATAAGGATCAGCCTTCGTTATCCATGTTATCTTGATTTGTTTTCTGTAAGAATCCTGTGTTGCAGATGTCAGTACACTATTTGTTCTTGGTCTGTGGTGATTGCCCTGTGGTCCAAATAATTGTGGTTATCAAGAAACATTTGCAGTTGATTGCTGTGAAATTTTCCAGGCTGGCACATGGCAGTAATTTAATCAAGTTATTTTATGACCCAAAGCATGAAATTGAAGCTTTTAGTTTCTCAATATAATTAGATTTGGAACTTGAAGTTTTGGTTGTACCATGTCAGCATACCTAGTATTACTGGGTTAGTTTAAAATGTGTGGGCAGAGTCATATAAAGCTGAGAGAGTAAAACATAATCTTCGCTGAATCTTAACGACCTTGTCATATCCCAGAATAATTTCTTTGGGGCACTGTTGAAATAAATTTCCTGGTTAGTGAGCCTGAAACTCTCTTTGGATGATAGATTTCCTGAGTGCCTCTGATTGCAAAACTGAACTGCTTTCTTCAAAGGTACTTGCATTCTCTAAGATTTTAGAGTTAGTTGAATTCTGTTCAGTGTTGTGTTTCTGACCACAAGCACCTGGGAGTTTTGAATCAATGTCTTGAACTTTTGCAGATCCATTGCTGTACAAAACTCTACAGTGTAAATGGTGCAAATTCAGCATGTGAAATTGAATCAATTTAGTAAAAAATAATGAGATACAGGTTTGCTGTTAAAATTGTGCATAGCCAACAGTTTCATGTCTTTCATGTGTTCACACTGTACTATGAAGTAATAGTACAGCTTTATGGATTTTAAAAAAAATCAGGTAATTGTGCAATTCTATACTCAGCGTTCTTTTGTACAGATGCATGGTATGTCTGTGGATTTCAAGGGTCTACCTTTAGTTTTGTTGAGCAAGTGGTTTATATTTAGTACTGCACACGTTTCTTGTCAGATACATGTAATATTTTCTGAGACTGTGAAGGAACGTTAGCTGGAATTTTATTCAGTAGTGCAAATGCATCCGAAGGGGTGAACTGAAATGTGTCACTAGAATTGAGCTGGGTGTGAGCTTTTAACTCAGTGACTGATCCATATTGGTCCAAACTCCTATCTGGAACAGTCGACTGTATTCAAGTAGATGTTTTCTTTTACCCAGCAAGGAATATCGTTCTTAACTCTGTGTGCTTAATGTCCGAGATGGAGTTGTCTTCTGACAGTCTCCTTGACTTATTGTTTGGTCAGATGTGGACAGAACCTATAGCCACCTATATGGAAGCCACTTGATCAGTAGAACTCATCTCAAAAAAAAGCTCTCTTGTCACTGACCACTGCTTTTAAATACTTGCACAGTTTTCTGGCTGAGTTTAAGTTCTCCCTGTCAACCTATAGCAGTTTTGGTTATCTTGAGCCAGATTTCTTGAAAAACACTCCCTGCAACGTTTTTCTCCAAGTTGGATATCAAATCCTAATGCCCCAGTGGTTGTTCTAAATTTGGATTTTAATTTATTTCTGTGTGAGCTGCTTTATCTATTCTATTCGAGAACTCAAGTACTTGTCCACAGACTGCATTATTGGTGTCTTTCTATTTTTTGGTGTCGGCTCGTGGAGGTGAAGAGATGCAGGTCGCGTTCATCAGTCAGTTCTTCTGTCATGTGCCCAAGTCCAGCCTAAAGTAGTTGCTCATTAGTTGAGTGGATGCCAATGAATGTTGGCCCAGTGCATGAATTGAATTAAATGGCTTTATCAAACTAAAAAAGTTTCCTTACTCATCATCTAAGGTCAACCTGCCTCACTGATTTTCAGGATCTAGAGTGTTGGCTTCATTGCCCTGGCTTAAACTTAGCTACTGTATACATGCGTGAGTACTTTATGTAACTGCTCTTTTGGGATCCAGAACATCCTTTAAACAGACTTCCATTTTTTCGTAACAGCTTTGCAGCTCTTAATTGTTATGTTTAAACATTCACAAAGCACTGAAATTTCCAAGTTCGCAGCTTTGTTGATTTTTAACCTGTTTGAGATCTTGCCAGCTGTGAAGTCTAATGCCAACCGTTCCCATCCAGAACTTCAACCCTCATCCTGCATACTGCCACATGTTTTTGCAGATATTAACTGAAGAATTAAAAGCCGTGGATAGCCTAGTTTCATTAATTTCTATTTAGCACAATGATCCCAGCTGATGCTGTACAAGACAGATCCCAGACTGAAATCTGGCATGATAGATCATTATTTTTCTTTGCTTTGGTTTTAACTAAGTGGTTTCTTGCTGAAGCATGAGCAAATAATTCAGATTTTTTAAAAATTTGCAATAAAACAGTCTATTAGCAAAAAAGATAAAATGGAGTAAACCAAATTATCTACTGATAACTTTATTCCTTAAAGATCTTAGAATTTATAATTTCATTAATTCCAAAACAACTTTGAAATTAGAAAAAAACGCAGGTTTTGTATAGTACCCAAAAACATACCTTGTGTAGTACCCATTTCAAAGTTTGAGTCACGTTTGACTTTAAATATAGACTAGAACTGCAGATTAGCTCCCAGAAGCAGTTATTATACACCTGAGTTTAAATGTACTCGGCTTAGGACTCCTGAAGAGGTCACTTAATCCTAACATTTCTGATCCAGAGCGAACACTAACTCTTCACTCCAAGGCAACCTTGTTCACTACATCCTTTCCTTCTCTGTACCTCTGGTCGATGCAGCCATTTTCAGCCAGAGACTTCTCAGAATTGCCCAAAACTCCGTAGTAGAACTTAAAAAATCTTTCTCTAAACTGGCTTATTCCCTTAAGATTAAAAGTTCCAGAAATCGCTGACCATTCTTGAGGCCCCATTATGTACCTTGGTCATAAAACAGTCAAAGGTAAACATAAATTCATTAGTTAGGCACAAAACCCATTAATTCTAAAGCTGGGACCGAAAAGAATGTGTTTTAAAAGAAATCACAATGGCTACAAAAATACCCCTTAGTTAATAATTAACTTCAGACACTGAAAACCTACATTACTAATTCAAAAAAACAACAAACCAAAACCCCAAACTTAAAATAGATGATATACATGTAAATCACAGTCTAAATCACATTTAGACATCATCCACTGATAATGCTTCATGCTAGCTGTCTTCTCAGCCCATGTGGTCTGTACTTAACGAGAATTAAGCTTTTTTTTTAAACTGCCTCTCTGAGGCATGAAGTCCATTTTAAAACTCTGAACTGGCGTACTATGTGAGTAGATGGCTAATCTTTTTGCAATTCAGCTTTGTAGAGGATTTATCTTTGAAGGAGATCTGGCAAAGTATATTACTGTTTTTCTTTCTAATGTCAAATAGATTTTGGGTGACACCAAAATTGGTGGTAGTGTGGACAATGAAGAAGTTAATCTAAGAATACAATGGAATCTTGATCAAATGGACTGGTTGGCTGAGGAATCGCAGATGGAGTTTAATGCAGATAAATGTGAGGTGTGGCATTTTGGTAAGACAAACCAGGGCAGGACTTATACAGTTAATGGTCGGACCTGGGAGTGCTGTCAAACAGAGATCTAGGATTCCTTGAAAGTGGCATCACAGTGATGAAGAAGGTTTTTGATGCACTTACTTTCTTCAGTCAGAGCATTGAGTGTGGGAGTTGGGACATCTTGTTACAGCTGTATAAGACCTTGGTAAGGCAGCATTTGGAGTACTGTGTACAATTCTGGTTGTCCTGCTGTAGGAAAGAGGTTATTAAACTGGAAAGGGTGCAAAAAAATTTTTGAATGATGTTATCAAGACTGGAGGATTTGAGTTGTAAGGAGAGGCTGGGACTTGTTTTCCCCAGAGCATAGATGGGTGAGTGGTGGCCTTATTGAGGTTTATGAAATTCTCATTATCATTGGTGGTCCCTTGTAGACAAGAATGACTCCACTGCACTCTAGGGATGAATCTGTAGGTGACTGTACAGTCCAAAATAGCCTCCACAGACTCTGTCACACTTAGGGCATAAGGTGGTCATGGAAAAGGGTGGGTGAGGCATTGGTGTAGCAGCACGCTCCTTATGTTGTTGCCTGGCTTCTACCTTTTCCTGGGCAAGTCCCAAGATGCTCAATGCCTTCCTGGGTGCTGTTTCTCCACCTCAGATGGTCTTGGGCCAGTGATTCTCAGGTGTCTGCGGGAATGCTGTACTTTGCCAGTGAGGCCTCGAGGTGCTTCCTCTGTCCACCTGGGGCTCGCCTGCTGTTTCAAAGCCGGAATAGAATGCCTGCTTGGGAAGTTGCATGTTGGTCATGCAGGTGACATGCCCAGCACATCGTAGCTGATCAAAGGTGGTCACTGCCTCAGTTGACCTGGTCAAGGACACTGGTTATGGTGCGTTTGTTTTCCCAGTGGATTCACTGTTCCAGTGCCTTGAGGGGTCTGCTGAGTACAATCCATTTCTCGGAGCAATATAGGTACCATGTTACCCTAGAGCAGTGTTTTTAGAGCAGTAAGATTATGTGCTCTTTCCTGGATTTATAGATAGTTAAGGTGCAAAGATGGCCTTCAGTAGAGTGATGTGCTCTTCCTGTCGGACGTGGGCGATTAGGGAGAAATTCAATGTTACTGCTGATCATGCCTGCAGGAAGTATTTGGCTGCGAATCCTATTGGATCACATGGATAGGTTGGAGCAGCAGTTAGTGATAAAGAGGGATTTACGAGAGCTGGGGGTGTGATAGATGGCAGTTTCAAGACAGTGGAAAAACCACAGATGTAGATGGGTTACCTCTAGGAAAGGTCGGAGAGGGAAGCAGGTAGTGCAGGCATCTTCTGTGGCTTTCCCCATCTCCAACAAATACATTGTTTTGGAAAATGTAGGGGCTGATAGACTCTGAGGAATGTAGCACTGACGGCCAAGTTTGATACCGAGACTGGCTCCATTGTAACGAGGGGTACATCAGGTTCCAAGCAATCAATTTGTGATAGGAGGCTGTCTAATCACAGGCACAGACAGACGTTTCGGTGGCCAGTAACGAGATATCAGAATGTTGCCTCCCGGGTTTCAGGGTCAAGGATGTTTCAGAGGGCGCAGAATATTCTCAAAGCGGGCAGTGACCAGCAGAGGGTCATTGTACACTTAAGAAGCGAACAACATAGGAAAAGAAAAGGATGAGGTTCTGAGGAGAGAATCTAGGAAATTAGGCAGTAGGTTGAAAAGTAGTTCCTTGAGGGTAGAATTATCTGCATAACTTCGTGTCACGTGCTAGTGAAGGTAGGAATCGGAGGATAGAGCAGATGAATGCATGGCTGAGGAACTGGTGCAGGGGAAAAGGATACCCACTTTTGGATCATTGGAATCTCTTTTGAGATAGAAGTGACCTGTACAGGAAGGACAGGTTGCACCTGAATTGGAAGGGAGGTTTGCTAGAGCTACTGGGGAGGGTTTAAAGGGGGGACAAGGGAGGGAGGGGGTGTGACGTTTTTGATTAGGGATAACATGGCTGTACTGGGGGAGGACATTCCAGAGAGTATTTTTAGTTAAGGTATTTGGGTGGATATGAGAAATAAGGAAATGATGATCACTTTATTGGGATTGTACTATATACCCCCCAATAGTCAGTGGGAAGTTGAGAAGCAGATTTGAAAGGAGGCATCTGTTGTCTCAGAACAATAGAGGGATAATGGTAGGGGATTTTAACTTTTCAAACATTGGTCTGGGACTGCTATATGGAGAAGAATTTGTCTGCATGTGCAAGAAAATTTTCTGATTCAGTATGTGGCTGTACCTATTAGAGAAGGTGCTAAACTTAATCTTCTGTTGGGAAATAAGGCAGGGCAAGTGACTGAGGTGTCAGTGGGGGAGCACTTTGGGGCCAGTGATCATAATTCTATTAGTTTTAATATAGTGATGAAAAAGAGCTGGACTAAAAATTAGTACTAAATTGGAGTAAGGCCAATTTTGACAATATTAAGCAAAACTTTCAAAAGTTGATTAGGGGTGGGTAGATATTCACAGGTAAAGGAATGACTGGGAAGTCTTCAAAAATGAGACCATGCCTTTCTGTTAGGGTGAAGGGCAAGGCTGGTAGGTATAGGGAATGCTGGATGACTAGAGAAATTGAGGTTCTGGTCAAGAAAGAGGCATCTATCAAGTATAGATTTTTAAGATGAGAGGAGAGAGATTTTTAAAAAAAATACATAACAGGCAAATGTATTATGCAATGGGTTGGTTGCAAGTGGAATGAACTTCCTGAGAAAGTGGTGGCTGTGGGTACAATTACAACATTTAAAATACATTTGGATGGATACATGAATAGGAAAGGTTTTGAGGGATAAGTGCCAGGTGCAGGAAGGTGGGACTAGTTCAGTTTGAGATTGTTAGGCATGGATTGGTTGGACCAAAGTGTCTGTTTCTGTGCTGTATGACTCTATTCTATCAAGACAGCAGAGATCGGGTGAATCCCTAGAAGAGTATAAGGGCAGTAGGGGTATTCCTAAGATGGAAATCAGGAGGGCAAAAAGGGGACCTGAGAGAGCTTTGGCAAATAGGGTTAAGGAAAATCCAGAGGGATTCTACAAATACAGTAAGGACAAAAGGGTAATGAGGGAGAGAATAGGGTCCCTTAAAGATCAGTAAGGCTGCCTGTGTGTGAACCGCAGGAGGTGGCTGAGATTCGAAGCAAATTTTTTGCTTCAGTTTACTGTGGAGAAGGACATGGAAGCTAGAGAACTTGGGGAAAGAAATAGTGATATCTTGAAAAGCCTTCATATTAGAGGAGGTGGTGCTGAACGTCTTGGAACGCATAAAAGTGGATAAATCCCAGGGACCTGATCAAGTGTACCCTAGAATTTTGTGGGAAGCTAAGGAAGTGTTTGCTGGGCCCCTTGCTGAGATATTTGTATCATCAATAGCAACAGGTGAGGTGCTGGAAGACTGGAGGTTGGCTAACGTGGTCCCACTATTTAAGAAAGGTGGTAAGGAAAAGTCGGGAATGAGAGATGGGTGAGTCTGACATGAGGCCTGGTGGGAAAGTTGCTGGAGGGGATTCTGAGGGACAGGATTTACATGTATTTGGGAAGGCATGGACAGATTAGGGATAGTCAACGTGGCTTTGTGTGTGTGAAATTGTGTCTCACTAACCTGATTTGAGAGTTTGAAGAAGTAGCAAAGACGATTGATCAAGGCAGAGCAGTGGGCATTGTCTATATGGCCCTCGTTAAGGCGTTTGACAAGGTTCTGCTTGGTAGACTGGTTAAATCATATGGAATACAGAGAGAACTAGCTACTTGATACAAAATTGGGTCAACGGTCGGAGACAGAGGGTAGTGGTGGAGGGTTGCATTTCAGACTGAAGGCCTATGATCAAGGCGTGCTGCAAGGATTGGTGCTGGATCCACTGCTTTTTGCCATTTACATAAATGATTTGGATGTGACTATAGAGGGTATGCTTGGTAAATTTGCAGATGACGAATTGGTGCAGTGGACAATGAAGAAGGTTACCTCAGTGCGACCGCACCTTCATCAGATAGGACGAACAATGGCAGATGGAGTTTAATTCAAATAAATGTCAGGTACTACATTTTGGTAGGGCAAATCAGGGCAGGACTTATACACTTAATGGCAAGGTCCTGGGAAGTGTTGCTGAACAAAGTAATCTCGGGCTGCAGGTGCTTAGTTCCTTGAAAGTGGAATTGCAGGTAGACAGTAATGAAAAAGGCGTTTGGTATGCTTGCCTTTGGTAAATGCTTTGAGTATTGGAGTTGGGAAGTCGTTTTGCAGCTGTTCAGAGCATTGGCTAGGTCACGTTTGGAATACTGTGTTCAAATCTCTATAGCAAAGATGTTGTGAAACTTGAAAGGGTTCAGAAAAGATTTACAAGAATGTTTCCAGGGTTAGAGAGTTTGAGCTACAGGGAGTGGCTGAATAGGCTGGGTCTGTTCTCCCTGGAGAGTCAGAGGCTGAGGGGTGACCTTGCAGAAGTTTGTAAAATCATGAGGGGCATGGATGGGGTGAACAGTCAATATCTTTGCCCCAGGGTGGGATAGTCCAAAACTAGAGGATATAGGTTTAAGGTGAGAGGGGGAAAGATTTAAAAGGGACCTAAGGGGCAACTTTCTCACACAGGGTGGTGCTAGTGGAATGAGCTGCCTGAGGAGATGGTGGAGGCTGGTACAATTACATATAAAAAGCATCTGGGTGGGTACATGAATAGCAGGGTTTAGAGGGATATGGGCCAGTTGCAGGCAAGTGGGACTAGTTCAGTTCAGAAAATCTGGCCAGCGTGGATAAGTTGGACTGAAGAGTCTGTTTCTATGCTGTGAGACTCTATGACCATAAACAATAAAGGTGGAGAGCAAACAATTAAAGTTTTAAATCCCAGCGACAGGTCACTGGGATTAAACTGTTAACTTTTTGTTTTCTCTGCACTCACGCTGCCAGACATGCCGAGTTTCTCCAGCAATTTCTGCTTTGCTTCAGATTTGCAGCATCTCCAGTCCTTTGGTAAAGGAACTTTTTTGTCCTTTTCTGCTCTTGAGAGAGGATGCAAGGTTCCTCCTCGTCCTTGTCCATTGACCCCAGGGGAAGTGCATGTATCTGAGTGAGAGCCAGTGCCATGATTGACCTTGGCTCTGATGCTTTCGAGGAGTGCATAAGAGAGCTGACTTTTTTCTATGGAAATGTGATTAAGTAACAGTTTTTTAACTGCATTAAATAATGCATAATGTAACTGATCTTCAGAATTCTGGTTTGGCCTCATGTTAATTTTGCGTATACACCAGAGAAGGTCAATAAATGAATGGAATTAGCTGCATTGTTCATCTATCATCATTCCAACATGTGATTTAAACTCTGTTAGCTTAACAATGGAGGCGTTTCTGTTAGGAATAACTCCTGTTTGTATTTCCCTTGTTACATATGGTTGAAATACAAGCCGTAAAGATGTCATCAATAAAACCAGCGCAATTGCGATACAAGTTAACTTGGTGAATGGAGTGTAGGAGCTAGATAATTTACCCAAGGATTTGATTAACTTGGGTTATTTTTCGATTTTTTTTTTTTGTTGTGTGACATGCTGATTTTGCAGGCTTGTCAGAATTCAAAGCTGCATACGATGTAATTGTTCTTTTTCCTGAGCAGATTAGCCAGCAGAAGCAAATATATTGCCTAACATTAACAGTTCGCTCAGTTCCTCCATCTTGTGAAGCATATGTTCACAAGAGGCCAACTTCGATAAGGGAGCCTCCGAAACATCCACCTTCTTCCTCAACCGAGGATTCCCCAGCTCCTTTGTCAACAGGGCCCTCAACCAGGTCCGACCCATCTCCTGCACTTTCGCCCTCGCCCCTTCTCTTCCCTCCTGCAACAGCGATAGGGTTCCCCTTATCCTCACCTAGCATCCATATCTAAAGATCATCAGACGCCATTTCCACCACCTCCAGTGAGATGCCACCACCAAACACACATTCCCTTCTCCTCCCTTGTCCGCCTTCCGCAGGGACCGTTCCCTCCGGGACACCCTGATCCACACTTCCTTCACCCCCAGTACCTCCCCACAGCCCTACGGCACCTTCCCCTGTAACCGGCGAAGGTGCAACACCTGCACATTTACCTCCTCCCTCCCCAGTATCCAAGGGCCCAAACATACCTTCCAGACAAAGCAACACTTCACGTGCACTTCCCAGAATCTAGTCTACCGCATTCGCTGCTCACAATGTGGTCTCCTCTACATTGGGGAAACAAAGCGTAGACTTGGCGACCACTTTGTAGAACATCTACATTCTGCTTGCAAAAATGACACTGAACTACCTGTTGCCTGCCACTTTAATGCAGCACCCAGCTTCCGGGCCAACATCTGTCTCTGGCTTGCTGCAGTGTTCCAGCGAAGCCCAACGCAGGATGGAGGAACAACACCTCATTTTCCGCTTGGGGATCCTACAGTCCTCTGGACTCAATATTGAGTTCAATAATTTTAGGGCCTAAACTCTCCCATGTCCCAGCCCCCCACCCCACACACCAGGCCTTGTTACCACATAGCCTGTCACTATACACCCCCTGTTGTTAGTCACTAACAGCCCCCATTAACAACTACTCACCCTCCCACCCTGATCGTTAGCAACTCCTTTGTCTGTCCAACTTTCTTTCTCTGTTTGGGCTCTATCCTATCGTTTACTCCCTACCCCACCCACCTCCCTATTTTCTGCATATAAACTGACGTTTTCCTAGCCACCATCAGTTCTGAGGAAGGGTCACCAGACCTGAAACGTTAACTCTGATTTTCTCTCCACAGATGCTGCCAGACCTGCTGAGCTTTCCCAGCAACTTTGTTTTTGTTCCTGATTCACAGCATCTGCACTTCTTTCGTTTTTTTTTGTCTAACATTAGCTGTCCTGTGTAATCTAGCTCCATGATAGTCAGCAAACCCAGGGTAAAATGACTTTTCTGGTGTACCTCTTGCAAGAAATAATTATTAGAATTAGCTTTATTGTCACATGTACTCAAATGAGTACAGTGAAAAGTTTGAGTCACCACTTAGAGTGCTATCTTGGGTACAGAGGTACCTGGGTACACCTTTTTTAGTTATAAGATTTTAGAAAAGTAGAAAAATAAAGTCCAGCATTGCAGAAATAAAAGTTTCAGAACAAGAATCTTCCAACCCAGACCATGCTGGAACCTGGCCTTCATTCTGCATCAAGTCTTGACTCTAGACCATATCAGGCTTCACCTCAAGGTTCATGAGGCTGGGAGATCGCTCTGGAATCATCTCAAGACTGGGAGTCCACGCTGAGGCCATGCTAAGCCAAGAGACTGCCGCGTACTGCCGGAAGATGACCATACTGGGCCAAAAGGATGTCAATAAATATTCAAGGAATAATCTCTAGCAGTAGAAATGGCTGTTGACCTAGAGTGCATGGGTTCAGGTAGAAAACAGTTGCCATATGAAGGACACCTGAAAGACTGGTGCTGTTTACTGTGATTTGTGGAAACAATTGTTTTGAAGCACAAGTGCTTGATTCAAAAGTAATCCACTGCTAATAAAGCCCCTCTGATCAAAAGTGTGACATGATAGAAATTTGATGACCGGCAAGTTATTCACTATAACTGGGGATTTATTTTTGCAGCCCAATTGGGCTGTGTCTCTTCATACCAGATGCAAAAGCTTCACCAGGACTTTTATCTTTGACTCCTTTCCAGCATCCTGCCACTGTGAGCATAAAACCACCAGAAAATTTGGTCTCCACTCTGTGGTTGAATACGTGGCCACCAGGTGGTGGATCCAGAATTAGTGGGAACCTTCAAAAGGGAATTGGACAAATACTTGAATGAGAATAAATTGCAGGTACAACAGGAAAGGCTAGACACTATCTTGTTTGCTCTTGGAAAATAACTCTGAGTGGGCTGATTTTTCTCAACTAATTGGGCTGCAGTTTTAACTTAACGAAAAAGACAAAAGCTGCTGATTTTATTCTTGTGTAAATAGTTGAGAACTGGCACGACATGTTGTCTGCTCCTCTGAACTTGAACTGACAAAGTCCACTGACTCACATTGTCCAATGTTGGAAGCAGGTCTGCACTGGCCTGCGCAGAAAGATATCTATACATTGTACCACCTCCAATCGCCAGGGATCTGTCAGCACCAGCAGTTGCTTAACAGTTATGAGAAACTAGGATTACCAAAGCCAGTGCCAAGACAATAAGAAAAATATGTAGCTGGGTGGTTCATATCCTTGTTACAAACTGCATGAAGAAACTTGCTTTTGTGACATGTAAACTTTTCAATAGTTTTTCACTGCAGTATTTCAGGTGGAATGGCTCGCAATAGAACTGCTGTTTTCTGATGTCATGTGGTTTGCAATTGTACACTTCACAACTAAAGAGATTTGTGCTGAGAATTTCGTTGGAGTTCTCGCCATCAAAAAATTCAACTTGAACAGAATATTGACCTGATCTACCTAACCTGGGTTTCTGTCAACTTTATAATGACCTTGAGTAAATTCCTCTTATGCTGTTAATTCTGTTGCAGATCCCTCTCCAAGTCTTGAAGCGTGTGCTGGTTAAAATTGGATGAAATGCTGAAGAAGAGTCACACTAGACTCAGTGTTAACCTGTTTCTGTACCTAAAGATGCTGCCTGATCTGTTGAGTTTCTCCAGCATGTGTTTGCGAGTTAGATGATTTGGTGCATGGAGAGCCATGGGGATCTAAATCCTGACATGAGCCAGTTTGGCTGAAAGGTTTGATCCTGGTTTTAAAAAAATTCAAGTAACCCAAAACTCATTTAGGTTTCGGTCAAACATAATTGATAAGCGGTGTCCCAGGATCCCCAGCATACAATGTAGTCTATAGATTGCATCTTCAGCTATTTTTATTTGCTCTCAACCAGGTGCCTCTCAACCAGGGTATCTGTATTAGTAGCAATTCTAACCTCTGTAATAAACACAGGTTCCAAGGATTTTTTTTATGATTTCACTTGTTTCACAAAGCACAGAAGCTGGACTATCATCATAGTGATTATTGCTAGAAAAAAAGTGTTAAGTGTCAGTGTTAAGTGTTGTCTGAAATGAAACAGGGTGTCCCTCGAGTGTACACAAAACTCTGGAACTGCATGAGGTACTGTTGATCGTCTACGCCCACAATTTCTGGCTCTCTGAAACTGCTGTGCTTCTGCTTTGTTCTTTTGGATGGATTGGATTGTCTGTTCCAGCGCTGGCATTTGTCAGCTTTATTGAAACTGAGCATTCTTCATTGATTCTATCAAATAGTCTTCTCTAAATTAGTTACAACACTAGTTGGATGCTTGATAACGTTTCAGTTGACAGGATTAAATGCAGCATTGCAGTTCCCATTCTTGCTATCCTAATGACCTTGTCTGCATTTGTGCAAAGTTTTGCACTGGCTTTCACCCAAGAACTGAATTTTTGTTTACATGCTTTATTTGGGATCCTCTGTCAGAGATAGCTCTGACCCTACTTAATTGGTGGTTGTTACAGCAAGGCTTTTGCAGTAATAAGGCTTCCTAATACTCGAATGTCTGATCATTAATTGGATACCAAGAAAGTGAACTTTTTCAGTGTCACTTGCAACATTCATGCTAGACTCCTACATTCTGGGATCCTGGAAATACCTAATAAAAACCGAAAGAACTGCAAATGCTGTAAATCGGGAACAAAAACAGAAGTTGCTGGCAAAGCTCAGCAGGTCTGGCAGCAGTTAACACTTCAGGTCTGGAGACCCTTCCTCAGACCTGCTGAGCTTTGCCAGCAACTTCTGTTTTTGTTCATGAAAATACCTGTTCCCCAAACTGCCTTTTACGGAAAATGTGTTCAAAAGACTGAGCCTTGTAGTGAAGCGGTGCAGAAGCATTTAAGGAATGGGAATGGAGCAAATGCCATTGGTCTGAGTGCATTTGGAGGAATTCCCACATTTTGGTTTATAGTTTCAGTATTATAATGTAAACTGTATCAGACAGCTGGACTGTAGTGAGATGTAATTGAGGAAGCCAGCTTTCTTTTATAGCACATGTTCAATCTTCTCCTTATCAAGTTCAGGCTTTGGAAAATTTAAGTACTTTTCTCAGCCTGTACCTGACCCCAGGTAACAACTTTATGACAATCTCAAATCTGATTTGCTGAAGATCTGGTCTGCTGCAGCTTAGCAAGACAGATAATTCAGGCAGAAAACTTTTTATCTCGATCAGTGTTTGTGCTTGTTTTAGTTTTAATTCCATTGTGTTGTGCAGTGGTGGGTGAGTTCTCCATGCCATTTACTCCTCTCCTTTTGAACGGTTTGGTCAGGAAACGTGTCCTTGGGCTTTAGTTTAAGTTAGAAACCAGTTCATTTATTTTCTTCCAATTGAGGTTATGTTCAATGTCTTGCCTTGTCCCAACCTGACTCCTCATATTTTTTACCAGCCATTTATGACTAGGTCCCCTTGTAGCAATTGGACTGTTGTTACAGATTCTGCTTGCCCTGGAACATTCCTCAGACTTTCCCTAAAAACATCCACTTTCCTCACTTTCCCTATTTTTTTTCTTGCTGATTTGGTGTCTTGTTGAAGGCTGTTTATTAACCTCTTCCTGGACTCTTGGGAAAGGAAGAGAAAGTGTTTAGTGATGACACTCCAGCTGTTGTTTTAAGCAGCCTTGATGGCCTTTTCCTGTCCATTTGATATTGTATGTGTACTCTGTTCAGCACATTGTATGTACGTGCTCCTACAGGGGTGCAAATTTTCGGGTTCCCAAATGTACTGCAGACCGATTAGGGCAAATCGCGACATTTTGGTGCTATGAGGAAATGAATCTGACAATATAAATATAGTTTAACTGTTTTGGGTTTTCATTTTTGAGCCACTGACACTGCTGCCTGTATCCTGTGAACCTTAGTTAGAAAGCCCTAGGCTTAAATGTTGGACTTGACCTAGGACATTCATTTTTACCATGTTGTTTCTCTTCCCCCGCCCCTGCCACCGACACCCTCCAGGAGAGTGATGCTCAGAGACCACATGGTATGTGTACCCCGTTCCTGATTTGTACTCAAAATTCACTTTTGCTCTTGTCCTGTTGGAGTCTGCTTCCGAAAATGGAGCATAATGCCAAAATCAAACATGACTAAGAGGTTGATCTCAGTAATGAGAACATTGAAGAATTTCAACTAAATTGGCAGTTAATTTTTTTTTCAGTTTGTCCTATGCATGCATGAGAATGAGAACCTTGTTCTGTATGCTTCTGTCATGAAAAAAAAATCTAATTTGAACATAAAGTTGCTAAGTACAGGAAGTGCCTAATCATCATCTGCTCATACAACCCATATTTTCCTGGATCTCTAATGCCATTGGGTCTGGAGGTCAGCAGTTTTACATTTGTCAGTGTTGCCAACAGTGAGAGAATAGTTTGTCATGGACAGTAGTCATGCTAAGGTATCTCCAGATTCAAATTACACTGCTCCCTTTGGGAGCTGAAAGCCTTTATGATGACAAATTAAACAGACTGTATTAGGCAAACACTACTGCTACTTGAATCATTTCTATTTATCTCCCTGATGCCTATATACTTCTGCAGTTCAACTCAGTCAAAAGCCTTCTCTTCCCCTCCCCCACTCTTCTCCATACAGCTGGCTTTTCTATTCCTGTTTGAATAAAGAATTATAAATGAAAGACATTTTCAACGTGTGTTACAAGACCATTGTAAATGAAAGAAACTCTTAGTTTAAAATTTTAGTTTACATTGTGTGGTGTTGCATCTATTAGAAAAGCAAATATTCAGTGTTAAATTCTTTTGTACAATAGAGACCTATTATTCCATTATAGGATTGCAAACAGATGGGAAGAATTGCTGCAATATGCTGTTGTCATACCCCCAGCACCTACCCAAGCTTTGCTCATCATTTATCTTTAACAAAGTGCTTAACGAAAGCCAAAAAAAAATCTCTAAGTTACTCAGTAGTGAGCAAATGATTGATTTGGGGCATTAGTTGAAGGCAGGCTCAACTATCTGGCAATAACCATTTCCAACAAGAGAATGTAACTATTTCACTGAAGTATTACTGTCACTGACTCCCCAGTGTCAAAACCTTGGGTTCACCATTAACCAGAAACTCAATTGAATCAGCCACAAAAGTATTGAGGCCGTAGGAGGAACTCAGAGTCTGGAACTCTATGCCTGAATTCTGCTGAGTTACCGAAGCCTGTGTCCCCATCTATGAATCACAAGCTTAGAAATATAATTGAATACCCTTTATTTGTCTGGATAAGTACACCTCCAAAAACACTCAAAGCTCAACACCATCCACGATACATCTGCCTGCTTGATCTGTGTTCTATCCAGCATGTTAATTTATTTGTTCTCACTGGCTCAATGACTGCAGTGTATGCAAGACGTATTGCAACAATTTGAGAGCACCCTCTACCACCTAGAGAAAAGGCAGCAGGTACGTGAGAGCATCACCACCTGCAAATTCCCCTTGAGCCGCACACCATCCTGACTTGGCATTTATGTGGCTGTTCCATCACACTTGTTGCATGGTGGTGAGGACACAGACTGCTGTGGTTCAGGAAGGCAGCTCACCATTCTTCAAGAGCAATTGAGGATCAGCAGTGTTCACTTATGAAGAATGAAAGAAGCCAGGCTTCGAGCAGAGAACAGTAGTAATAGAAGGTTGTAGGGAGACCATACTGCAACTCCAGATTAGAGCTAAGAAATGGCCAGGCTAATTTGGAACATGAAGGGATTTTGATTTGACAATGATAAAATTTGTGTGGTTTTTGTTTTAGTTGAGTTGCAGTTTCTGAAGGCCAAACCCATTAAGCTGTATGCAGGTATGTCAAGACCATACAGATATTTTAACTTGTGCCTAAACCAGCAATTGCAGGATTGGTGTTCCCAACATAACCCTTAAATTCTGCAGTAAATGGGTCTCTACCAGTTTCCTGCAGTACTTAAGTGAATTGGCATTGCAACTTGGCCCCCTTTTTAAGTAGTTAAGTTGCTAAATGTTTTTTGGTTCGAGAGAGGTTGAAACCTCATTCAGTTTTGATCAATCAATCCACCTACTTGTTGGTGCTTTACCCTTGACTCTTCATCTGAAATATATTAAATCATTTGGCTCTTGAATCCATTGTTCTTATCTTTCCACATTGCTCTTCCCTAGTAACTTGTCCCTCGCAGGAGGAACCCTTACCATCCAAGCTTTTTCTTGGCACCCCTAAATGCTAATGTATTGCTTCGTGAATTGGAAGTTTTTAAAGTACAAGTCTTTGTCCTGCATATATGATAGCATTTTAAGTAGAAAACAATAACTTGTATTTTCTGTTCTCATTGCAGAATGACTGTGATCGCCATCTGGCTAAATTATCGAAAGCAACTCTTGTTTAAATGTGTTGAAACACACAAGGTGTATATTTGGAATTGAGCTTCGTCCCACGACGTTATCCCTACTCTGGGTGTTCCACATTTTAAATTGTTTAAAATGCTGCAAAAAATTAAGCATACAGGCAACGTGGAATTATAAAAAGAGACTTCAGATCCAGTTTTAGTGCAGAGCTGCTTGTTAATTAAGTTACCTGTGTTTTTAATCGTGCATGAGCAGCTCCCAGCAGTGAAAGAAATGACTGGGGCCTTTTTGTTCCTCCCAGTGAGCCACTGTGTTAATAGACTATGACAAGCTATCGACCTGTTCAAAATGAAAAGGTGGAGGTTGGTGGAATGGTCATAAGTGGAGTGGACTTTCTTGAAGGTACGAACACATGTGATTACTATGCATCTCCATTCAGGGTCCAGAATGGGAACATTTGCTCTCTGGGTGACAACGTACCCCGTGCAAATTCAACTCCTGCCATGCCAAAAATGGGAGTCCGAGCTCGAATTGCTGACTGGCCCCCGAAGCGAGATGTAACGAAAGATGCTGCGAGGGACTTGGGTGGATCAATGGTGGACACTGAATTTGCACGTTTTCATAGCGGGCAGTATTGCCTCAACTATGACAATGCTTCCCATCGCCCTCAGGCCCGAGGCCTGCACCACACACCTCAAGGGAAGTCAAAAGAAGCAGAGTTCCAAGGTCACTGGCCCAGGTCTCCAGCCAAAATGTTTGCTCCGTTGAGAGTTCGAAGTAACAGTGAAGTTACACTCAATGAACATGATGCAGAAGGAGCCCTAGACCTTAAAGGGAGTGGAATGCTACCCTTAAGGGAATATGGTAGCACTTCATCCATAGATGTTAATGGAGTGTCATCTGAAAGCTTTTTTGATATGTTGAAGGAGTTCAAAAATGAGAAGATTGATCAACGGAGTTCAGTACCCGAGAACCTCAAGAAGCTCCTTCGAGCTGATGTCAGCATGGCCTCCAATCTGAATCTGGCAGGTAACAGCAAGACTGATGACAGTCAAAGTGAATCATCTCAGAGAGATGAACTGTCAAGCACGTGCAAGGATCGAGAGAAATCACGTAAAAAGCCGTCTCGGAATGAAAGTGGTGAATCAATCTTGAAGAAACTGCGCAGCAACAAAAGTGAGCATGAATCTGGGAGATCCAGCTCAGACAATGAAGACAATAAATCCCAAGATAGCATCAAGCCATGGGTTTGTCCGAAGAGCTTTGCACATTTTGACGTGCAGAGTATACTATTTGATCTCAATGAAGTGGTGAGCAACAGGAACTATGTACCTTACCGGAGAAACACCACAACTGGTGCCTCAGCTGCATCAGCTGCTTCACTTGCTGTGTCTCGTTCTCATGCTCTGGGAGGTCCGGATTCAAACTTCACTAGCACTGAGGAGGTGAACGGCAAAGAGAATCTGGAGCCAGATCTTGGTGACAGCAATTGCAACGATCTGCTCCTAAACTGTCCTCATTTCCGCAATGAAACGGGTGGGATTTGTGAACACAATATAAGCTTATCAAAGGCTAGTATGACTGCAGATTGTGAAGGTGGATTTCCGAAGGTGGTTTGGAACCCATACTGCACAAATGCGAGTGTTTCTGAACTAGAGGTCCCAAAAGAGAGGCAACTCCGTCAGGAAAGACTGAAGCAATTCAGCATCGAGCACATGGATCGGGGAGCCAAATACTATCAGGATTATTTCCATGGGAAAGGTACAGTAATCAGTGGTCCTGTTTTTAATTCTTACTAATCTTGAATCTTGCCATGTATATTGTTGGAGTGCCTTGCATTCAGAGATGTCCTCTATTTTCTCATGTCAAATTGTCATAAAAGGTGGAGGTTGAATCTACAATCCTGTCGTAATGCTTGCCACTTACCATTTTAATTTTTGTGGAAACGAGAGAATTAATAATTAGAGATCCATTTGAGATCAGATTTGTAACCATCTATATGCTCCCTACTCGGAAGTTTAAAACCATTCTGTCCAGATCTTGACAGTGTCCAAAGGACACTGTTTACTCATTTTGAGAACTATGATAACATTTCATCCATTATGCATTCATGGGATGTCATCTGAGGCTTTTTATTTTTTGAATGCTGGTCACTCAACTTGAACCAGTCATATGACTTTGCTTTTATTCTTTCCAGAGCCTTGCTAGCTGATAAGCACACTCTCTCTATTTCCCTTATCACAGTGTCTTCATCAATTCTGGGAATAATATTCTAATGCAATTTTTAGCAGTATCCCTGCCGCCACAAGCCCCAATTAGTCAAACTTGATAGCCCAAAGAAATCCTCTCCCATATAGAGTCCCACACACTGATTGCACCTGTCCTCTGCCAATTCTTTTACATCCTTCACTTTGCCATCCTCACAATAAACATTAATAGCACAACAGAAGTCCATTTGCCCTGTCATGTCTATGTTTGTCAGAAATGGGCTAATGAACCTAATCTCATTTTTCACCACCTGCCCTCTAGCTTAAAGCACCTCAGTTACTTGTTAAATGAGTGTTTCAGCCTCTGCTACCCAATCGGTTGCACGTGAACTTGAAACGGTTTGTTTGATTTGAAAGATTGATTACAGTCATTAAATGACATGATTGCAACCTGGAGGTCTGTCTTATTTAGGATTCTGCAAATTTTTGATGCCCAATAGACCTGATGATTTTATAATTAAGTTAGAACATTTTGTAAACAAATGTTGGGGGTGCAAATTGCCCATCTACATTTTACTTTTTGATCTGTGGAGGTTCTTCAACACAGAAATTAAGTAAATTTTTAAAATTGACTTGCTCCTCCTCGTGCTTTCTTGTAGTTTCCTCACTGTATTAGGGGGGTAGACACCGGAAGGATTAGCAGGATTACCATGTCATAAAATGTGCTCCCATACACTAGTTTTAAAGTTTGCAGCAAGCTAAAATATAATTGGTGTTCTAGTAATGACCAATATCTCAACAGAGGTGTTTGTCCTGCATTGTAAAGGATCCAAAATCCCAACCCCTCCCTACTCTATGCCCTCATGTTGGCTATCAATTTGTTTCTCTTTTCCATGCTGATTGCAATATCTGAATATTCTTGCTGTAATAAATACAGCTGCACGCAGTGGTTCAGCTTTGTGCAAATTACTGCATCCTGCCATTTTTATTCTTCTCTCCCAGTGCGATGAACCAAGTATTCCAGTCCATTACTGCTATGCTACATTGGATTTCATTGAGCTCACTGGCAGTAACCTTTTCTCCTGTACCCTAAAGTCATGATTGCTGTTTTATTCCCACCTTCCTTTTCCTGACTTCTGCTACACTTTGGTCCACGTTAAATGTCTATCAATTCAGCTTGAGCTACAATGGTTAAACCGCATTTAAGCCTTTGTAAATTGCTGTTTTGTAGCACAAGCTGTTTGTTATGTGAGCACCAATGTTTTACGTACCCTTTCAAAGTGACATAAAGTGCAGGACCAAACTGGCAAGAGGAAAGAAAGTTCCGCAAGGAATTGCGAATAAAAGCCCTTAGAGTTTGTAATGTGTCATGTTTCATTGTGACTGACACAATTATGATCCACGAAAGAGCTTTTGATGCAGCTCCCAGAGAGTAATGTCATTGTCACCCTGCGGAGCAGGATAGCTCTCGTTTCATTCGAGGTCTGAAGAAACTGTTGGAATTCTGTACCTGTAAGTGAGGAAAATGAAAGATTTACCCAAGTTCCCTGCACTTGATTTTTTATTTGTGTGGGTCTGTAAACATAAATCAGATGAGAGAAGGAAAGGGGATTGGTGTTATTGTCCTTCATGGGACAAAGTGTTATGCACCTTTTGGGGAGGTGATGGCCTGGTGGTATGATCGCTAGACTATTAATCCAGAAACTCCGTGAATGTTCTGGGGCCTGGGGTTCGACTCACGCCATGGCAGATGGTGGAATTTGAATTCAATAATGTAATCTGGAATTAATAATTTACTGATCACCAGTCGTGATTACTTGTTGGAAAAGTTCATATGATTCATTAATGTCCTTCAGGGAAAGAAATCTACCGTCCTCTCCTGGTCTGGCCTACACGTGACTCCAGACCTACAGCAATGGGGTTGACTCTGTTGCCCTCTGAAATAGTGTAGCCAGCCATTTAGTTGTACCAGTCGTTACAAAGTCTCAAAGAAATGAAACCAGACGGATTGACCTAGATACTGCAAAAGACAATGGCAGAAATAGCCCTGTCGACCCTGCAAAGTCCTCCTTGCCAACATCTGGGGGAAAGTGCCAATATTTGGATGAAATTTGTGCTCCAGAACTTGCTGCTCCCCTACACAGCTCTTCCAGTGCAGTGACAGTGCTGGCATCTATCTGACAATGTGGAAGATTGTCCACGTATGTCCTGTACCCAGAAAGCAGGACAAATCCAATCCAACCCAACCAATTGCTGCCCAATCAGTCTACTCAAAGAGATCGAGGTGTCATCTATAGTGTTATCGAGCAACACCTGCTCAGCAATAACCGACTGATGCCCAGTTTAGGTTCTGCCATGGCCACTCAACTCCTGTCCTCATTACAGCCTTGGTTTAAACATGGATAAAAGAGCTGAATTCCAGAAATGAGATGAGAGTGACAGCCTTTGTCAAGGCTGCATTTGACGAAGTGTGGCATCATGGAGCCCTAGCATAGTTGGAATCGATGGGTATTAGGGTGCAAACTCTGTGCTGGTTGGAGTCGTCCTTGGCACATAGTATAGTCATGGTTGTTGGAGTTCAGTCATGTCAGCTCCGTGATATCTCTGCAGGAGTTCCTCGGGGTATTGCCCTAGGCCCAACCATCTTCAGTTGCTTCATCAATGACCATCCCTCAACCGTAAAGTCAGAAATGGAGGTGTTCACTGCACAATGTTCAGTAGCATTTGTGACTCATGTATACTGCGGTAGTCTGTGTTCAAATGCAACAAGGTCTGGACAATATCCAGGCTTCAGCTGACATCTGGCAAATAACATTTGTGCCACAAATGCCGGACTCTGACCATCACCAATAAGAGACGATGTAACCACAGCCCTTTGACGTTTATTGGGGGTTCAGTGATGGTAACATGATTATCAACGTCCTGGGTGTCACCATTGACCAGAAATACAACACAGCTGGACTTGCCACATCCAGTGGCTACAAGAGCAAGTCAAAGGCTAGGAATACTGTGGCAAGTAACTCCCCTCCAGACTCCCCAAGGTCTGTCCACCATCTGAAAGGCACAAGTCAGGAATGTGACAGAATATTCCACACTTGGCTGGATAGGTGCAGCTCCAACAACACTCAAGCTTGCTTGATACTGTCCAGAACAAAGCTGCCTGCATGATTGGCACCACATCTGCAAGCATCCATTGAATCATAGAATCCCAACAGTGTGGAAACAGGCCATTTGGGCCATCGAGTCCACACCGACCCCCTGAAGAGCATCCCACCCAGACCCGCTCCTACCCTATCCCTGTATTCTCCATGGCTAACCCACCTAGCCTGCTCATCCCTGGATGTTATGGGCAATTTCCCATGGCCGATCCACCTAACCTGCACATCTTTGGACTGTGGAAGGAAACCAGCGCACCCAGAGGACACCCGTGCAGGCATGGGGCGGATGTGCAAACTGCATACAGACAGTTGCCCAAGGCTGGAATCGAACCTGGGTCCCTGGTGCTGTGAAGCAGCAGTGCTAACCGCAGAGCCATTCCATCCACCACCACCGCTCAGTAGCAGCGGTGTATAATATCAACAAGATGCACTGCAGGGTGACGATTCTGGAATTCTTTCCCTAATGGCATTTTAGGTCAACCCACAGCATGCGGACTGCAGTGGTTCAAGAAGGCAGCTTTCACCACCTTGTCAAGGGCAACTAGGAATGGGTAATAAATGTTGGCCAGTCCATGTCCGCAAATGAAAATTTTAAAAAAGTGAATATCTGCAATGTTCAGACTCGTGCATGAAGAATGACCACCTCAGCAGGTGGCAGCGTACTGGTAGAGGGACCAGCTGGTTTAATACTTTGAAGCAGCGTTCTTACCCTGAAAAGATGGGAAAAGAGTATAAGTTTTAATGAAGACATTTAGGGTTCTTGTAACTTGAATGTTTGAAGTCATTTGAGCTTAACAAATGTCTATTCCAAGTTTTAAAAAGTTGCTAGTAACCTGTGATTTCCCCCAAAACCAGCTAAGTTGGAAATATTTTACTGCAGTCCGCATGCTGTGGGTTGACTCAAAGTATTTTACCACCGTCACATCTTAAGAATAGTTTTAAAAAGAAGTAACATCAAAAAACTAGTTGTTACCTCCATTCCATTTTCACAAAGTAATGAACTATTCGAACTCCTGCTCACTCATCGCAATTAATATTTTAAAATGGCCTAGCCCAGTCATTTACTTCACTTCTGACTCTTTCACTCCTAGAACACTGGAATTATTTTGGAGTGGATGAAAAGCTGGGCCCAGTGGCAGTGAGCATCAAGAGGGAAAAGCTGGAGGACAGCAAAGAACATGGACTTCAATATGTCTACCGAATAATCTTCAGGACAAGTGAGGTGAGTATTTGATGAAATCCTAACATTTGACTGTTAGGCATTAAGAAGCCTTGGCAAACCTGGAGTCAATGGGAATAGGGGAGAACTCACTGCTGGTTGGAGTCATACGAAAGGAAAATGTGATTGTTGGATTGATCTTGATCCCCACGCATCTCTGCAGGAGCTTCCTCAGTATAGTATTCTAAGCCCAACCATCTTTAGCTGTCACACCAATGAGCTTCTGTCTTTGTAAGATCAGCAGCTGATGATTCTACAAATATTCAGCATTTGTAACTCCTCAGAGCAGTATCTGTCCATATACAGCATGATTTGAACAATACCCAGGCTTGGGCTGATAAGTTAAATAATGTTTGCCTGGCAGTTGTGTGACAATGACCATCATCACTTGATGTCAAATCACGTCCCCCCCGACCCACCACCACCAATACCCCACAAACTGTAATTCACCAGCACCTTCTTGACAAAGGAGTGATGAGATACTTTGGGAAATGCTGTTTTTAAAAAAAAACCCTCATCGGGTGCAACATTCCACCTTGTACCTGGAACACACTGCAGCTGTATTTTTGTACCAGTGATGGAAGAAGTGAATGTTCAGAACAGGGTACCAATTCAGAAGAACACTTTGTGCTGGACTATGCGAAGTTTTGACTGTTTTGTTGTAGACAGTGGGTAGATGTTCAATAGTGATATGTAAAGCAAAACACGTCCATCAGTAAAACTTATTCTACTTGAATTAATGTGGTTTTGTTGAAAGATCAAAACAAGCCATTCATGCCAAAGCTCGTTACAGACCACTATATAAATTGTTGTTGCTGGCCAATACAGGAGAGTTCAAGTTCAGTGCTTATGGCTGTTCAGTCACACCTCCTCTTTAGTTGTGGTGCCTCTGACAGTATCACGGTTTTTATTTGTCATCAGGTTGTCTGTGACAGCAGGCTTGTCCTTAAAGGCAGCCCTGTAGAGTGAAGTGTTTATGAACACTGCTTTTAAAAGATTGGCACTTTTTTTAAAATCTTGGCTGAACTGCATGAAAGTACGAAAATTTAATTTTGCAGCTCATTACATTAAGAGGAGCAATCCTGGAGGATGCAGTTCCATCAACGTCAAAACATGGTACAGTGCGAGGGCTCCTGCTGAAAGAGGTATTAGAATCTGTAATACCAGAACTGAACATTCAGTGTCTGCGGCTGGCATTCAGCACTGTAAAAGTCACAGAACAACTGCTGAAACTGGATGAACAAGGGGTGAGTTGAAATCTCGTTGGGATGTTGATATCCTTGTGTAGATAGTAGTGCCACAACGGGACCAATTCATTATGTGGAATAGGCATCTCTAACTGCAACCTTACGGGCACCTTCTTTCCTTCACCAGTTAACAGCAGGCATTCGTCAACAATGTGCAACTTAGCAGGGAGTTCATTAAGTGCCTACAAATCAAATTGTGGAGTTTGAAATTGAGGGGGTAATGTTTCTACATGTCTAATCCTCATTTGTCTTCTGAAAGCCCTTGTGTGGCTGGTGGTGATGTATGACTGTGACAGCTGAACCACGAAGAGTGATGAGGCTGGGATAAGAGTGTTTGAAATGAAAGGATTCACAGATATTATGCATATCATGGGCTGCCAAGCGGAAAAACAAGTGGGTCCTTGAGAAGTCTGCTGTTAATAGGAACATTTTTTTGAGAAAGTAAAATCGGAAAGCTCACATACTTTGGGCATGTTGCATACAAGAAGAGAATGTTTGAATACAGAGGTTACACAAAGCAGAGCATCTGGAAAAGGTGCACAAGGAGGACCCAAGATGACAGATGAGCAATATCAAAGCGTAGACTGGCTTCTTCATGGGACGAGCAGTGAAGGCAGAGGAGAATCGAACTAGGTGGAAGGAAGTTGTTTGTAGAATTGCCAAATCTCTGAAAGAGAATGGATGAAAAACAAGATATCCTCCTGCTTGGAGTGAGTGGTTGCTTTGTAAAAAAAAAAAAAGGATTCCCTGTGTTTCCTGGCTTCTGTTATTAGTTCAATCTGAGTGAGTGGCTCAGTAGTGGGAAGTTAATTCTGGTCAGCATCCTTCCATTTTGGTAAATTGATAGACACGCAGCAAACCAAACCTTTGGGACTGAGGTAGCTTCAAATGGCACACTTTTTTGTTGATAGCAGGCAGAACCTGCCTCTCAGACTGTGCAACACATGGTATGGTTATTGAGGTGTCATTTGACAGTATTCAATGTTATTGGCACCTCATGCCAAGCCACTGCTTGTCATAGTGGCATACACTGGCCAAGATGTGATATCCCAGTTTTCTCTATCAGCTTTCTGTTCTGTTAAGTTCCTGATATTGGCAGCATCACTCCACTGAAAGGAATTCCAACTTGCGTGTTTGTTTGGCTCATGCGTAAGGCTGAAAATGCAGAGCTCATTCATGTCCTCAGTTACGGATGGTATATGGGGATTGTGCAGATCAGCAGGTGACGAAGGTGATTAATTGGCTTATGGGAGGACTTGGAAAACATAGAAATTGGAAACTGTTTTTTATGTTTGATGGTGATTGTCATGCTTTGATGCGTCTGCAGCTAAGCAGAAAACATAAAGTCGGTATCCTGTACTGTTTGGCCGGCCAGGGCACTGAGGAAGAGATGTACAACAATGAAGAAGCAGGCCCTGCATTTGAGGAATTCCTGGAGCAGCTTGGAGAAAAAGTACTTCTTAAGGGCTTTACAAAATATGCAGCTCAACTGGACACGAAAAGTAAGTCTTTCTTTTTCTTTTTAATTGTTACAAACTCTCAATCAGTGTCTGAAACTTGTAGAGTTAAAATTTGTATATTACAAGAAGTACTGCAAATGATGGAAACGGAAATCAAGTCCACCAGTGCTAGGAATGTCCAGGTGCTTCACCCTTTTATCAATAAATTAGAGCAGAACTGGGTTATACAGTGAACAGTTTTGGTTCCCTTCTCTGAGAGGAAATTGGCATTGGAGGCAGTGCACAGCAGGTTCACTAGATTGATCCCAGGCATGGAGGGATTTTCTTGAGAGGATGAGTAGGTTGAACCTGTGCTAATTGGAGTTCAGAATAATGACCTTTATTGAAACTTAAGATTCTTGGGGGACTTGACCAGATAGATGTAGAGTGGTTGTTTCCCCTTGTGGCAGAGTGTCGGACCAGAGGGCAGATTCTGAGTAAAAGCCACCCATTTAAGATAGATGAGGAAGAACTCCTCCTCTGAAGGTTGTGAATCTGTAGAATTCTTGACTGCAGAGGGCTGTCAAGACCGGGTCACTTTAAGTCAGTTTAAGGTGGAGATAGACAAGATTTTTTTAATCGATAAGGAAGGAAAGTGGAGTTGAAAATAAAGAGATCAGCCCATGGTCTTATTGAATGGTGCAGCAGACCCATTGGACTGAATGATCTGCTTCTGCTTCAATGTCTTGTGGAAGCTGGGAGTTCAGCTTTTTTAAATATAACAATAAACAAAATGACATAGGGAGTAGAGGGTGACGTAAAGAAATTTTAAGACTTGAGGTTTTTCTTGTACGAAACGTAAGTGATTGATCTAGGGTGTGAGTGGGAATTTTAGTGGAAATCTGGAAGAGAGGAAAGATTATCTTAGCCAAGTATGGAAGAGGTACTGCCAAAACCCTTGGGACGTGACATTAGAGGGGCTCCGTTCTGGCAGAATTCTGTTGAAAGGTCCCATCCCAAAAGTCAGTCCACCTTTGCTCGTTTTACAGATGTTTGTATGTTTCAATCTTTGCCTGTTTTTAGTACTGGTGATATCGTGGTTTGCTGTTGACCCAGTATGAAATCTGATGTTAAAACATTTTTTTATTCATAGCTGGCTCGACTGGTACGCACTCTTTGTACACAACTTACCAGGACTATGAGATCATGTTCCATGTGTCCACCATGCTTCCATACACCCCCAACAATCGGCAGCAGGTGGGTAATGTCTGTAGGGCTGCCTTTGCTAAACCATGAGCTGTCGTTTATTTGTCCTCTTAGACTTTCCTGTAAGCCGTTAAACACCGGGGCTTTGGCTGAAAGTGTCTGAACAGTCCTTTTTCATCCAAGTTAAAATATGATCAATCAGATGGAATGATCTTCTGTCTCTAATTAGTTAAGGTTCTAAGTTTGAAGGATAACTTGCTAACGTTTTACCCCATCTTCAATTTTTCTCCTCCGTTTCTTTGAGATATTGACTCATGTGGAATAAAAGTAAATGGGTAGGAGGTGCCCATACCTTGAATGCACTACCCAGTGTCTGCTTCTCATGTATGCTGTTACATTTTAAGTCATGCTTTCAGACATTAACGCTATTTGGTTCAGGAAAAATGCAGGCATAGAATTTGGGCACGTTGGGTCAGAGGACCATTGAATGTAGAATTCCCCCCGCCACAGCTCTCCCATATTTAAACATAACAGATGTCTGATACTTTAAAATTGTCTGATAGTGTTACCAAAGGGAAATATTCCAATTCCCTCTAATTTCATCTCTCATAGATTGCTCTATCTACAAAATAGTCATACAGCACAGAAACAGTCTTCTATCCAACTAGGCCATGCTGACCAAGTTTCTCAAACTATAAAGTAGTCTCACTTGCCTACGTTTGGCCCATATTGCTCTAAACCTTTCCTATTCATATACCGGTCTAAAAGTCTTTTAAATTTTGTACCTGTACCTGCATCTACCACTTCTTCTGGCAGGTCATTCCATATATGAACCTTCCCTTGTGTGAAAAAGTTGCTCTCCGGGTGCTTTTTAAATTTTTCTCCTCTCAACTTAAAATTATGCCCTCTAGTTTTGACTCCCCTACTCTGGGGAAAAGACCTTTTGTTAATCACCTTATCTATTCCCCTTATGATTTTATAAACTACCAAAATGTCACCCCTCAACCTCCTACGCTCCAGTGAAAAAAGTCCCAGCATCTCCTTATAGCTCAAAACTTCCAGTCCCGGTAACATACAAGTCTTCTCTGCACCCGCTCTAATTAAATTATATCAACCAGAATGGTACTCCAAAATGGCTGAGTTTATGGCTGACTGTTTAAATTATTTTTGGTCAAGTTCTCTGCTTCTTCCATTATTCTGGTTCTCATTTACCTCTGCAGAGTTCATTGTGATTTTTCTGCTTCAGTAGCCATTGCACGGCATTGATCAAGTGTGCTGATTATTGCAGACTTGTTCTAACAAGTGTCCAGAAAAGTGTAATCTGAAATATAAAGGAACTACCTTACTTCCAACCAAGCATAATGCCAATGCTGGCAATAGATTTTGGAGGTTATTGTTTGTATCACAATGTGGGTACTGAATGATTTGGGCTGCTGATTTGTGATGTCTAAAATCTTTGAATATATGGTGCTATCCTGTATCTGTGTATATGGGAAATAAGTAACAGAAGATCAAGAGGTGGTTTCAACTTACAATTAAACTGTGTCCCTGAGTTATTGATGTCAAGTTAATCTTGAAATTGTTCAGTTGCTAAGTTGAGCTTTACTAATTTGAGCTTTGAACAACTCCGTGAACAACAATTTTTCCGTGTTAAAAATGAATAGCACTCTTCGCTTTGAGAGATTACATAGGTGGGAAGCTAGATTTTGTGATATGAGCCTGATGTATATTTTTATTCATGTGTATTTGGTTGCAAACTTAAATGAGAAAAGAACTATTTAAAAAACCCAGGATTGTTGAAGGATTTCAGTTTTTGAAAGTGAGGAACACTGTACTCATTGTAAGCACTATTTACACAGTAATTGGTTCAAACAGCAGTGGATGGTTTGCCCTGGGCTGCATACAAATGGACATTCAGCTGGCAACAAATAGCTGATTGGTTTGTAGATTAGTGACCACTTTTGTCACAAAGACCTTCTGCTTGCCAGCGTCTGTGATTTGGTTTCTAAGTAGCTGAACAGCTAGGAGCTGTAAATTTTATATGGGGAGAAGTCATTGCACCCCCACAGGCTCAGGAGCTGTCCATTTAAAAAAGATACTTCTACTATAAAAAAATACTTAAACTGGTTTTCTTCAAATTTAATTTTCCTCAGTTGCTGTAAGCTGTGAGTTTTAAGTAATAAGTCAGAGCCCCGTTGTATCAGTGTGAGCCAGTCATCTTGTGTCTCTTGCAAACAAGTGAAAGCATCCAGAGAAGGAAGATTGAGAATCAGCATTCTGATCAACACAAGAATCATCTCAGCAAATCCTATTCACAGGAACTGCTTCCCCGGTCTTCCCCCTATAAATAACTTTATTTTTCTCCCCCGTCTGCCTTTGTGTAGGAAAGAGTTTATAAGGGTGTTAGAGTTTTAGTTCACAGAATTCTATGTCATATGGCAATTCTTAATTATTTACCTAATAAATAGTAATTTGTGTTAAGAAACCTGATCCATGCTTTGTCAATCTAAGTTTTAAAAAAAAAAACAGGTAAATTGGGAAATTCTGCCTATTTTAAAATTCTTGACTGTAACTTTTGTGACAACTCCTCCATGAATAGCTGGGCTTGATTTTCTAGTGTGCAACTCCAGTGCAGTGTAACACTGACTTGGCCCAAAAATAGCCTGACAAAAAGTCACAACTTCATTTTTATTGGCCATCAAGAAGATTGATGTTACTATTTGTTTACCATAAACTCTTCAAACTGTTTTAAGCAGAATAGTATAAGTTGCCAATTATGCTCTCAATCCTGCTCAGTTTTATAAGCCACGCTTTATAGCAATTGATTTGCCTGTCCTTTATCTGTAATTGGAATTGATCCAGTCCTAATGTTAGGAAAAGCAATCTTTTCAATAATGTAATTAAAAGTCTATTTATGAGCATAGGGTCAAATTAATTGCTTAAATGGTATCGAAATAATACTCTTCAAGATAGCTCTGGGTTAAAGCTAGATGAACAGTAGTAGGCCTGATTTTAATGGCGTGCAAATAGGTGTATTTTGAATAAGTTTAAATTTGGGCCTAAAATGTATTTAACCATTTGAAGAAATCATTCGTTTTTTTTTTTTAGAATCCCTACAATGTGGAAAGAAACAATTCAGCTCAAGTCCACACGGACTATCTGAACAGCATCCCACTTAGACCCACGCCTCTACCCTATCCCTGTAACTCTGCATTTCCCATGGCTAATCCACCTGACATACACGTCCTGGACACTTATGGGCTACTTAGCATGGCCAATCCACGCTAGCCTGCACATCTTTGGACTGTGGGAGTAAACCGGAGCACCCGGAGGAAACCCACACAGACATGGGGGAGAATGTGCAAACTCCACACAGACAGTCACCTGGGGGTGGAATCGAACCCAGGTCCCTGGCGCTGTGAGGCAGCAGTGCTAACCACTGAGCCACCAGGTTCAAAAATATTTAAACTATGAAAGGTTTAAACAGTTTTTCTTTATACACTCTATTTTCAGTGGCTGGTAGCTCAATGACCAAAGAGCAAAAAGAATGAGAGGAGATAGGAGGAGAAAACCTTTTAGCATTGCAAATGGTTAGGATTTGGAATTCATAGCCTATTTGGTTGGTGGAAACAGAATGAAAAAGTTGAACAATATCTGAAAACATTGCAGCAATATGGAGCAAAAGCTGGGGAATGGGATTAACTGGATTACTCTTCAGGAGGGCCAGTGCAGATTCAATGAATTCAGTGGCCAAATCCTGTGCTTTATTATCCAATGATGTGTGCTTAAATCAATAGAGACGCTTAATTTTTTTTCATAATGAATACTAGTACTTCTAACCTGACATTCCTCGTCTTTTCCAAAGTGTAGGTCTTAGGGACTCATGCATCCTGATCGAGTAGAGTCTTCCCACAGAGTTGATGAGAGTTGAAAGATTGGGGAGGCTTGGGATTGTTGATGATACTGAAGCTGGGGCATCAGTTGAAAAATTAGAGTTGATGCCTGTGCTCCTAGATTAAGGATAGATTTGGCTGGGAGGTGCCTGATTGCTGGTGACCAGCATCTTAAGAGACACCACCTGGCTTTGTTTTGCATGGTCAGGCAACCAGTGAAGCCCCAAATAAATGGCCACTTGGACAGGATACAATGGATGACTACAAAATGAACATAGTCACTACAATCAAGGTGGGAGGGTTGAAAATTGGTGAAGAAATAATGAATCTTTTTTGCCAAAGAAGATTTGAGATGCCTTAAGTAAAAGTTGCCACTGTCCCAGAAGGCTGCTCACTCGCTCTCTCTTGTTGAAGAGAGATGACTGGTTGTGAGTTTAAACTGAGGGTCACCATGCTTCAGGCAAGGTTGAGTAATCTTTGTGGAAATTGAACCCATATTGTTGACGTCACTCTATGTTGCAAACTAGCCATCCAGCCAACTGATTAAACTGATCCCATGAATTAGGTAAAACATGAAGGAAGTCATTTACATTTGGTAAATGTTTGGATGTTCTTCTAAAAATGATTAGAACTTCTGCTGCATATACCTGAGATTTTACAGATGAGTAATGGTGCTAGTTTCTTTCTGACACTGAATTTGAATGATAAACTGTGCAGAGAATCTCTGCAAAGCGAACAGTTTGCAGCCAGAGGTTTGGTGAGTTGACTTAACATGTTTGTGTTCACAGCTCCTCAGGAAACGACACATTGGCAACGACATCGTTACCATCATTTTTCAGGAACCGGGGGCACTACCATTCACGCCAAAGACTGTACGCTCTCATTTTCAGCATGTGTTTGTCATTGTCAGGGTCCATAATCCATGCACTGAGAATGTGTGTTACAGGTGAGTGCTTATCCAGGGTAGAAAAAAAAATTACATTTGTCGGCCCCTTTCAAACCTCAGGATATCCGGTGCGGACACTGACCCTTTTTAAAGTGTAATCTCTATTATAATGTAGGCAATACCCAACCAATTTGGCCACAGTTCTCAAAATTAGCTTTTTGCTTGAATTATGTATGATGGCCAAGTCAACACACAAGCAGAACTCCCCCTACTGACATTTGAATTATTTCAACAGCAGCCTTAATGCCAATATGGGAAAGCAGTAGGGAGCTCTGTTTTAATGCTCACAAGGTGGCAAGGCGAATAATGCACCACTCCCTAAGAATTTAACTAGAGTGTTGCCCAAGATTGTGCTCACATCTCTGGAATGGGATTTCAACTCACAGCTTATGACTGAGGTGAGAATGCCACCCACTGAGCCACAAATGAGAACCTGTTAATGATCATATATCTCTCCACTTGACAGCAAAAGCTTCTAAATGAAGGGGCACATGATGGAATTACAAAGCAAGTCAGTACCATTTGAAAAAAGAAAAATGAAAAACTAATGAAATATTAATCTGCCTGATTGAGGTGTGGATAGATTTGCATATCTCCACAATTTTATTCCTTTCAGATAAAATTAACATTGAGTGTTTATTTAGAAAGGCACAGTACCACATTATGTAAGCTTACAAGTAATCCTCAAGTTCTTTTGAGAACCATGTTCAGGAATAGCATAAACCTAAAAATATCTGAAGGAGTGCAATGAGGAACCTGGACGACTCAAACCTTGCAGCACAGAAGGGGATTGTGTCTCTGCTGACTTTTTGAAAGATCCGTGATGTTTAGCCCCACACTTCGGTTTTTTTGCCACAGCACAGTTGAATCTTTTCCTTAATTATCTGACCAACTTGTTTTTTTAAGTAGTACTGTTCTTTTTCATATTCTACACAAATGTAGCTGATGTCAGCTAGAGTCACAATTTGAGTGTTACAACAGGACTCTGGGCCTGTCCACTCTGTGACTTGATAGCAGCTATTTGCTACCTAGTTATCTCATTTAAAGTCATAGTGTCAGAGAGTTGTACAGCACAGAAACTGACCCCTTGGTTCAATTCGTCCATGCCGACCAGACATTCCAATCTGACCTAGTCCCATTTGTCAGCATTCGGCCCATGTCCTTCTATACCCTTCCTATTCATGTACCCATCCAGTTGCCTTTTAAATGCTGTAATTGTACCAACCTCCTCCATTTCCTCTGGCAGCTCATTCCATATACGCACCACCTTCTGCATGAAAAAGTTGCCCCTTAGGTCCCTTTTAAATCTTTTCCCCCTCTCAGCTTAAACCTATGCCCCTGTAGTTTTGAACTCCCCTACCTTGGGAAAAGACCTTGGTTATTCACCCTATCCATGCCCCTCATGATATTATAAACTTCTACAAGGTCACCCCTTGGCCTCTGCTCCAGAGAAAATAGCCCTGTAAGTGTAGAGGACACAGATATCAATAAGGACAAAATGGTTTGATATGATGCCTACTCCAATCACCAAAAGATACTTGAAAGTCTAAGGATATACTTGAAGAGAAAGGGCATTCAATGATATTTGAGGATTGGGGAACTATCCAGTTAGGAGTCAACATATTCTGTTGAGGAATGCAAATAGAGGGGGAAAATTTATTATGTTAAGACTTTTTTGAATTGTTTTGTTCCAACAGCGTGGCAGTGACCAGATCCAAGGATGTCCCACTCTTTGGGCCACCCATTCCAGATGGCTTCTTTTTCGGCAAATCTGATGTTTTCCGAGACTTTCTGCTGGCCAAGGTCATCAACGGAGAAAATGCGGCACACAAATCGGAGAAGTTTCACGCTATGGCAACTCGGACTCGACATGAATACTTGAAGGACCTGGCGGAAAATAGTGTCACAAACACCCCTGTGGAATCTGCTGGAAAATTTAACCTCATTTTATTGACCACCAAAAAGAAGGAGAAAACAAAGCCCCGGGTGGGGGCTGAGCTGTACAGTGCTGGGGCTATTACATGGCGGGTTTACGCGCAGGATTACAGCCAAGGAATTGAGGTGGAGTGCATTCTTGGGATCTCAAATGAATTTGTTGTGGTTATCGAGCAAGGAACCAAGGAGATGGTGTTCAACTGCTTTAGTGGGGATGTCATAGGCTGGACCCCTGATTCATCGACGATCAAAATTTTCCACGGGAGAGGTGACTACATTCTTGTAAGAGTGTTAGAGGAGAATGTGAATGACATTAAGGAAATTGTTCAAAGGTTGAAGGTAAGTGAATAACAACCTGTTAAATGTGTTTGTAAAAGTACATAATGAAATATGCCATGGTGCTTCTTGGGAACATTATAAGACAATTTGACGTCGAGCTGCATAAGATAGTGGAGAAGATGACTAAAACCTTTGGTTGCAAGATGGAAGTCTCCAAGTGTTTATTTAAGAGAAAAGCAAGGTGAAGTGAACAGTTATGGGGAAGGGAGCTCCAGAGCTTAGGGTCCAGGCAACTGAAAGTACAGTCACCAAAGGTGAGGACCTGACATCAGGGATCTTTACGAGGCCAGAATTAGGAGCACAGATATCTTTGACAGTGAGGTTAGTATAAAGTAGAGATCGAGAAAGGCAAGGCTGAGGGTTTTAAAAATCAGGATGAGAATTGTAAAATCGAGATGTTGCATAATTGGGAGCCAAAGTAGGTCCGTGCACTGGGTGAACTGAACTTGGTGCAATTGGGAGCGTGAGAAGCAGAGTTGACATGACCTCCAGTTTTTGGAGGATAGAATATAACATCCAGCTGTGTTAAAATGCTCAAGTCTGGAGGTAACAAAGACGTGGTTGCAATAGCAAGCTGATGCAGGGGTGGTGTCTGACAGTCCTTGGAGGTGGATGTTACAATGTTTTGAAAGCTTTATCTTGGTATCAATATGACGAGCCTCACCTGAGGTTTGGCTAGTGGCTTGGGTCTTTGATCAAACTTGGAGATTTCCCAATCTCTCTAGCTCTACTATTTG
Organism: Rhincodon typus; assembly: GCF_021869965.1. Taxonomy (NCBI): domain Eukaryota; kingdom Metazoa; phylum Chordata; class Chondrichthyes; order Orectolobiformes; family Rhincodontidae; genus Rhincodon; species Rhincodon typus. The sequence goes on from NC_063370.1 coordinate 4,348,608, forward strand.
GGCTTAAAGCTGTATTTGGTCCCTTGTTTGTTTTCATGTGTGCTTGGGCCATGAGGGAAAAGGAGTTCTGAATTTGTTTCCTTAAAGTGTAGTGAAGAATTTAATGGAAAAAAGTGCTTCTTTAGATAGGTTTGCAATACCCTGCCAGTGAAGAACGAACATCAATATGTTGCTCTTCAAAAATTGTTACCTGGTACAGGTTGGCAGGCTGTTTTGAGTCTCCTCATTCTAGAGTTTCTCTTGTATTGTATGACCTGGTTAACTTTACTGGAAAATCTCAATTTTAGCTGAGCTTTTGAAATGACCATGATTTGCATCTGATCTTGACGAATACGCATTAAGCTGAATGCAGAGTATATTTTTTCTGTGGAAGCCTTTCTTTGTCCTTCAAAGATTTGCTAATTGTCATCACACACGTTACCTTTTTAAAAGAAAAACTTTTGAAGTTTAAGAATAGACATCTTTTTACCTGCATTCAGTGAGAAGTAAGTAAAAGTGTGTACTCTCCCTCAAAGCCGGCAGACTCAGGACCAAGCCATTCAGATTTTAGATTTTGCCAGATTTCAGATCTGACCTTTTAACAGCATATGGTTCAGACAGTTTAGGTCAGGTGGGTTCAAGGATTGCTTGGAATGTGGTGATAGACCAGTATACACGCTGTAAAACCAGTAACCTGTCTGGCACTATGCAGCACATCGTTGAATTGTCCAGGTATATCTTAAAATAAAATGATGCACGGTATACTCTTAAAATGTCCAGTTTTTGCACCGTGCTGGTTTTAGCTGGCCGTTTTCATATATTTGTATTGCACAAATGGCAGTCGACCAAATGCTGTTGATATGTCTAGTTTTGCTGAAATACCATTAAATATGGTAATTGGACTTAACCGTAATTAAGTCAATCTTAACATTGCCAGAACATTGACATTTTCTGTAAAACCATGGATCTTGAATAGTGCCAAATGGTGGTGGCCTTTTGTGGCACCAGTTTTGTCTGGTTGCTGTTTCGTTTTGCTGGTCTTTGTTACTCCCGATGTTCTTGAAGGTATACCTGGCTCATCGCAACTTTTAATCAACCAAATTGCTTGATACTTTGGCTGAGATGTTAATTGTGTTCTGACTTATTTGCCTTTGATTCCCAGATTGTAACAGAAGGATGTGAAACCATTGACATGACTCTGCGGAGGAACGGGCTCGGGCAACTTGGGTTTCATGTCAAATATGATGGCACAGTGGCAGAAGTGGAAGAATATGGATTTGCTTGGCAAGCTGGACTGAGACAGGGAAGCCGACTGGTTGAAATTTGCAAAGTGGCTATAATAACGCTGACTCATGATCAGATGATTGATCTTTTGAAGACATCAGTGACTGTGAAGGTGGTCATTATCCTACCCCATGAAGATGGGAGCCCTCGCAGGTAGTACCAATATTAATTATCTGGAAATCTAGAATTTCTTACAAATTCCCATTAAAACGATGCCTTTGCTAGTTCATTTTGTAGGTGCTTTGGAATGGTTTTGTCTTAAGAATAAATAGATTTTTCTTAGTTCATGAGTCAAGATCACTAATATGTAAGCTAACAGATGCTGCAATTAACCCAAGATTTTGTAATGTGTTCATGTTATGGATATTAATTTGGCTTTCTGTCAGCTCTCTTCGTTCCGTAGCTTTCCCAATAAAGTGGTTTGCATTACTGTATTGAGACAACAAGGTGCAGAGCTGGATGAACACAGCAGGCTAAGCAGTATCATAGGAGCAGAAAGGCTGACGTTTCGGGCCTAGACCCTTCTTCAGAAACAAAAATTAAAAAAAATCCCTGTGGATTCTCAGCTCCATGCTATCTGCCATGTATCGGCAACTTCTCTCCCTGCATTGGGCCTTGCCCCAGCTCAGGGCCTTCCCCTACCAGACGCGCAGTGGACCTCTGCTGTCCTTTATTCTCAGAAGGATCCACATTCTCAACAAATGCTCTTTTTTCCACTCTATCACATATCAAAGACCATAAGTAGACCAAACTCTCTCATACTTATCTCCAGACATGGACCATTTCAACCATTCAGCATCTTGGCCTCGTCTCCGACCTTATCTGAGATCAGCCCAGGGCCATTGACCACACAGGTGCTCCAACCACTCCTATGGGTTTCATGACTGCCGTTTCCGCTGACATCGATGACCACATGACTGCCATTTCCACTGATGTAGAAGACCACGTGACTGACGACATCATTGATGACTGGGTTACTTCAGCTTCCGGCCACATGATTGGTCCAGCGCACATACCCACTCCTGATGAAGTCTTCATTCCCGCTCCTGGGTCCAGCTCTACACCCGGCTCCAGCTCTACACCCCAGCCCCAAGACCTGCTGAGTATTCACCATCCCCCCCCACCCCCAGACCCCCCCCTCACAGAGGCTGAACGGTCAGCCTTCAACAAAGGGCTCACATTCATTCCCCTGCACCTACACGCAAGCAAATTCTGCACGCATCATGATGTCGAGCTCTTTTTCCACCATCACCATCTCCAAGCCCTATTTCTTTGAACAGGAATCCAACGCACCCTCTAACAACCCCTTCGCCTGCCTCAAGCGAACTCCATCTTCCTGGACACCCCATCCCGGCTTCCCACCCTCCCTCGACTTCTTTATCTCAAACTGCCACAGCGACAAATCTCCACTGCATTGCTCTATTGTCTGTTTACTGTTGGGTCCTGTGTGAATTGTGGTCACTTGACCAAAGTAACAGCCACAGAATGACAGCCCTGTATAAGACAACAGATTCAGGAGAGGAATTGGAGATAAATTTCTAGGTGAAATATATAGACCAAAAATAATGGCATTGAAAAATTTCTTCCTAAATTTCACTTGGCTAATAATGCATATATGGTAACGATGATCTCTATTATTGTGAAAAGTTCTAGAGTTTTTGGGAACTAGACTGCTTTCCTATATAATCAAATCTTGATGAATAAACTGTTGTTACAAATTTATTAGCAGTCAGTTTGCTTGATGTTTTGTGATAGTCCATTACAAAACAAACATTTTCTAGAAATAACTGAAGTCCAGTTTGAGCCCATTCTCTTCCAACTCTCATTTTAAGACCCATCTGTAAGGTTTTCCAGTGCTGGGGTGTGTTTTAGTTAATGCCAAGCATTTTAGCAAAAGATTAAGTAAGGAACACTATGCACTTTTCCATAGCTTTAATGTAATCTCTGAAAATTGTTTAACGTGCCGAAACTACCTCTCTTTAACAGCTGGTGCAAAGCTTTTAATTTTTGTTTTACAAAGGTCTTAATATATGTCACTACCAGAATTACTACATCTTTAGCTTTTATCTGTGCTGCTTACCCAGCCTGTTGAATGGTGAGAATTTAAGTTCTGAATCCTGGCTGCTTACTGACACAATGCCAGGCTATTGCAGTGGATAGGCATTTCACTGACATCCTGTTTTTAAAATGGAAGGGCATTTAAAAGTGAGACGTGGGTTAGTTGTGAAATTTCCACAGGTAAAACTTGCAGTGGTAATCTGGCGCACCCAAGTTGAACAAGAATAGACTCTGGCCTTTGTTTTGACCACACTTCATTGTAAACTGCGATTTAGTCTGAATCTTTTCATCAGGAAATGGAAAAATGCTTCAACTTTTTAATTTAAAAGTACATGTGGAAAGTTATCAATTTTTTTTAACCAGTTAGGGGGAAAATGGCCTTTGAATATAACTCTGCACTATAGTGCAGGAACATTTTAGTTTATTTTTATATTTCAGCCCCCACCCCCAACAATGTCCCAGTGAACTGAGCCCAAGAATGCTGTTGTCTCCTGTACCTACTACATTATTTCCAGCTTGTGATCAGTTAATTTGGCACAGTTCAGGGTTTTAAAACCAGTGCTTTCTACTTTGGATTACTCAGTGCTGAAAAATGCAGACCTCTGCTGTTTGTTTACAACAGCAAGTGGTTCTTAATGAATGCTATCCTTTCTTCCTTTTGATGTGATGCAGACTTCTACTTTTCTCAGCTATTTCTCAGGTTTTTAAAAGACCCTTCTTTGCCTTATCAGCCTGATATTTATCCAATGGATTTCACCTTAGGCGGTACTTGACTCATCATTGTTGCTTATGCTTCTTCTCAGCTTGTGTCTGACCTCAGTGAACCTGTCTTACTGTTCTGTTTGTGGGTAGCATGTGGCCATTACATTATGTGACTCAGACTGCAATAATAATCCTGGAAGTGTGCTCACTCCTTGATTAACTCAACCCTGCATCTCTTGAAACCACATGGTTTCAAACAAATCTGTATTTTTCTTTCTCTCTTTCTGCAGAACTGGAGTCACAGCTACATAATTTTGACTTTCCTGTAAATTTTTGTGCACTCAAGCGGGCATCATCACCAATCATGACCACAATGAATGGACGTTAGAAAAGGAAGGATCAAATAAGTTAGGCCTTTACAGGAGTAACAGACACTTTCATCACTGTCAAAAGCAGAGTGTACTTTGTAATCTCTGTAAGCTCAAAAGTGAGTCAAGGATTGAATGTAATGATACAAGTAACCTGAGCTCACTGGCATTTTCACACTGGACTACGTGCTCGGTCTTGTATAAACTCGTACAGCTGGTGCATAGCCAAAGCTTCCAAAAGAAAACTAGGTTAGGAAATAATAATGACAGTTCCCAGAATGAGGTATTACATACTGCACAAGGCTCACTCAGCCACAGCTCCAGTCTTGTCTACAATTTATTTGATAGTGTGTGGCCAGTGTGGAAGATTTGGCATCCTCCTTAAACCATTTTTAAGTCCATCCCATGTGATCCTTGGGCTGCGTGCCTTCCTTCTGCCTTCAGAGACTAATCAAGTAAGTGAACTGAGTGATTCAAGTGATTATGAATGAAGGAAAGGAACAAGAATAGGTTATTGGCTGACGGGATGCATCCAAGGTGTAGCTAAATGTCCTTCAGCAAAGGAAGCAAAGTCTGATGTACATGTGAGAGAACTGAATGAGTGCATGAATTTTGATGAAGGGTGTGATGTTGCTTTAAACAGGATAATGCTGAAGTATATTTAACCAATTTTTAAGGTAATTGTAAAAGATTGCATTGTGACTATATCGAATGTACATTTGATTTAAACTTTATGGGTTATTGCTGCAGTTTCATTGAAGTACCACGTGCCTTGTCCTTGGGCTGACTGTTGAAAACAGAAATCGTAGACTAGTGTGTTTTCTTTAATTTCTTGTTAGTCAAATGTGTAACTGACAAAAGCTTGTTTAAAGGCCCAAGTTGTGGAGTATTCGCAGCTTAATTTAACTTGTATTCAGAAATGTCCATTTGAATCATGAATTTTTTTCCTTTTTCCCTTTTCCATTGTGACCAGTTCTTACTTTGGCCTTTTATTTAAACATGTAGCAGATAGCTTTTCAGGTTTTTACTGTATCCTGTAGTTAAGCTGGTTTTGTCTTGCCTGGACCATGCGGAAATCGAACACAACGTGGAATAAGTACAGTTCACTTTTTGATTGGAGATGTAACATGCATTGTAGATAGAGGGGAGCCTGTAGACCGTACAATGTTTGGATTCTAGAAAGCATTTCATAATGTGCCATGGGTGTTGTGTAAAATATAAGCTAATTGTATAAGAAATGACATATTAGCATGGATAGGAGATTGCCTGCCCAGCTGAAACTAGTATTCAAAAGTGAGTGATGGGATGAGTGCAGTCCTGTAAGGGTCTTTGCTGGGGGCCTCAACTTTGTGCAATTTACATTAATGCCTTAGATGAGGGCAGTGAAGACATTTGAACTAAATTTGCATATTAACACCAAGACTAGTTATTTCAGGCAATGAAGTCAAGGGTTATTGGGGTGTAGCTGGGGATGGTAGAATTCAAAACATATCAACCATGATTTTGCTGAACAGCAGAGCAGGCATGACGGACTGAGCGGTCTACTTTGGATCCTATTCGACCTGATGTCCTATTAGACATTAGCTCTCACTCTTCTAAACACCTATGGATACAGGCTCAGCAGGTCCAAACTTTCACAGATTATCTTCTGCAAACCCAAGTATTAGTCGAGCAAACCTTCTCAGAGCTACTAGCACATTTATGTCCTTTCTCAATGGACACCAGAACTATGCACGTTGTTGTTTGGCCTACAGCAGTACTCTAGTGAAACTCAACGTAAGCAGGAGATGTAGCACCTCATCTGCATTGGTACCTTGCAGCACCCAGGACTCAACAACATTTGAATTTGACAGCTTGAGTATGAAAATCTTCCCCCATATTCGTTAACCACTCCTCGACCCAGGGTTGCTTCCAGCACACACAGCCAGCTCCTTTTCCAATTGTTCACACTTCCGGCTCGCATACCTGTTCACCCAATCCCATTGTGAGTCTCACTTTTTTCTTCTCCTTGTCCACCTTTTGTTTTCTCCACAGATGCTACAAGCCCAGAGTTTCTCCAGCACTTCCTGTCTTTGTTACAGTTTTAGTTTCACTTATGATTCCTTGCTCTTAAATATGAGATGAGATTGTACACTGAGAATAGGAGTCCTGATTATTCAAAGTGGTTTAATTGAAATTGCTGCTTAGATCATATAATGCAAATGTCTGAATTATGAGCAGACTGCAGCCCAGGTCCCTGATTTCCAACACATTAATGCCTAATTCTTGTTTGGAGTAATAATGGCTTTGTCACATTGTTCAAAGGTTATTTTAGTGCCATTTGTTTTAGATACAATTGAACTTGTTTTTATTTCACTCGAATATTACAAGGAAATCTTTCCCTTCCTTAATTACAATAAACAGCACATGTATTTAGTATCTACCTGATAAATCTGTGATAAAGTCTTGCAATCTGTTCTGTACATTCTTCAAAGCCCTTGTTGAGCATTAAGTAACTTGTCTTCCATGTGACCTACGTTTTGTTTTTGTTTAAAATAAGTTAATGACTGAACTGATTGCATCATTTCTGCTGTTGAAGTTGACTATCCCACCCTAAGTGCAAAGGCTACTTTTTTCTTTTTGCGTACTGTTTTAATGAAGCTCATTCTAAGCGTAGAAAGCTTCTTCCAAATTGGAGCAACTTCAAACCAAAGTCTACAACACTCAGTGTCATTTAATGTAGCATTAATGTGCTCATCATTTTCAAGCCTGGGTAGCAGCCACAGGTAAACCAGAACGTCAGTCTGGTGAGATGGTGTGTGTCCTTCCAATGCTTGGGGCTCAGACACATCAGGGTAGAAATAGACTTTCAATCTATCTTGAACCCCTACTGCCACTGAATGTGTGAGATCCAAAGTGTACCATTTCATGAGCCATGACTACTTTTGTCCTGGTGTTTGAAAAAAGTAGCTTATACAAGTCTACCACTGGCTTAGGAAATTTTAAACAGATTTGATCTCTGAAAGTACTGCTAAATTGAAAACCCACCTCTTTTTGTCTGCACTCGTTTCACAACAGCAGATCAGTAATATGATTTGGTAGATAGAGACTGCTGTAATACAGGATATATTAGATGGAGAATACAGTTGTAAAGGAAATATAACAAAGAGTACTGTTCTGTTTAAAAATGTCAATCTTGCTGAACTGTCTGGGATCTGGCAGATATTTCTCCCCACTGGCTTTAATCAAGATTAAAATTTGGCCATGTAAAACTTGAGGTACAAGTAAATCCCCTGTATCCACATCACAAGTTGCGAATTCACGTATTCGCACCAGAAAGTAAGTATCAACAAAAATCAACATCTGTGGGCATAAATCCAACATCTCTGATTTTTCAATTATTTTTAAACGAGCTGTACACTCGCAAATTTCATCTATTGCAGAGATTCTCAGGAACGGAACATGTGGTTATCTGAATGGCTAGATTAGGCTGAATTTTTTCATTTTTCTTCGAAATGTTTTAACCTCATTCCAAAACAGACTAAGTTTCAGAGGAAACTTTTTTAGGCAAGTAACTGGGAGCTTGATGCCACTGCTGAACTTTTTCAATTCCGCCCCTTCCCCTCATAAAAGTTATGGCTCTGTTGCTAGACTACTGGTCAATTGCTATAAAGCAGAGGTTGATTTACATCCCCCCCGCCCCCCCCCCATAACTAAAACAGAAACACCCAGAGGGGCGTGCCTCGCCCTATTATCTGTTAAAAGAACCTTCAATCATCTGTTATAAAGGAACTGTTAAACTAAACCGCTAGACAATCACTTTATAATAGACAAATAACAATTTATTTATCTAACTCTAACAATGAACAAATTAATGAAACCATTAACAAACTGATTAAACCCCTTCTAACTATTAACTATTCCAGAATAAAACAAGATTCTAATGGTGTTCTGTTCCAATAAATTCAAGTCCCACTTATAAAATAAACTTTAAAAATTAGAATTTAGTCTCTCAAAATTACAGTCAGGTTACATCTTTCGGAATGATCTGTGCCTTCTCCGTCAAATTCTTCTGTCAAGAACATTAACTATTTGTGCCGTAGATTTAATTTAGATGGGGCTTACTCTAAGGCTTAGAACTCTGTGAGAGCCATTGATTCTTTTTAGAGCTGAGAGCAATTCTCTTGGTAGTTGGCAGTTTACAATTGGCCCTGCCCCCAATTTTCCAAATGCCCTCATCTTTTATACCCTTGATGACATACCAATTTCTTACAATTGGATTGGTCATAGGTTGTCAAAACCAACAGAATTAAATTTAATTGGTTTTTGGGATCTAAGGGCCTAGTTTAAATTAATTGGCTAAATTCAAAAACCTGTTGTCTTGGTAAAAATGCTGCTTTTCCTGCTAATAGTGCAGCCTTCTGATACAAATGTTTCAATTCAGGTGTTCTGTGTACCTGTGAACCCACAGACATCCTTTTTGAATCTCTAAGCATAGAAAAAGCATATCGTCTTTTCGAGGGACCACGCACAACTTTCCCCATAGCCTTTTACAAACGCCAGATTCTAACGCCCTGTCTTTCAATCCGTAAGTACTGCACCCAACTTCGCAACACAATGGATTGCCTCTTACATCTCAGTCTAGTGGCCATTATTCTCAACCTAGAGTATGAGCAAGAACTTGACCATGTTTGTTTAATGTCTTTCATAACCTCTGGCTGTAAAGTGTTTCGGGGCATCCAGTTTCACCTTTCAAAGTGTGGTCACTGTTGTAATGTAGAAATTGCAACAGCCAGTTATATGTAGCAAGATCCCGCAAACAGCAATTTGATGATCAGACAACCTGTTTAATGATATTTGAGGGGTAAATGCTGACTAGGACTCAGGAACAGGGGCAGCTCTCCTGATTTGTCTTGACGATTGTCATTGGGTCCTCCTTATCCACCCAAGCAGCCACAGAATAACTTTTCTTTCAAAAGGTGGTAATTCTGACAGTGCAACACTCCCTCCACTCCACATTGATGCCTATGCCTTGATTTTTGACTGAGTCCTTTTGAAGTGAGTCATGAACCCAAAATCCAGAAGTCTAATGGAATGTTGGCCTTTTTCAAGGAGTCGTGGAGCAGGGAAGCCCTTGCTGTGCAACTGTACAAGGGGCTGGTGAGCCCATAACTGGAGTACCACGAGCAGTTTTGGTATTAGGGGTAACACATTAGCATAGATGGAAGTTTGGCTGGCCATCTGAAAACTGTATTCAAACGTGTGCCTTTAGTCTGATGAGTGGAGTCCTGTAAGGGTCTGTGTCGGGGCCTCAACTTTTTACATTTACATTTAATGTTAATGCCTTAAATAGGGGTAGTCAAGGCATAGTAGGTAACTTTGCACATCAGCACCAAGTTAAGTCGAAAGGAAGGCATTTGGGTTATGGTCGTTAAATGTTTTTAAAGGCTGATTATTTTTAGGCAAGGATATCGGGGGTTTTTGGAAATGGATGGGGAATGTAGAATTCAAAACCGATAAACCATAACCATTATTTAAGGAAAGACATGATTTCATGAGAGGCAGTTCAGAGAACGTTCTCTAGGATGTTAGCTGTTATGCAGTGATTGACTTGTGTGCAAAGATTAAACTGAGTGGAGCTCTGCTTCTTTGAAATTCTGAAGAATGAGCGATGATCTTATTGAAACATATAGGATTCTTAAGGGGATTGACCAGGTAAATGCTGGGACAATGTTGCCCCTCATGGGAGAGTCTAGGGCCAGAGGGCACAGCCTCAATGGAGGAGTGCCAATTTAAGTCTTGAGATGAAGAGGAATTTCTTCTGAGGGTTGAGTCTCTTTGGCATTTCTTGCCACAGAGACCTGTGGCGACAGAGTTCTTCTGTATATTTAAGACTGAGAGAAATTCTTGATTTGTAGGGGAATTGAGGGCAGGAAGGGTGGATGCGAGGAATGTTCATAGAATCCCTACGGTGTGGAAACAGACCCTTCGGCCCAACAAGTCCACACCTACCGTCAGAGCATCCCACCCAGACGTATCCCTCTCTAACCCACCTAATCTACACAGCCCTGCACACTATGGGCAATTTAGCATGGACAATTCACCTAGCCTGTGCACCTTTGGACCGTGGGAGGAAACTGGCGCATCCGGAGGGAACCCACGCAGATGGTGGGGAACGTGCAAACTCCACGCAGACAGTCGCCCGAGGGTGGAGTTGAACCCGGGACCCTGGCGCTGAGAGACAGCAGTGCTAACCACTGAGCCACCGTGCCACCGTGATCCCATTGGACGGTGGAGTGGGCTCAAGGGCCGAATGGCCTACTCCTAATCCTATTTTCTGGTCTTAACCTTCTGACTAATTTCAAGGTTGGGGGTGGGGGATGGGGGAACCACAGCAGAGTCAGTGTCTCCTCCCAGAGTGAGCACCTTGGCTGTCGCTGAGTCAATGCTCCCTTAGATTAACTCCTTACAAACTCTTCTGAACTATATTCAGCAAGTAGCTGAGCCTTAAACTTACTGATAAAGCTCAAAGGTAAACTTTTCTTTAAAAATATTGTTTTTGCTTATTAAAAGGAGAACATTTTTGGCCAGTTTCCAGATTAAGTCATTATAACAAAATTGTGGGATGATCCAGCTTTAGTGTAGAGTTTTGGACATATCATCCTGACCACGCCTGTTTTGTGGTTTCAGGATGACGACTAAAAACATGCCCAGGCAGTTTGTTCCTTTTTATACATTTTGGTCAAAGTTGCAAGCTTGTGCAGAAGACAGCTAAGGCTGACTAACCAAAGTCGTCATTTCAGAAAATGTAACTCCTCAATAATGACTTTGTGTTGGATTGAGAATGTGCTGTAATTCCAGAAGCTACCCCCCTCCTGTACAGAGACACCTCGAGACTGTAAGCAGCTTGTGAAAGGGAGTTCCAGGTAACTTAATGCTGAGGAGTGTTGTGAAAGTTTGTATAGTGTTGTTGACATTTTGGCAACGCCTTATTTCAACCTATGGACAAGAACATAATCTGATGCTTGTGTGCGTTATGTAGTGAATCATTGTGCTGTTTTTAACAATTAGGGGTAGTTGCTGCTACTGCTTAATATGGGACTTTAATGTACGTGCTCAGAGGGAGGAAGAGTGTGGTGATGTATGTACCTTTTTTACACTGGCAATCTGCTGAGGATGTCTCAAACAAATCCTTGTTAGTCTATGTCCTGATATTGGTGTGGTGTTGCTTAGTGGGTACCAAGATAACTTGCGGAGGGAATGGAAAGTGGGGTAGTAGCAGTGGCGTGATTTAGTGTTGCGCCAGAGTTTGGAGACACGGAGAGATTTATTCTTCTCGGTCAGTGTGCTTAGCATGGGAGTGCTAGAAAATAATTTCCAGCCCCAGCACCAACATACTTTCGCCTCCAATTTTAGTTAATGATTTTCATAAAAATAAGTCATGTTACGAGCTCCAAAGGTGAACAATAATCTTAAAAATTAGACAAAAAGCAAACCCTGACCTCCAGCAAGATAACTGTCTGTACATCTTTGAGTGGGTGGCTGGAGAAAAGTGAAAAGGGGAAAAAAAACTCCAGTCAAAGCACATCCAAACCTTGCAACTTTTCAAGATGTACTTGTGCTAGAAATTTGAAATAAAAACAAAAATTTCAAGAAATCCGCAGCAAGTTGGGCCAACACTTGTGGAGGGAACAGTTGATATTTCAGTTGACATTTGGCGTTAGCTTTGTTTCTTCCCACACAGATGCTGCCTAACCTACTCAGTATCTTCTGTTTTTATTTAGTTTTAGTTCATGAAACTTTGACATAAACCCTGAAATTGCAATGCATGGTATTGCCTCAAATACTTGAGGGCCTTCAAGCACTCAACATGCAGATGACTTTCTACTCATGGAAACAAATCGGCATGTGTATTATGCAGACCTGATGACCGTTAGTTTATATTTTAATTTAATTGCATTTTAAGAGTTGGATCATTTTTAGTAAAAGCAAGTTAGTGTTTCCTTTTGGGATTATGACAAATGTTAGAGTCCTAGAGCGATACAGCATGGAAGCAGACCCTTGAGTCCAACTCGTCTGGGCCAACTAGAATCCCACTCTGACTTAGTCCCATTTCACAGCAATTGGCCCATATCCCTCTCAACCCTTCCCAATCATGTACCCATCCGGATCCTTTTAAATGTGGTAATTATACTAGCCGCCTCCACTTCTTCTGGTTCCATACATGCACCACCCTCTGCATGAAAAAGTTACCCCTTAGGTCCCTTTTTAAATCGCACGCTCTCTCGTGCGCCCTCCCTGGCAAACATACACACCTTAAACCTCTGCCCTCTAGTTCGGACTCCCCCACCCTAGGGGAAAAAGTCCTTGGCTATTTACCCCATCCATGCCCCTCAGGATTCCATATTTGTCTCAAAGATAAACATCTACAAGGAAGTAACGATGTTTAATTGACTATTTTTAGTTAACTTCCATCCTAAAGAGTTCAAAGACATACTTTTAAATCAGAGGGATGGTAGAATTTTTGTGCACTTTTTTTCATGTGGATTTGTTAAAGCAATGAATGAAAACTTTAACCCGTGGTTGTTACAGGAAGACTTCAGTTCCTGTTTTCCCTCAAAATAGAAATAGAATCAGATGGAGGAATTCATCTAATATTAATTTTCTTTGGTATCTTCAGTGTTCATTCTGGTGCCTCTAGTATCATAGTTGGTACGCCACTTCCAAAAATGGGAACCTGGACCAATTTCTCCCCCTTCTCAAATCTGTGTGGAGCTAACTGCAGCTTCGCTACTGTTACGTTGGCTAATATCTTCTGAGATAAAGGTTGATTTTTGTAGGATTTAGCAACGATTGTTTTTTTTTTCTGGTCTCTGTTTCAAAGATGATAGCTTTTTCTAAAATTTTCCTTGGACTATAAAAAGTTAAAGGTTGATCAGAAATGCCAAGAACAATTCCGACTATGTGTGTAAAGCTCCCTTTTTTTTGCACATTTCAACCAATGAATATTGATTACTTTGTATAATGGTCAATAGATTCATCTGTTAAATCTTGCCTGTCAATGAATTCTATTTGATCTTAAATTAGACTAATTATGAAAAGCTTTTACAACATTGTTGAAGGTGTTTGTCGTCTTTCATTTTCTGGTGACTGTAGCATGAACTGCTAACGGACCAACTGCAGAGAATATTGTATTAACTGCCCTATGATAGCATGCAGATTTTTAAGCCAGTTACTGTATAGGGACAGGAGGAGACCATGTAGCTCCTCCAACCTCTCCTGCATTCCAATGAGATTGCCCCACAAACTGTAAAACATTTGGCTAATCAATTATCATTGATACAAGAGGGTTCCAGAGTACTATCACCCCCACATTTGTTGAAGTGTTCCCTATAATATCACTCCTGAAAGTTTTTTGCTTCTAATTTTTAAGATTCCGCTGCCAATTCTAGATCACCTATATCGTTTTGATCAAAGGTATTAAGAGAAACTGTTAGTTTCAAAATCAAATGCTCCAATCCCATTAACATCCTTGTAAATGTTTTCTGCGCCCTTTCCAATTTAATAATATCCTTCCTATAGCAGGGTGACCAGAACTGTATATAGCGCTTCAAAAGTGGCCTCACCAACATCCTGTACAACTGCAACATGACATCCAAACTCCTATACTCAATGGTCTCAACAATGAAGGCAAACATTCCAAATGCCATCTTAACCACCCTGTCTGCCTGTGACACTCCTTTCAAGGAGCTATGTGCCTGAAGTCCTGGGACTCTCTGTTCGATAACACTCACAGGGCCCTACTATTAACTGTGTAAGTCCTGCCTTTGTCTTACTGAAGTCTTAGCAAAATGCAACACCTTGTATTTATTGAAATTAAACTTCATCTGCCACTCCTTGGCCCGCTGGCCCACTTGATCAAGGTTCACTTATAATCTTTAGATAACCTTCTTTACTGCCCACTATACCACTAGTTTTGGTGTCATCTGCAAATTTACTAACTATGCTTCCTATATTCTCATTCAAGTCATTTATAGAAGTGACAAACAACAGTGGACCCAGCACTGATCCCTGCGCAACACCGTTAATCACAGGCCTCCTATCCGAAAAATGAGCAAAGTGCAATGATTCGAAGTACTTGGTACTTCGATAGTTGATGGTTTTGTGCATAGATTACAATCTGATGGTTTTGTTACATCTGCACTAATGTTAATTAATAATGTTGGTCATTTGATGCAAATGTACACTTGTCTTTACAGCATAAGTACAGCACAGAGGTGCATATGAAGTGGCTTAAAAGGTGGTTCACAGTATTTATGCTCCACTAAGCCTTCTAGTTCATTACTGCTAAGTCTACCAATTCATCCTTTCATTATTTCCTGTTATTTGGGTTGGCTTTTGGACTGTTTTTCTGCACCATGTGCCATTCCACACCAGAGTAATATGGTAATAGAAACGTGCAGAATGGAGGCAGACTGTTTGGAGAGCAGTCCTTACCTTTGCAACTTCTCATGGCTGAAGTCCCTTATCTCTGATAACATCCTGTAAGCCTGTCCCATCATCTAAGGCCTTGTTATCTTCCCTGAAGTGCAGTTCCTGAGCTTGTTTGTGGTGGTTTGGCCAAGGCCCTGGCTGCAGGAGAAAAGAATGATTGTTGTGAAGAAGGCCAATCATGCATTCTTAAACTAAATTTTATAAGTGTCTTACTCTGTTTGGACAAAATGTTTCCTTTTGTAAGTATGGCCATATTTAGAACGTTTAGGTCTCTCCCTTTTGCAATGCTGAAGTGTGCTGTGTTAATTTCCAAGTTTATTTAATTGGCTTCTCACCAGGCTTTCCTAAATGGCTTCCATGCTGGCTGCATGTGAAATGATGCTTGCTGTGAGCTATCTGTTTCTGATTGGACACACTCTCTCTCCTCAGCCACGAGTGTTGCATTGGTTGTTTTCATAAATCCATTTGATTTGAATTCTGACCAACTTTTAGCAGATAAGTTGCTGTCCCCAGACTTGGCTTTCATTTCAGATACTAGAGCCCACAAAAGCACCAAAGTAACTGGTCTGCAACAGCACTGGTAACTTGACTGCTTGAGGAGTTAGCAGGATAATGTGGCAGGAGAAAGCAAAATAGAACGAATGCTGGAAATCTGCAATGAAAACAAGGGGGCTGGAGAAACACAGCAAGGCTGGCAGCATCCGTGGCGATAGAAACAGAGTTAACTCTGAGTCCTGTATGACATTTCTTCAGAACAGAACTCACCACTAAGTTTGTTTCTCTGTCCATGGAAATTTCCAGACTTGCTAAATTTCTCCAGCATTTTCTGCTTTTATGCTCAAATAATGTGACTTGGTGTTTTGTAGCTGTTTGTTGTTTCTTCCTCTACTCAAGCTGTAGATTGTTACTGGTGTACAATTTCACTGATGCTACTCCCTACTGCTATTTTCAGGTATAGGTATGAGTGAATAGACTTTTTTGTTTTAAACTGCATCTAACTCCAAACCATGCATACTTCCAACAGAGTTCATTAAGTAGCAGCTGAGATTTGGAGCCTTGACTGAACCAGGGTTGTCAAGACCCATTATAATACCCTTCGAGCTACGCCAGCCGAGATCAAGGTAGATTGGAGGTTTAGCTGTGACTTTCTGCTCCAGTAACAATGTAGAAAGATGTAAATAGCAACAACAAAATTGCCTTTCATAAAAGCAAACCAAGTCATCAGATAGGGCTGTCATTTTGAATGGTAATTCCACAAACATTGAATTTACTCACGTGTAACTTCATCAGTATCCCATAATCATCTGAAGACTTGCTGTTTAAGAGGCAGTTATACAAAATGTTCTTTTCTTGCATATTTTGCAGGAATCTCCCTTACCACTGTATTATGCACAGCAACAATCCTGAGTCTTGCTGTTGTCATTGTTTTAAATACTTGCTGTTACGAGGTGCCATTTGAGAAGTTGATGGGATCATTGCATTCAATAACATGCTGCCTCAATTTCTTCCAGGGGTTGCTCGGAGTTGTACAAAATGCACACCATGGACATGAAAGGTGAGAATGACAACATACCACATGGATTGAGACCACCCTACAGAACCAACGCTCTGCAGTGGAGCAGTCCCACAATTCACAGTGCATCACTGTCTCAGCGTTGGACAGGATCTACACACAATCCGATATCAAACTGGAGCCAGACCTCCAAACAACAGGGAGTCCCAGTTGCGTATAGTGATTCACAAGCCAAGAACAAGCGGTGAGTTTTTCATCCAGAATTCTGTAGAAGGGAAAAGGCAGAGAGGTGCCCACACTGAGGTCTTTAAAATTAAGAACGGATTTGATAGAGTAGATGTACAGAAATGCCTCCACTTGTGCGGAAGACGACAACTAAAGCCTAGAAATAGAACATAGCGGTAATAAATCCAACTGGGAATTCGGAATAAATTTCTTTCCTTGGCATGTGGTTGCATTTGTGGAACTTGGATTGGTTTGAGACAAATAGTATTGAGGCACTTTAGGATAAAGTAGGTTGGGGCCAAAGCTTAAGTAGAGCAAAATTGCTGATAGAAACCAGTTGAGTCGTATGGCTTGTTTCAGTGCTGCAAATACCATACACAGCTGCTCTCAAGATAAAATTTTCTTAGCTGAGACATCTGGCACATCGCAGCCAATTAAATGAATTCAGGAGGATTGTTAGATGACAGCAGCTCAGCATTCAAAATGAAATTAGATGTTTGTGTTCACTGCAGAAGATCTTTGCCTTGCATTGTTCTGACATTGATCAGTTCCCTCTGATTGTCATCACCCATCAAGGTGCAGGTCCTTGGGGAATGGAATGCATTCCATCCCCAGTGTCAGTTGTCAGGGTTAAGGTTAAGCACGGTACAGCACTGCGAACTGCGGAGGAAAGCTGCCTTTGCGCTGGCCTACAAAGTTCCTCTACAACCTCCAAATGAGAGGCATTTTCCATTTCCTGCACCAGTGAGCTGACTGACATTGTCAATTAATATGTTAATTGGTGCAGTTTTGTGCTTCTAGCTTCATTAGCACTATAGACTTGAATTGGGTTAAGACTGCACCTCTCACTGAGCTACATTTTAAATCAAGTCCAAGAAGTAACAGATAATAAGTAATCCTCTTGCTTTTCTGTCTCCCAAGTATATGAAAACCAGAAGGCAATCAATGTGTTACTGCTTCAATTCTTGACTCTTCCCCCATCCCTTAACTTAATAGTTCTTTAAGAGAAGGAACCCAATACTACAGTTATTTCTAACGCTTATACGTTAAGCAGTTAGAACAGGATGGTATGTCTGGAAGTGCTTTCACTCATCCGTGAGCTCCATTTGAATGTATCTGATCCACCCTTAAAGTGGTCTAACTTTTTGGATTAAGAAATAAAGACGTGCATTTCTGTAGTGCCTTTCGTGCTCTCTAATGTGCAACCAACTAAAGGTTTTTCAAATGTAGTCGCTATTGTAATGCAGGAGACCCCAAAGTTAGTTTGCGCACAGCAAATTCCCACAGCAGCACGCTATTTGTTTGTGATGTCAGTTGAGGGACGAACATTGGCCATGGTTCTCCTGCCATTCTTGGAAATAGTACCTTGGGATATTTGACATTCACAAGGTGGGCTAGGCCTCAGTTTAACATAACCCATCCAAATGATAGAATTGCCTAAGGTGCAGAACTCCTGCAATGCTGTGCAGGAGTGTCAGCTGAAATTTTTGTTCAAGCCCTGGAGTGGGGCTTTGGAGACAAGTGCTAACTAACTGAGCCACGGTTGGAAGCCAAATCTTAATAAAATCAATAATAATGGTACATAGCTGATCCTTGGTGTTTGAATCTTTTTAACAATATGCTGGCCTGAAATCACATGAAGCCAGGCAAATTAACAAAGACCTGTTGACAAGTGTTAGAAGCATGTCTCCTGAGATCAGAACAAAGTCAGCCATCAAAGTTGAAGTGCTTTGTGCAGACATATTTAGCAAGTTGGCGCACTGAGATTCTAGATTTTTGAACGGATGTGAAATGCCTAAGTTTGCCAAGGGGTACTTTCCTTTTGTGCTGTGTTTGAATGTGAGCCTCCTCCAACTTGTCTTGCTTTTAGATCTGTACAGTGCATCCTTGTAAGTGATATAACTTGGTCATATCAAAAGCATTTTGGCTTGGGGTTTTCATCTGGTTATGACAGCAGAGTCCTTGTCAACCGTCCTGGATTTCCTTTCTTAAAAGCTGCAAACTGAATATGATGTGTTCCTTGCCAGAGTTGACAAGATAATGACCTAATTGGACATTTGCATGGCCAAAAGAACTCTGTGCTAAGGTATAATGAAGTCATAGTCATGCAGCACAGAAACACGCCTGTTAGCGCAGCTTGTCCCATTTGTCTGTCTTTCGGCCCATATTCCTCTAAACCTTTCCTATCCATATACCTGTCCAAATGTCTTTAAATGTTGTAATTGTACCTGTGGCAGCTCCTTCCATGTATGCACCACCGTCAGGTGTCAAAAAGTTGCCCATTAGGTCCCTCAAATCTTTTCTCTCTCGCCTTAAATCTGTCTGCTAGTTTTGAACTCCCCTACCTCAGGAAAAAGACTCTTTGCTATTCACTTTATTTTTGCCTCTCGTGACCTTATAAACATCTATAAGGTCACCCCACAACCTCCTACGCTCCAGGGGTGAAAAGTACCAACCTATCCAACCTTTGCTTATAACTCAAACCTTCCAGTCCTGGTAATATATCTTTCTTTGTAAATCTTTTTTGCACCCTTTCCAGTATAATAACATCTTCCCTTATAGCAGGGTGACCAGAATTGTACACAAGCCTTATCAATGTCTTGTACAGCCACCCATACAATAGCCTGACTGAATTGCATCTAGTTACATCAGCAAGACCTTGTAGAGCATGTATTTAATGCAGTCAATTCAGCCATG
Organism: Rhincodon typus; assembly: GCF_021869965.1. Taxonomy (NCBI): domain Eukaryota; kingdom Metazoa; phylum Chordata; class Chondrichthyes; order Orectolobiformes; family Rhincodontidae; genus Rhincodon; species Rhincodon typus. The sequence continues at coordinate 4,367,907 of NC_063370.1, forward strand.
GCTCAGTTAGTAACACTCTTGCGTCTAAGACTGAAGGTTAGGAGCTCAAATTCCACTCTAGGGGTTTCAGTGAATTGTCTAGGCAGATGCTGCAGTGAGGTACTGAGGGAATGCTGTGCTGTCATTGATTTTGTTTTAGATGAAGCATGATGTGCAGCTCCTCCTGTCCTCTTGGAAGTTCTCCATTTGAAGAAGAGCAGGAGGAGTTCTTGCTGGTTGTTCTGGCCACTGTGTCTTCCCTTTTGTGGAAGCTGTTTGCCATATTCCCTGAGCTAAAGCAGTGACAACACTCCAGAATTTTGACAAATTGATGGACTATTACATGTTTTAGTCTGTTCTGAGGTTGTAAAATGCACTATGTAAACACATCTTTTATTCTCCAGATTAGAAAAAGCAATTTTGTTAGATCAGAACATGGATGAGCTCCAGAGAGATTTCTGTAGGTGATCTACTGTTGAAATGTTCTGTATGGTTACCTGTAGTAACTGCAGGTATCTTTTGCTTTGGTTGAAACATTGTATGCTCCCCTTTTCACAGAGAATGTCAGCAATGCCACCTTACAGCAATAAGATTTTTACATCAAAGTAAATAAATTATCATTAAATGTATAGAGATAACAAGGTGTAGAGCTGGATGAACACAGCAGGCCAAGCAGCATCAGAGGAGCAGGAAAGCTGATGTTTCGGGCCTAGACCCGCCTTCAGAAATGTATAGCACTTGTTTTAGTCAAATTGGTGTTCCTCAAACAATTCCTTTATTTTCCAGACCAGTTAGCTACCCAGAAACTCTGTACAGTACAGCATCCACTGCTGCAGTTGAAAGAGGTCAGCCATTTCGTAACCCTTCCGGAAGCTTCTCTTCACCGGCATCGGGAGGTATTCTATCCAGTCGACAAAAAGCTATTAACGACAGGTAGGAGCAATGTAGCTCACTTTTACGTTAGTTGAAACTGTGGTTACAGGAAACATGGACTGGAATGGGGATTAAGGATGCTTTCTGGTTCAGATCTACTCCCCCTGTGAAGTTATGACTCTGCAGGTTCCTGGACCCCAGTATTATTTTCCTTCCATAGTGAAGCTTGCAAACGCTCAGAACTAAAACTGCTATACAAGCAAGGAGGTTATGCTAGTCATCTATAAAACACTAGTTAGACAGAGAACTAAGATATCACATGCAAATTTGTTCACTGCTTCACAGAGAATTTACAAGTCTATTGCCAGGAATGAAGAAGTTCACTACTAAAATTTTGGATTGACTGGGATTGTTTTCCTTTTGAAATAACAGCTGCTGAGGGGAGATTTATTTAAGCTGCATAAAAATGAGTCCGTATGCAATGTATAGGAACAACCGACTTTCCTCAGTAAGCAGGTCAATAATGAAGGGGGTGGGGTGGGAGATTTAAAGTATTGTGAAGAAATGCTTTTTCTCTGGTTGGCAGGGGCCTGGAGTTCGGTGTCGAAAATGATAGTGACAGAACCCCTCAGCATGTCAAGTACATAATCTAAGTTGTTTTTAAGATGTGATAGCCTACAGGCTAAGAGCTGGTAAATGGGATTCAGCCATATCACTGTCTTTTGGTTGTGAGAGAGTGGAGCCACTGGCCACCTGGATGCTGTAAAGCTAAATTTTCATTCGGGTTGTAAATATTCAGTGCTTCACTAAATATTTTCTTTTTGTTCTGTTTGCTTCTATGACCTGCAAGGAATCATTGTTCTTTCAAGGTGTGTTAATTGCTGACAAGGCCAAAGTTTATCACCCATCTGTCATTGCCGTTAAAGGTGTTCTTGATAGACTCAGACTCCGCTAGATGTGTGTGATCAGTGTTGGAATCTGTTGTTCATTCCATCACTTGGTTTTAATATTTTATCTGAAAGACTGTTGAAAGCCAGCATACAGTATTGGTCACCTTATTTAAGGAAGGATGTAAGTGCATTAGAGGCAGTTCAGAGACTATTTACCAGACTAGTACCTGAAATGGACAAATTGCCTTAGGAGGAAAGATTGAATAGGCTCCAGTATACACTGGAGTTGAAAAGAGTAAGAGAGAACTTGACTGAAACATGCAAGATCCTGAGTGAATCCTTGACTGGGTAGATGTGGAGAGGATGTTTTCTCTTGGAGGAATATCTAGAACTGGGGGGTCACTGTTCAGAATGAGAGGTTGCTCATTTAAAACAGTGAGGTGAAAATTTTGAGTCTTTGGAACTCTGGCTGAGAAGGTGATAGGAGAGTCCTTGAATATTTTGTTAAAGCAGAGATAGATTAGTCTTTAGCAAGAGGTGACAAGATTTTCAGGGGTAGGCAGAAGTGCACATTTGAGGTTAGAATCTGAGCCATCATTGATTGAATAGTGGAACAGGTTCGAGGTTGAATGACCTGCTCCTGCTCGTGATTGTCAGTTTTAATATCACAATACAGCTCTAGTCTATGTACATCTTATTGAAAGATAACCGGAATTGCTGGAAATGCGCAATAGGTGGATTGGCAGCTGAAAATAAAAAGAAACTGAACATATGAACTTCTCTTCATCAGACTTCAAGATATAACCTTGGGAGATGTTCCTGTGTTTCTTCCAAGAGACTGTGTATTTCTGCTATTTTCTGATGTTTCAAATGCCAACTTGGGACTGTGCAGGTTGTATTTTAAAATGAAAGAAACCTTGGATGTATTGTACCATTAAAAACCCTCAGAATTGCACAGAAGTACTGCCTGGTTATGAAGCTGTAAAATGCCCTCACTGAAAGCTTTCCAGTGACTTCTGGACTGTGCTTCCCTGCCCTCCCGCCTCCATCGCTGTTGGATTAAGTGGCAGTACAATTTTTTTGTATTTGTAATGGGAATATTGTGACCAGCTATATGATGGGAATGAGGTAGTTAATGAAAGAACAAAAACAAAGTTGCTGGAAAAGCTCAGCAGATCTGGCAGCATCTGTGGAGGAGAAAACAGTTAACGTTTCGGGTCCGGTTACCTTTCCTCAAAATTGTCAAGTGACACTCGAGCATCACACTGCCACTTAATCCAACAGCGATGGAGGGGGGCAGGGAAGCACAGTTCCGAGGAAGGGTCACCGGACCCGAAACGTTAACTCTGTTTTCTCCTCCACAGATGCTGCCAGACCTGCTGAGCTTTTCCAGCAACTTTGTTTCTGATCCTGATTTACAGCATCCGCAGTTCTTTTGGCTTTTAGTTAATGAAAGGTGTTGATTATTCTCTAGATGCCATAAATCCACGCAACCTCATGTGTATCAAGTTATTGCAGATTTTACCAACCATTGTTTGGAATTGTCACTTTACTAAGGTTTCATTTCCAGCCTTGCCTTATGTCTTACTCTCTGTTTTTATGACAGAAGTTATTTTAAGTTCTCAGAGGTTGGCCAGCATTGATGCAGAGGTGAAGACCTTTTGTAGAGTTCTGCTGAAAGTTCTGTGTGTAATGCCTACCTTTTACTGCCGTTGATGGATATGCTGCCTGTGGCAGAGCATTTTTTGTTTCTTAATTTAGAGTTCCAACACTTAAAAGTTTTCTGATTTACACTTCTGTACTGGCACAAAGCTACACTGCAGAAAATTAAATACGAGAGGTCAAAATGCTGGTTCAGCAAAGTTCAATTATACACTTATCAGTTTTACTTCTATTTCACACACCATAAACTGCAACACAATGCTTACTACTTCCCGATTTTATATAACCCCTTCTCTCTCAACTTTCTCAATATTCAATCATCTCTGGATCCCTGGTTCCATTAGGTTGCAGGGATTCCCTGCCAGACCTGCTAGATGATATGCTAACACGTCAGTGGGAAAAATACAACCTTCTTGTTCCTGCCAGCAGAGCTGTTGTTGCTTGGAGCCGAGCCCGTTTATAAATCTGTGTTTCAAGTCCACATCCTTCTGTTCTCTCAAAAAATGGAATCTAATTGAGCAGGCGTTGGCAGTGGTCCACAAGCATTTGCAATGAACTTCGTTTCTTGCTTGCAACAGACCTACTTTAAACTCTCACCTGGTGCCATTATTCTCATTCCATTCCCATCCTATTCCTATGTCCCTGTCATAATACCTCATTTCTTACACCATCTCACCCTTTCCTCCTGTACCATTCTAATTCACCATTCCAACCCCCTTCAAAGCATTCACTGCTCCCACCACACTATCCAATGCATGTCATCCCACCCATGCTTTCACCCCTTTTGCAGAATGCATTGTTTGGCCAGATTGTTCTGCACCTGTGGGATAATTACTGGTTAGTTTTGACATTAGAGAACTTTAAACTTCCCACCATTGTGCAAAATTTAAATAGAGTGAAAGATTGGTGAAAACTACTGTTGGTCCCTTCCAATCAGAAAGAGGGGAATGTATAATAGGGAACAAAGAAATAGCTGACAAACCAAGTTCATACTTTATCCATTTCCTTCTCTGAGAAGTCAAGAGATGTACTAGAAATGGCAGGGAACACAGGGTTTAGTGAGAGTGAGGAAGGGAACCAACACTATTAGTAGAGAAATGGTGATTGTGCAATTGATGGGATTGAAGGCTGATATACCCCCTGGATTTGATAATCTACTTCCCCAGAGTACATTCAGGAAATAGCACTGGAAACAGTGGTCATCTTCCAAGAATCTGTAGATTCTAATTAGCTCCTATGGATTAGAGCGTAGCTAATATAACCCTATTATTTTAAAAAGAGGTAGAAAAAAGATGAAATAATTAGACTAGTAAGTCTGATGTTGGTAGTGAGAAGATGCTAGAGCCCTTTATCAAGGGTTTTGTGATGTGGAGGTGCTGGTTTTGGACTGGGGTGGGCAAAGTCAAAAATCTCACGATACCAGGTTATAGTCCAACGGGTTGATTTGAAGTCAGAAGCTTTCGGTGCTGCAGGGGCTGCGCTTCGAAAGCTTGTGATTCAAATCAACCTGTTGGACTGTGAACTCTTGTTGTGATTTTTGACTTTGTCAAGGATTTTACAGCCGAGCACATAGAAAACAGTAGTAAATTTACACAGTCTGCATGGATTTACAAAAAGAGCAATCATGCTTAACAAATTGACTGTAATTCGTAGAGAAGGTAACTAGTACAGTTGACCATGGGAGCCAGTGGATGTGGTATATTTGGACTTGAGGGAGGGTTTTGACAGACTCCCACGAGAGATCAATGTACAAAGTTGAAGCGCATGAGAATGGGGTCATCTATTGAGATAGACAATTGGTTAGCAGATGGGAAACAAAGTAGGAATAAAGGATTCTTTTTCTGGATGGTAGAGAGTGACTGGTGGGGTGCTACGGGGGTTGGTGTTAAGACCCCAATTATTCGCTATATATTTAATGACTTTGAGGGAACCAAATGTAGTATCTCCAAGATTACAGATCCCACAAAGCTCGGTGGAAAGCAAGCTGTGAGGATGACGCAGAGATGTTGCAGTGTGATTTGAACAGGCTGAGTGTGCGCAAATTCATGGCAGAAGCTTTATAACGTGGATAAATGTGAAGCCCTCATGATTCAGTCACTGAAAGTAAGCATGCCAGTTCAGCAGGCAGCAAAGAAGGTAAATTGTATGTTGGCCTTCATAGTAAAAGGGTTCAAGTACAGGAACAAGGATCTCTTGCTGCAATTATACAGGACATTGGTGAGGCCACACCTGGATTACTGCCTGCAGTTTTGGTCTCCTTATCTGAGAAAGGATGCTCTTGCTACAGAGGGAGTGCAGCGAGTGTTTACCAAATTAATTCCTGGGATGGCAGGAATTGACATGAGAGATTGAGTCAGTTAGGATTATAATCATGGAGTTTAGAAAAATGAGGGAGGAATCTCAACCTTTAAAATTCTAACAGGACTCGACCGGTTAGATGCAGAAAGTATATCCCCGATGGTGGGGGAGTCCAGAACTAGTGATCATAGCTTAAGGATAAGGGGCAAACCTTTTAAAACCGAGATGAGGAAAATTTCTTCACCCAGAGAGTGGTGAACCTGTGGAATTCACTAGCACAGAATGCGGTTAAGACCAAGATATTGTGTTTTCAAGGAGGAGGTAGATATCTCCTGTGGCTAAAGCGATCAAGGGATGTGGAGGGAGGATGGGGTTAAGTTAGTGAGTTCAATGATCCTTGAATGGCAGAGTAGGCTTGATGGGTTGAATGGCCTACTGCTACTCCCACTCCTATCTCCGATTTCTGCGGTTTCCAGGCATTTGCTATCAAACTACCAACAAATGTACCATTTCAGCCAGCTGATTAAAACAGTCCAAATGGGCTAAAGCAGCACATTTGTACTGATTTGTATATTACTTAGCAAATTAATTTACTTGATATTTAACGTTAAAGAACTAATCAGTGCAGTTTTTAAAAGAAAACTGGTTTTAAGTAATGAGTGCTCCTTTAATTTTGACTGACCTGTGCTTTCTGTTGATTTATTTTGGAATTAGATTTGCACTTTTTAAAAAAAAAGTTAAAGTTTACTGTCTTTATTGAAAAAGAGATGAACTGCAAGGACACTGCATTATATACTCCAGTAAAAGTCCTGGATTGCCCACTCATGAACGAAATGATTAATAACACTTAGCAATTAGGTAATTCCTCTTTCTATGGGAAAAACTGAAACTAAGAATTATTAAGGCATTTGATTATGATTGTACAGCTACCTGCACATTTTCATGGTTCAGGTAATATCCACGAGGCAACAGTGAATAATGAATAAGTCATGGACTGAGTGAGTGATCATAGTCGTAGAGTGTGGACAACCTGTCTAATGAATATTGTTGAAAGAATTGCTGGTACCAGTGGTGTAAATAACAAATAAATTAAAGCTGGTTTTTTTTCCAAAAAAAGACTTGTTGAAATTCAATAAAAGAATTCAGAAGTTGTAGGATGTTTTATGCTCCAGCTGAAATCATATCCAAAGTGTGAGGTGTTGAAGGTATAAAGTATTTTAGCAGACATTTAATTACTAGTTGGAATTTGTATGACTCCATAATTTAAATAAGCTAAACAATTTTCATTGTTAACAGACCCTGTAGCTATAGGGGCCAATTGCTGAATTTAATGCATGCATACAGTAATAGCATATACTTACCACTGACACTTGAATATTGGTTATTGATACTTTGTCATTACCCAGTATATACAAAGCTCCCGAGCAGCATATTCCTACAAGGACAAATAACATTGACTATTTAAAACTGGCCTCTTATGCCTAGATGTGTGCACAGATACTAATATAGCCTGTACTATATTGTCTGAACCATAACATGCAAGTGAGAATCGAGCACAGGTTGGCGAAACTGTACACCACTGTTCCAGTGAAGCTTCAGCTAGGTGGAATACATGTTTTGATGACTAACAATGAGACTGTCCTCTAGAGAAGACAGTAATGTATGTATTGGATTTTTAACACCAGACAACACTATCTCAGTTGGGTGATCCACATGTTAAGATTTGTCTTGTCTGGTAACTTAAGCTTTTATACAAATTGAGATGCCATCGTTTTAGTTTTAGAATATGCTTGCATTTTCGATTAAGATGTGGAGATGCCGGTATTGGACTGGGATGGACAAGGTCAGAAGTCACATGCCTCCACAGTATAGTCCAACAGGTTTATTGGAAATCACAAGCTTTTGGAGCGCTGCTCCTTCATCAAGTGAAGTGAAGAAAAACACAGGCGCAGAATTTATAGGCAGAGAGATCAAGAGATCATACGAATGGTGTGAGTAGGGTGTGGAAAGGCTGAATAATAAGTCTCTGCAGGTGATCAAAAATGTCAGACAGTATGACTAAAGTGTCAACAGCTGAATAGTAAGTGACGAGATGATCTATAATCCAATTAATTGAGGCAGAGAGATAATTTCAAAAAATTAAAAATAAGGTAGTGCTGGAGACGAACCAAATGGCTGGAATAACATGAGGGGTATGAGAGTCACATGATGGGGGCCTAACCCAAGTAACAATAATCTAAAACTGCACCAACTAATTAAGGTAGAGAGATCATTGTAAGTTATCAAGGTGATGGTGTCAAAACCGGACAGTAAGGAAGATTTTACAAATACAGGACAGTCTAGTGGAGTTACATGTAGTGCAACATGAGCCCAGGATTATAGTTGATGCTGTCTCCGTGAGTATGGAACTTGGCTATCAGTTTCTAATTGGGGATTCTGCGTTGTTGTTACTTTGGTTAGACCCTCAGCATGTGACCATAAGACAGAGAAGCAGAAATTAGGTCATTCAGCCCATCAAGCCTGCTCCCCCATTCAATCATGGCTGATAAGTTTCTCAACCCCATTCTTCTGCTTTCTCCCCATAACCCTTGACAGTCAAGAACCTATCTATCTCTATCTTAAATGTACTCAATGACCTCCACAGCCTTCTGTGGCAATGAATTCCACAGATTCATCCCTTTCTGGCTGAAGGTATTTCTCCTTATCTCCATTCTAAAAGGTCTTCCCTTTACTCCTAAGGCTGTGCCCTTGGGTCCTAGTCTCTCCCACCAATGGAACCATTTTCCCAACATTCACACTGTCCAGACCGTTCAATACTCTGTAAGTTTCAATTAGATCCCCCTCATCCTTCTAAACTCCATTGTGTATAGAGCCAGAGTCCTCAAATGACTGTTATACCTATCATGTTATTCCAACCATTTGGTTTCTCTCTGGCACCACCTTATTTTTTAATTTTTTTTGTAATTATCTCTCTACCTCAAATAGTCGGATTATAGGCCATCCCTTCATTTGCTATTCAGCCTTTGACACTTTACTCACACCATCAGACACTTATGATCACTTGCAGAGACTTCTTATTCAGCCTGTTGACTCTCCATTCATACCATTTGTATGATCTTTTGATCTCTCTGCCTATAAATTCTGTGCATGTGTGCTTTTCTTCACTTCACCTGATGAAGGAACATTTTCAATTAAGGTAATAGCTATGCTAGAGAAGATGCCAGATAACAACACGAAATTTATAAGGTTTTATTGCTTTGTGTTCTGATTTTGGAAATGGAAAGTATGTGTAAAAATATTGGCAGTGAGTAGCACAGCAATGTATCTAAGTAGTGGGCAATAGGATGGCATGAGCTCCAAGCTCTCTTTAGAGTTCCTAATCTTAGTCTTTGATTTCAAATTGCAGTAAATTTCCACCATTTGTCGTCATTTGTTACTGACTTCTGTAAAGCCTTTACAGCCAATGCTATAGCTGTGCAGCCAGTCACTGATGTCCTGCAGAAAGTGTATGCAGTAAGGTCCTACAAATAATGATGTAATGATCAGATTTTTTTTTAGTGAAAATAGGTGATGGATAGATATTATCAGAACAATGGGGAGCTATTTGAAATAGTCTTGAAATTTTTTTGTATTCAACTGAAAGTCCTGATCCGACCTGTGTTTAATGCCCCATTTGACTGAAGGCAGTCCCTCATGTCTGTGCACAGGTCCAACAATGGACTACTCCCTCAGTTTGTGTTCAGGTCTGTGGGGCTTAAACCCACAACTTTGACTTAGTGTGTTCACAACTGAGCTACAGCTAACACTGCACTTGGATGCCTGACTGTGGCACTGACCTACCTTGTAAAGTACTAACTATGTTGACAAAGCTGCGATTCTTGTAGACCTAAAGTAATCAGAAGTATTAGAATGACCATTGAATCCTAATAAGAGAAAACATGAACTAAAGTTTCAATTTCAGACATGTCATTTATGATTCTGCTTTCACTTGGATTGTTAGATTTCTGTGAACAGAACTTTCATTGCATCTGTAATTGTGAAATAATCACAGGCTAATATTTTGTGTTTGCATACTAGTGAAGTTTATAGTCAAGAGATCTGCAGCAGAAAAAATGCATCGCATGCATGCTCGTCAAAAACAACCATCTAATTTGTCTAATTTCATTTTCCAACACTTGGCAGAAACCCTCTGAGGTTACAGGCCTCTACCACCCTTATAGGCAGTGTGTTTCGGAATCCCACCACCCACTGAGTGAAATGAATATTTCCTCACATACCCTCTAAACCTCCTGTCCCTTAAATCTATTCCCCCAGTCATTGCCTCCATCAAGGCGAAGGGTTTCTTTCTGCTTGTGTGTAATATTGACTCGTTCAAATTTGACATTTCAGACAGCTGAGTCATGCAACTGATCGGGAATTTTAAAATTGCAATACCATTTAGAAGCACAGTGGAAACCTTTTGCAGGTTGCTTCCTTTTAGCAGGGTCAAATGCAAGTTGTTCATGTAATTAAGTCTTTGGACGCAGTTCAGCACTTAAGGCAGCTTGCAACCAACCATTATCAATTGGATCTTGTCAAACAGCAAACTAGTTTTTCAAGTAACAAACTTTCTAATGCTGTATTGCATGACTGATTTTGGATTTGTTTTTGTTTATCCAACCATGCAGCAATACCAAATACCCCAATTGGGCCTCTGAGCTAAAATATAAAATGTTTGTGGGTAGCTGCAATTTCAGGGAATTTTTACTGAGGCTATGATGGAAGAAACCAAAGCCCTTTGTGACATAGTGACATAGTGATATTCATGATCTTAAAGGGCCTTGACAGGAAATGGTACTACTAATCAGCTTCATAGATTCATTGTGGTACAGAAGATGGCCAGTCAGTCCATCTAATCCATCCTGGCTCTGTCACATAATTCAATAAATCCCAATGCCTCTACGAAATGTTGACATTTTATTAGAGAACAGCTTAGACAACCCCAAACATATGGTTGATTTAATTTGTTGCTGTGCAAAGATACTGTTTAGGAAATAGGTGAAAGTAGGGAACTTGTGAAATAGGTTTACGTGTTTAAATCTGCCCATCAATTTATTGGTGCTGAAATGTTTTGGGTGAATCATTAAAAAAAAGTTGTAAATGAGCTGTAAGTGTCCAACACTATGACAATAGTCTGGTCTCTTTTTTTTTCCACCCCCCTTGAACATTTTTTGTCTGGCTGTGTCTACTTGGAAGTTTTCTTTGGAAGGATTTTGGACTTGGGTAGCATGGAATGGCTGTCCTACTGACATTCAGCTATGCCTGTCCAATATGGAAATGGACCAATCAACTGGTCCAGTGGTGCAGTAGAAAGTCAGCATGTGATCAAATACACTTGGAATCTGTCAGGAATTACACACTGTTCTGCTCGGTCTGTTCTCCTGGATATATTCTTGAACGTGTTAGCAATGAATCCATACTCGTTGAATGCATGGTAAAACTATGCTTCTCTATCTGCTGGCATGCGTTCTGCCTCCATGCCCTGTGAATGTAGGGTATTGATGCGTATTCTCTGTAGAAGAAGTGTTCTGTTCCCCGAAACTTCCTAATCTTCAATTTAATATCACCCAAACAAAAACTGACCTGGTCTTTCATTAAATGCCAATTATATAGCCCTTTGACCTGTGTTTGCTGAACAAACTGTTCAAAGGGAAGGTTATGGTCTTCTTGTGAAGTCAACTCTGTAACAGAAGAGCTGCTTTGTGTTAAATGGTCATAAAGGTGAGATAATGGCAGTACTACAATAAAAGTCATACGACTTGTCAACACATGGTGTAAGAAATTAAAAACAAAGCCAGAAAAAAAAACACAATGTTCCTGCTCTTGTTTAGCGTGATCACTTGAATTCCAATGCATGTGCGCAGATAAACATTATTTGTCTTGGCTGTAAACAAGGCGTATTGTGGAATATAAGCACAATGCTGGAAGCAGAGTTAACACCTCAGATTGTTAACCTCTGATTAGACTGTCCTGATTCTCTCTCACTCTCCACAGATGCTGCCAGGCATGGTGAGTATTTCCAGTGTTTTATATTTGCATTTCAGGTTTCCAGGACCTGCAGAGTCTTACCTCTGCACAGAAATATAAAGAGTGGCCTCTTGCCTTGTGTGAAGCTTGAGATTAAAAATCAAAACTGAAAGAAATTTAAAAATAAACTGAAAATTCACAACACCTGCATCTGTGGTCCATGCTGTGAAAGAAATCTTTCATCTGTCCTTGTATGCAGGCTCTATTTTGGAAGAACTGATATTCCTGTAACTTCAGAAGACCAACTGTGCAGCGTAGTGGGGCACTCCACTTGCGTTCAAATTGAGGCAAGTGAAGAAAAAGAAAACAGACACTGGTCACTTGTTAAAAAATCTTTCACAGGATGTAGGAGTCACTGGGTAGGTTAGTACTTACTGTCCATCCCTACTGCCCTTGAGAGGCTGGTAAGCTGGCACCTTAAACTGCTGCCAACTGTGTGATGTGGGTACACCCACAATGCTCTTGGGGAGTTCCAGGATTTTGACCCAGTGACGCTGAAGGAACAGCAATATATTTCCAAGTCAGGATGGTGCGTGACTTGGAGGGGAACTTGCAGGTCCGTGAGTTTCTTTGCATTTGCCCTTGCCTTCTAGATGATGGAGAACGCAGGTTTGGAAGATGCTGTATAAGGATCCTTGGTGAGTTCTGGATGTGCATTAGTGGTGAACAGTGTTACTTCAAGTACAGTATCCAAATGTCAGGTTCAGAGTGGCATTAAAATATGTGATACAAAACCATCATAGTTGGTGCATGACCAGTAGAGATTAGGAACAGAAATTATGATGATATTTGAAAATGGAAGGTAACCCTCAAACAACAGTTTGATGATCATAAAAGACTCAACATATAATGGATTAATGGTAGATTTCTTGTTTTGATAGTGTATCTTGGATCTCTGGCATTTAACAGGGCTTGCCAAAAATGGATTGTTACAAAGTTGGAAAATAGAGCTATAAAGATGCTGTTACCAAAGATGAATTGACTTAATTGGTCTTATGGTGACAGGATTTTAAAGGTTATAGACATTGTTAGTTAACTGGAAGCAGAGTCTCAAATTTTTGATGCTGGGCAGTGATAAAACTTTTTATACAGAGAGCACTACATAGAGACAGTAGAATAACCTTATCTTCTGTGCTGAAAATATTCTAATATTTTAGTCCATTCCCATTCTGTACTTTTCTCCCCCAACACCAACCTATTCAAAAAGATGACCTCATTCCGCAGGCAGTATTTATGTAGAGAAGCCTAGGCTGATGTTGAAGATGTTAAACCTTCCTATTAGATTTGTTTTATGTATCGCATTTAATACAAATGGCAACCTTAGACTGAAGTTAACTTAAGACAATTGCTGCAAAAGTCAATTCTTTTGAATGACCAATTTTCTTATTAGTTAAACCTTGGACCATTTAGCTTTTACATGCCCTATGTTTTTTTCGCAGCACCTATGTTTACGTTTTTGACCTTCAACTGCAGCATGTTCTACGCTTGTTTCACTGACAGGTTTGGTGGAGGAGCAAGCCAACGCCCAGTTGCGCCTTATGAGTATCACAACAGAGATGATGTGATGTCAAGTGGTGACTCTTCATCTGGAGGATTAACCAGCCAGGACAGCACAATTGAGCGAAATAAGAATGGTAATGATTTATAGTTGATGGTGCAAACATTTGCGTGTTTACTGCCTGTCTGAGTTCCCTAGGCACGAGCAGCCCTGTGTTCTTTTACCACTGGCAGAAGAAAGTGCCAACACATTGATTTTAATTATTGCTGTCATGTAGGACTGTTTGAACCCATTTGCATTAATTTGTCCATTTATTATGAAAAAATCAATTCCTCATTAGTTAATTGGCTGTTCTTCAATCAAACTTGAGAATTTTCTTTCAGAAAGCAAACAGAACAAAAGTAATTATTTTTTAATGTAATATTCTGCTATGCAGTCATTAGTTAACCACTGTTTCATTATTGTTTCACCTCAAACCTGGATTTAAATTAGATATGTAGCATTGCTTTTTACTGCTTTTGATCTGTAATGGATTTACATGGTGTGAGTGCAGTAATCTCGACTCCTCGCACATTGACCCAAGGTCATATGGATACTTTTAATTAACTTGTTCAGAAATGTTATTACCACTTCCTGGAGCAAATGGGACTTGAACCCAAGTCTTCTGGCTTGGGTAGGGCCACTACCACTGCACCACAGACAACCTAAAGATGCTGTTTTTGTTTCTAATTCTGGTATTGGTCTGTGTTCTAGCTTTGGATTTTTTAATCAACCTGTTCAGACATGTTACGACCCACGTCTGAGGCAGGTGGGACTTGAAACTGAATCTTTTGGCCCATTGGTAGGGGCGTTATGACTGCATAACAAGGTACAAGGCAGTACAGTCTGTTTTATGACAAGGTGTTAGGAGTTGTGCCTTGTGCTATCATTGGAATAGAGTGCTTTCACTGCTGCTGCAGAGACTGAGTTCCATATTTATAGCACGTCTTATGGCATTTGCTTCTTCCAGCTCACCTGCAATCTCAGCCAAGTAGGTTGTGGAGAGAGAAAAACAAACAGTGTACCTATGTGACTCTTACAGTCTTACACTTTCAATTAAATGTGTTTTTATTGCAAGGCAATATCTCCAATTTCAAACAGTTCTAATCTTGACAGTTCTGTCTGTATGACCATTACATAAAGCCGCAGTGTTTTAAATAGGACATTTAGAAGGTGTGTGGACTTGGGCCATTATCTTCTGTATGTAGGAGAAGCCCATAGTTGAAGGGGAGTGTAGAATCAGTTACAAATACCAGGCAGCTTTTCGAAGATGTTGTTTTGAAATGTGCTATAATTGTAATGTACTGCAGAGATAGGCCAGCCCAGTCTGTCAACAGCAACTTTTGCTGAAAATATCACGCTGTCAGAATCTCTTCACTGCTCATTTTTGAATTGTCAACCACAAGAGAATTTTGTTAGTTTCATTTCTAACTCCCTCCCCTCTTCGCCCTGCCGCTCTTTTACTTGAAGGAAGCGTTGTAAAATAGTTTGAGGAAGGATTTGTTCTGTATTGGATTGCAACTCTTAAGGGTTTAATTAAAGAATAATATCTGACCAGCACAGCTGTGTTTGTACTGGTAATGGCTGCAGAACACAAGTGGTCCTCTGTCAATTCTACTGACTCATGTACTGTGCTGACGTGGTTGACCCCAACCTGAGAGGTAGAGGGAACGCCACAGTCAACTTTAGTAGACCAAGGATTAGAGAAAGGAAATTTTAGTTGGATGTGGGCAGGCATTGGGTGAGAATATAGGAAGACATATAGGCCATTCAGCCCCTTGAGCCTGTTCTGCCATTCAGTGCCTGATCTATGAATCAACCCAATTTAGCCCTACTTTGCTGCATGTAACTAGGAAAAATCTCCATCCCGGGTTTGGAAGTAGTCATTGACCTGAAGTCCTTCAAGAAGAGTTCTGGATTTCCATTGGCCATGGTACGAGAGTGTGAAGTCTGAAAGCACTGTTAATATTCTAGCTTCCATTTTAAAATGGTGCCACCTTGTTTATAGGCTTTCATGTTTGAGGATATGTTTAATTCTGTGTCTTTTCTTTTGTAGTCCTGTTAACATTTTAAATACATTGATTTAGATCCAGCCTCAGCCTACAGAGTCAAGAGCATGTAAACCAAATTAATCAATCCCCATAAAATAGCTTTAAAACTCAATCTCATTCTGATGAATCTGCTGTATACCCTCTCCAAGGTTAATGCATCTTTCCTGCAGTTAGTGCCCAAACTGAGAACAATTATCCAATATAACATATTTTTGGATTTAAAGGGGTACCATTAACTCTGGTTTTGATAGTCAGCATATGGAACAGTTTTAGGTACAGGTATAATATTACTATCTGTATTACTGATTCAGCTGAGATCGTATTAATTTGACCTCTGCGGCTCTTTGCCCCATAGGAATTGTTCCATACTGTACAGTATATTAAATGAACCAAAAATGACAATCGGAACATAAATTTAATTTACCTTGTTTCAATTCTCCAGAAAGGGACTGATCAAGGACATGTACAACTGAAGCATCACTTTTCACTTCAGCATCTAATGGCAGACTGGTGCAAAAAGTGAAAGTCACAGGATATCAGGGGTGAGCTGGCAAGATGGATACAGCACTGGCTTAGTCATAGGACACAGAAGGTAGTGGTGGAAGGATGCTTTTCGGAACAGAGGGCAGTGACTAGTGCTGTTCCATAGGGATCCGTGCTGGGACCTCTGTTCATGATCTACATAAATGATTTGGAGGAGAACATAGCTGGTCTAATTGGGTTTGCAGATGATACAAAGATTGGTGGAGTTGCAGATTGTGGGGAGGATTGTCAGAGGATTCAGCTGGATGTAGATCAGTTGGAGACATGGGCAGAAAAATGGCAAATGGAGTTTAATCTGGACAGATGTGAGGTGATGCATTTTAAAAGGTCAAGTACAGGTGGAAATTATACAGTGAATGGCAGAACCCTTAGGAGTATTGATATGCAGAGGGATCTGGGTGTGCGGGTCCACGCATCAATGAAGGTAGCAGCACAGGTAGATAATGTAGTAAAGGCCTATGGCATGCTTGCCTTCATTGGAAGGGGCATTGAGTGTAAGGATGGGCAAGTTATGCTGCAGCTTTATAGAACTTTAGTTAGGCCACATTTGGAATATTGTGTACAGTTCTGGTCACCACATTACCAGAAGGATGTAGATACTTTGGAGAGGGTACAGAAAAGGTTTACTAGGATGCTGCCTGGTATGGGGGATTTTAGCTATGAAGAAAGGTTAGATAGACTGGATTTCCAAGGTTGTGAATGGCATGGAGAGTGGAAAGCATGAGGTTTTTTCCAGGATGGAGGGATCAATTACTAGGGGACGCAGGTTAGAGTGCGAGGGGGAAAGTTTAAAAGACATGTGCGAGGCATGTTTCTCACACAAAGGGTGGGGAGTGTCTGGAATGTGCTACCAGAGGAGGTGGTGGAAGCAGGCCCAATAGCAGCGTTCAAGAGGCATCTGGACGAATACATGAATAGGACAGGAATAGGGGGATGCGGATCATGGAAGTGAATACAGTTGTTTTAGTATGAAAGGGCAAAATGTGTCAGTGCTGGGTTGGAAGGCCGAAGGGCCTGTTCGTATGCTGTATTGTTCTTTGTTCCTTCCCTTTTGATTTCCAGTCCTCTGCAAGTCTTCCCATGGTTAAAAAGCCTGCCTAGGCTTTCGAAGTTACCACACCACGAGTGATACCAGTAGCAGTAAGGAAATCTTAGTGACAGTATATGCACAATCAATATGGGAGAAACAAGAAATAATTGCCCAAAAGAAACATGAACAGTAATAGATTCACCACTTGTGCCCTGTTCTTAGCCACTCTGTGACTCTCATACATTTTCAGTTTGAAAGAGCAACATAAACTATTGCAATAATCTCTTTGCAAGCTATTTGCATTAATAAAGTGTTATTGTGATTAAAACTGTAATTCTTCAATTTCAGATCCTGTGTGGCACGTACCAACCATGCCCAAAGTGTACTCACCTTCTGGAAACAATATCAATAAGCGTCTCCCTAGACAAGAGCTAGCAGGCAAGGATTCCCCCAATAGACATTCCAAAGTAAGCAACAGCATGTATCCTTTTAAAGTTTTTAAGATTTGTGTATAGCTTCTGCCTATAAAGCTGTTGCCTAGCTAACATGTTCTGCCAAACCCATTGCTATTGTCAATTGCATTAAAGGTTAGCAATTTTTTTTTTAACCAAATTCCTATTAAAGAAAGAATGCTAGTTTTCAAGATCCAAGGTGTCAGCTGTAGTTCAGTTGGTAGCACACTCGGTCAAAAGGTCATGTCCCGCTCCAGGGACTTGGTCACTTGGCATAAGACACCCAGTGCATTATTGAGGGAGTCTGCACTATCAGAGGTGCCATCTTTCAGATGAACTGTTGAACCAAGTATCTTTCATAGAATCCCTTTTGACCCAACAGGTCCACACCAACCCTCAGAGCACCCACCCAAGCCCATCCCCCTCTAACTCACCTAATCTACACATCCCTGAACACTATGGGCAATTTCCCACAGCCAATCCATCCTAACCTGCACATCTTTGGACTGTGGGAGGAAACCGGAGCACCCGGAGGAAACCCACGCAGACACTGGAAGAATGTCTATGTGCCCTCTTGAAGATTCCAGTCAATATTTTGAAGAAAAGATGAATGATCCCTGGTATTATGATCAATAACTAGCCTTTAAGTAGTATCTCAAAGCAGAGGATCTGCTTGTGATGTCAATTTGTGGGAGCTTGCTCTGTGTAAATTAACTGTCTCATCTCCTACATTACGGCATTGACTGTACTTCAAAAGTACTTTTTTAGCTGTAAAGTTCTTCACATATCTTGATATTGTGAAAGGCTCTGTATATATATGCTAGCCTTTACTCCTAAACACATTGATTCTGCAGCACCCTAAAAGATCAACATCGACTCTCCACCCCTTGTTTCAACCAGGCTTTTTTTAAAAATTCATTTGTGGGATGTGGGAGTCACTGGCTGGCCAGCATTTATTGCACATCCCTAGTTGCCCTTGAGAAGGTGATGGTGAGCTGCCTTCTTGAACTGTTGCAGACCACCTGCAGTGGGTTGACCCAAAAATGCCATGAGGGAAGGAATTCCAGGATTTTGACCTAGTGACAGTGAAGGAAAGGTTTGGTACCCTTTGTTTCATTATTATTCTTGTTGGGATGTTGGCCTTGTTGGCAAGGCTGACTTTGCCTCTCCTCAGTTGTCCTTAACTGATTGAAATGACCTTGAGAGCCAGGAGGCAGTTAAGAATTCATCACATTACTTTGGGTCTGGAGTCACACATAGGCCAGATTAGTTAAGAGCAGAGATAGTAGGATCTGCAGATGCTGGAGAATCTGAGATAACAAGGTGTAGAGCTTGAAGAAGGGTCTAGACCTGAAACGTCAGCTTTCCTGCTCCTCTGATGCTGCTTGGCCTGCTGTGTTCATCCAGCTCTACACCTTGTTATCTTAGTTAAGAACAGATTTCGTTCCCGAAAGAACATTGTGAACCAGATGGAATTTTCACAATCAACAGTCATTAATAGTCACCATTAGACTAGCTTTTAATTCCAGATTTTCTTTATTGTATTCAAACTTCTCTATCTACCATGGCAAAATTCAAGCCAATTTGGGTCTCTAGAATACTATCCCAGTGACATTACCATTATTCTACTACCTCCACTTGGTGAATATAGTGGTGTGGAATGGCTGGTTTGGGTTTGGAAGGACACCAATAATTCTGCTTTTCACCAATAACTGATAGTGGTCAGCATTTGGAATTATGTAATACTGCTAGATATGGAAGCTAATCGTAATACCTTTTTATAACTGGTTTAGCTGAAATCGTATTAACTCAAACCAAGCACCACCTTGCTGTTTTTGTTCCATACTGTGCAGTGTATTAAACAAACTAGAAATTGCAATTGATTGGAGTTTGACCTAATTTTGGATTTGCATTTTCTCATTTTTCCCCGGAACTGCATTTGCCCCATTTGCCTTGACCCTTGCCTGGAATAATTCTCTGGGCTGTCTGTTGAGCGTTCTCAAAGGGCTGTGCACAGTCTGCAGTTGTGATTCTAATTTTGTCTACTGCTTAACAGGGTGATGCTCACTACTCAAGCCAGTCAAGTAGCAATACTCTGTCTAGCAATGCCTCCAGCAGCCACAGTGATGAAAGATGGTCTGACCATATGGAGGTTGACCTTGAGACCTCTGCGAAAGGAGCATCCAGTGACAGCGGCATTGACACCACCCTTCATGCATCTAGTTCATTTGCTTCAGGCACAGCAACAACTAAATCCGCAAGACCAGCACCGCAGAGAGAGAAACCCCAGAAACCAATGCAGACCTCAGCCACCTACTGTGGACTGCAGGAGTACAACAGCCGGGTATTCGACCGGACACCGCCTCACTTGGAGAGGAGGAGGGACTCCTCACCAACACTCGGCACCAATGGCCAAAATAAAGGATATAGAATGAAAATCTGTGGTCCTTCTAACAACAGCAGCACCAGCTTCAGCGTGAACAGTAATGAAAACGTGCATCTGAGGTAAAGTGTGCCTGCTATATAACCCAATGTTGAGAAGTAAGAAAGGTGTCAAATCCTGGAGACTGCATGAAAATGCTGCCTGGAGGCTGAGCAGATGGTTCAGAGGTCAAATCTCGGTCTGTGCTGAGTCTCCTGCTCACTCAAGGGTGCTGCACTTGGCCTTGATCTGAGGAGAGGGCTGGGACTTGCATTTTTGATTGCTTTCTAATTGTCCCTCGTGTAGATGTCAAGCACAGATTAAAATCAAGCATGCCTGTGATCTCTTTCACAGTAAAATAGCCTGTGTTTGTACATTCACTACAGAGTGACAGCTTATGTGACCTGTAGGTGAGGAATGGTTATTAAATATTTAGTGGGTGGGAGAAGGCATAAGGATATCCTGGGTGCTAACTGAGAACATTGTTCCATGCCCTGTGGAAGGCATGGGCCTGCATGAGCTTTCTTAGAGAGGATAAGGAAGTTAGAAGCTATCATTAGTCCTAAACAGAGATAGTAGGAACTGCAGATGCTGGAGAATCTGAGATAACAAGGTGTAGAGCTGGATGAACACAGCAGGCCAAGCGGCATCAGAGGAGTAGGAAGGCTGACGTTTCGGGCCTACACCCTTCTTCAGAAAGTCCAGGCCCGAAACGTCAGCATTCCTGCTCCTCTGATGCTGCTTGG
>NC_063370.1:4388855-4390102 GCF_021869965.1 Rhincodon typus
AGAGCTGGATGAACACAGCAGGCCAAGCAGCATCAGAGGAGCAGGAATGCTGACGTTTCGGGCCTGGACTTTCTGAAGAAGGGTGTAGGCCCGAAACGTCAGCCTTCCTACTCCTCTGATGCCGCTTGGCCTGCTGTGTTCATCCAGCTCTACACCTTGTTATCTCGTTAATTCTAAACAGTCAGCTGAGAGCAATGGCAAGATTACAGCCCTGTAAATACCGTTTCTAAACTTGTAGCTGTTCAAAGGGTGCTACCCTGCTGAGGTCATTATGCACTCTGATGTAGCACTGAGTAGGAACGGGCTCCCCCTCTTAAACGGGCTCCCCCTCTTAAACGGGTCTGTGGCAGTCAGATGACTGCATGTACTTAAAGCTTGAGAATGTGATCAGCAGTATTTCTACCTTGTGATGTGGGGGGTGGGGGGTGAGGTGTGGAAATTGCAAAGTGATTTGCCCGGTGCATGTTTTGTGGAGAATACTTGATAGTGGAATATCATAGCAATTTAATCAAAAACTGCGAGCACCCATGTGGACTGTTTGCAGTACTTCAGTTATCATTGTGTGACTCTGTAAACTATTGTTTGGACCACAGATATAAAAGTTCAAAATGAGTCCCATTGATCTGTATGGTTTGAGGCCATGAAATGGTTTTATTCCAATAATGTTTATCTTGGTATCAGCAGATGTTAGGATGAATGCTGAACAGAGTACTTAATTTTTTATTTGTTCTTTTCATGTAAACATTCCAGGTAAGGCCAGCATTTTTTGTCTGTTCAGAACTTGCCCTGAAGGTATATTTTGTTTGCTATAACTTCTCTACTGAAAATTTGCCAATTTAGTCAGTAATTAATTATTGATGCATATTCATTTATAAGGCAGCCTTGCATTTATATAACATATTTTGTGACTTCAAGTTGTCCCAAAGCATTTTCCAAACAACAAGAGGCAGACAGCATGGAAACAGACCTTTCATTGGTCCAATTAGTCCACGCCAATCCTATTCCCAAACTAAACTAGTCCCACCTGCCTGCACTTGACCCATACCCATCCGAACCTTTCCTATTCACGAACTTGTCCAAATGTCTTTTAAACATTGTAACTGTACTTGCATCCACCACTTCCTCTGGCGGTTCATTTATTACACGAGCCAGTCTGCTTAAAAAAAAAAGCCCCTCGTGTCGTTCTTAAATCTTTCTCCTCTCACCTTAAAAATATGCAACTTAGTTTTGAACTTTCCCACCTTAGG
>NC_063370.1:4390602-4402076 GCF_021869965.1 Rhincodon typus
GTCTCACCCCGAACCAAGGCAACTTTGGATGGGCATAACATACTCACCTTGCTCCTAATGTCCCTACAACAAATTCTTTCAAAATATTCAAGGGGGGAATATTCTGGGCTCAGTTTTGTTTTTATTCATTTATGGGATGTGGGTGTCACTGGCCAGGCAGCATTTATTGCCCATCCCCAATTAGGGCAATTGAAAGTCAACCACATTACTGTGGGTCTGGAGTCACATGTAGCCTAGACCAGGTAAGGATGGCAGTTTCCTTCCCTAAAGGACAGTAGTGAACCTGATGGGCTTTTCCGACAATGGACAATGGATTCACGGTCATCGTTAACGTCTTAACTCCAGCTTTTCTTTTCCCCACCACCTGCGTGGCAGAATTTGAACCCAGGAACCCCAGAACATCTCTGGATTAACAATCTAGTGATAATACCACTAGCTCATCGCCTCCTCTCAAAGCTAGTGTATATATGCTTTCTCCAGTGCACCCTGTTTCGGGTAGAACCAATGACTACTATAGTTTCCTTTGCAATGTTGACCAGTCCCTCATGATAATGCAGCGTTCTCTACTTACTGTTGCTGGATTTAAGGTCCCGGTGAATGACTGGGACAACCGCCTCATTGTGAAGGTAGTTCATTCCCCTGGCGATCTGTACTGCCCAGTTGACCAGGACATGAGGAGGGACCTTTCGGCCCGCCAGGGCTCGGTTTAAAGCCCCACCTCGGGCGTACTCCATGACCAGGCACAGATTGGGCTCCTTCAGGCAGACCCCCTTCAGCAGGATGATGTTGGGATGCCTCAGCATGCCGAACAGCCGGGCCTCCTTGCGGACGTTGTCGGCCGTGACGCTGATGTCCTCGTCGGGATCTTGCCGTGCCGCTTTGACAGCCACCTCATCCCGCCCCCAGGTGCCCTTATAGACCTTGCCGAAGCCTCCCACCCCGATGATCTCCTCCAGCAGCAGCTCGGTGAAGTCGATGACCGGGGGCAGGGGGTACTCCTCGCCGCCCTGGAAGCCGCTGTAGGCCGGGTGGCTGCTGACATAGTTGCTGGGGAAGATGCCCACTTTGTCCTGGATCTTGCCCGTCCACCAGCCCTCGTCCCCGGAGACATGCGAGTCCTTGGATAGCAGCTCCACCACGTCTCCCCGGCGGAGGGTCAGCTCCTCGTCAGCCGTGGACTCGTAGTCGAACACGGCCGTCCAGAAGCTCCGGGAGCCGGGGGCGGCAGCAGCAGCAGAGGCAGGAGGTGGTGGTGGGGGCTTAGGCAGAAGGAGCCGGCAGCCTCCAGGAGCCTGAAGGGAGGGAGACTCTTGTTGATGGTCCCCATTGCAAGTGGCAGCTTCGGCTGCTGGGGACTTGCTGTAACTCATCGCCGCTGGCTCCATCGTAGAACAGCCTGGCTTGCGCATCCATACACCAGGCTGGCCATTGAGGGCTTGCGGCTGCCTCTAATAAAAGGCTGGTGTTGCTCTCCCGGTCTCTATCGTTACAACGTCCCCGCTCAGGGCTCCTCTTTTCAAAGAGCAAATGGTTTTCCTTCCACTGTCCGCTTGGCCTTGCATCATCTCCTAAGATACCATCTCTTCCCCTCTCCACCACCAACAAGATGAGAATTCAAAAGGCCACCACTTCCGCGTTGAAATGGACCGGGTCCCCCCGCCCCCGTCACTGTGTCTGTATCAGTTTCTCTGTCACAGTCCCCCGGACTCTCAGCTGTTTCCAGCCCAAGCCGACACACGCGCGCGCGCCCGCCGGGAGTTGTAGTCTTCTTCCCCGCTCGGAGGCCGGGCTGGACCCGGCCTGAAACTACAATTCCCAGAGGGCTACACGCGTCGGCCGGACACGGGCCAGCACGGCGCCGTGAACACACCCTCTGCCCAATCGGTGCAGTTCGTTGCTTTGATTGGCGTCCCGCCCTGCGCCAATGGCGAAAGTGGGGGGCGGGTTCTATGCTGCAATGATTGAGGGGGGGAATGAACGGATGTCTATTTTGTGCCTTTAGCTGTGATATTAGACAAGAATGCTTCCAGTTTAATAGTTTACATTGCTTAACTCAATAACAAATGTATTTTTACACCTTGCGTCATTGGATTACAGACTTGATATTGTGAAAGTATCTGTCCTTGCCTTCTGTCTCCTGCAGTTTTGGGATGTAGGCAGGTTTTGGAATGTTTTCCCAGCATAACATTTGCAATGTAAAGTTGTGCTGCCCACAGTGGAAAGGCGTTTGGCAATGTGTCCCAGTGCACACAGCACAGAGCTTGGTGCAGGTTTGTTGGAGGGGGGTAATTCTAAAGTGTAGAGCAAGATTGTGCAAGACAGTGCACCTCGAGATTGACAAGAAATAATGTAGAATTATAGAGCACTGAATTAGACCAATCAGCCCAACTAGACCGTGCTATTGTTTACAATACCAGATGAACATATCTTTCCTGCACCCTAATTCATTTCACAGCAACAGCACAGCCTTCTGGCCCACATCAGCCATGGGTTGGCAAGTTACACTCTTGCTTCTGGGTCAGAAGTGTCATGACTGTGACAGGAGGAATGCGCTGACAGTCAAGCCCCCACTATTCCATCAGTTGCACAATTTGTATAAGTGTGTCGATGTGATTACCAAAATAACTGACTGATTCCCTACTTTTCCGCATCTATTCAGAATAAAACAGACTTTGACAGGACTTCTTACTGAACTCAAAATAATCCGTTTGTCAAAATACAAAACTTATTCTTAGAGCAATTGGCAAAAACTGGTTACTATCTAAATTATAATTTGGAATTAGATCTATGTCCCCTTAACCCCAACCAGACACACTCACACAACACAAAAGACAACACTCTCTGCAGAGAGAACGCAGTGTGGAGCTGGAGGAACACAGCAGGCCAGGCAGCATCAGAGGAGCAGGAAAATTGACATTTCAGGTCAGGACCCTTCTTCAGAAATCTGCAGTTCTTACTAACTCTCTGCACAGAGGATTCTTCTTGGGCAAACAACTGTTGGCGAAGAGTCTGAAAACAAAGGATACATTCTGTTGACTTCTTGCAATCCACCAGATTTCTTTTCAGCAAAATTGAATTGCTGATAGATGCAGACTGCTGGGAAATCCTCAAGTTGTAAACCAAGCTCAATCTGAGTTTATAGGACAGTCAAGAATACTGAAAATTGGAAACTTTATCAGGTTCTTAAGAGCGACTGAGAGAAGGAGAAACCGACAATTTAGGTCCTGAAGTTTTCCTCCTTACTGACCACCTAGGTTCTGTGCAAGCAGAAATTAAATCCAGAAAAAGTAACTTGGCACAGGCACCCCACAGTTTTCTCAAAGCAATGCGGGACCATTAGCCAACCTCTTAAATCTTTCAAAGCTTTATTTGTCTTTTTCTCCAAAGTCATTTGACGTTATGTAAACACCAAGTAAACCACACACACATTAAAATGTCAACTCCAGTTCCAAGAATCCATATGATTAAAAAATGGTTTTCAATGCAGAAAGTATCCAAGCAGTTCTGTAAATTCTAGTTTTTCACATTGTCTCTAAATATAAAGATGCTTTCTCAACCAAACATCCAAGTCTCACCTAAACACAAAAATCAACTGTAAACATTCCCAGTACAGTACTGATGGAATGCTATGCTCACAGAGGTGTTGCCTATCTATTAAACCAAAGTATCATTGGCTATCTCAAATTGACAAGACCACATAATCTGTTCGTTGGGTGTTGATTGAGGGATAATACTTTATTGATAAGGACAGGTAAGAACAGGTAAGAAATAGGAATAAAAACAAAGTTGCTGGAAAAGCTCAGCAGGTCTGGCAGCATCTGTGAAGCAGAAAACAGAGTTAGCGTTTCGGGTCCGGTGACCCTTCCTCAGAACCTTCCTCACTGGACCCGAAACATTAACTCTGTTTTCTCCTTCGCAGATGCTGCCAGACCTGCTGAGCTTTTCCAGCAACTTTGTTTTTGTTCCTGATTTACAGCATCTGCAGTTCTTTCGGTTTTTATTAAGAAATAGGAATAGTAGCTGGGCCTGCTCCTCTATTCAATAAAATGATAGTTCAATTGATTGTGACGCACATCTGAAAGATGGCACCTCCATAGATTCAGCACTCCTTCAGCACTGTGCTGGAGTGCCAGACTACGGTTTTGACTTCAAATTTTGAGGCACATGCTTGAACACACAATTGAGTAATGAGTCCAGTGCACAGCCGTCTGTGGCTAAAAGTGAAATCGTCAATTGAGTATGATCAGAATAAACAGAGCTAAACGCGGGACAGCAATTTTTAACTGCGCCCCCTTGATGGATGTCAGAGGTGGGGCGCTTCTCATGTAGAACAGATGTTCGCACAGGCTTTGGCAACCAATTGCAAATTGCAGAACAAAATACGTGAAATTTGACATTAAGATAAATATGAGAGTTTATAGAATGGGCTAAACCCTGGAATCTTCAACCCCTCGGGAGCAACAATGAGATACAGCAAGTATTTATGGAGCTTGCATGCCATATGGTCACAGAATACAAACAAACACTGGAGTAGGTGGAGGCCAGTCAGCCCGCAAGCCCAATCCCCCAATCAATGAGATTCTGGCTGATCTCCTTTTCCAAATTCATTTCCCGCACTACCCTGTATCCCTTCATGTCCTTAATATTTAGGAATCTATCAACCTCTCTGTTTGACATCATATACTCTGTGACTGAGCCTCCACATCCCTCTGGAATAGAGAATTCCAAAGATTTAACACCCTCTGAGTGAAGAACATTTGATCATAATTTTACTGCAGTTTGCGCAGGCGAAACGCCAAAAGCTCCAAATATTCTGCAGAGGTGTTGGTGGTGCAGAGGTGTGGACTAGTCATCCAGAACACCAGGCTGAAGAACACCATTTCTGTAGACGTGTCTAGGCCCGAAACGTCAGCCTTCCTGCTCCTCTGATGCTTCTTGGCCTGCTGTGTTCATCCAGCTCTACACCTTGTTATCTCAGAACACCAGGCTAATGTTTTGGGGCAGCACAGTGGCTTGGTGGTTAGCTCTGCTGCCTCACAGCGCCAGGGACCGAGGTTCAATTCCACCCTTAGGCAACTGTGTGGAGTTTGCACATTCTCCCCGTGTCTGCGTGTGTTTCCTCCGGGTGCTCTGGTTCTCTCTCACAGTCCAAAGATGTGCACATTAGAGTGGATTGGCCATGCTAAATTGCCCCGTAGTGTCCAGGGATGTGTACGCTAGGTGGGTTAGCCATAGGAAATGCAGGATTACAAGGGTGAGGTGGGGGGTGGGTCTGGTTGGGGTGCTCTTCAGAGGTTCAGTATTGACTCAATGGGCTGAATGGCCTGCTTCCACACTGTTGGGATTCTATGATTAACATCCCAAACCTTTTAATTCCACCTATTACGCTCTTGCCTTCAGATACAGGGGACTTTATGTGATTTCCAGGAGACCCTGACAATCCTGTCCTATTGGTTGAACCGTTATTCTTAGGCCATACCCCTTGGTTCTAGGCCAACCATCCCCCTGCCAGGAGGAAACATCCTTCCTGTATTTGCCCTGTCGTTCCCTGTAAGAACTATGTATATTTAAAATGAGATCACCTCTTGTTGTTTCTAGTTTCCAGAGAAAAGAGATCCAGTCCCTTCCACTGATTCGCTCCATGTAACCAAGCTTTGAATTTGTGAAATTCTCCTGATGCTTTAATTCCCGCACCTACAGCTGGGGGTTTCACATCTGAAACCAGAAACTCTTTTCCAATCTGTGTTGACTGCAGTTTGAACCTCTGCCCACAACCTGTTATGTTCTGAAATGCCACAACTAGCTATGAGTTATAGAATCATACACCACGCAAACAGACCCTTCAGTCCAACCAGGCCATGCCGACCATAATCCCAAACTAAACTAGTCCCACCTGCCTAAGCTTGGCCCATGTCCCTCCAAGCATTACTTATTCATGTACTTACCCAAATATCTTTTAAATGCTGTAACTGTACCTGCATCCACCACTTTCTCTGGAAGTTCATTCCACACATGAACCACTCTCTGTGTAAAAAAATTGCCCCTCATGTCTTTCTTAAATCTTTCCCCTCTCACCTTAAAAATATGCCCCCAAGTCTTGAAATCCCCCACCCTAGGGAAAAGGCAACTACCATTCACCTTACCTATACCACTCATGATTTTATAAACCTCTATAAGTTCACCTCTCACCCTCCAATACTCCAGTGAGAAAAGTCCCAGCCTATCTAGCCTCTCCTTATAACTCAAAACCTCCATACCCAGCAATATCCTGGTAAATCTCTTCTGAATCCTCTCAAACTTAATAATATCCTTACTGTAACAGGGTGACCAGAACTGGACATAACCATTGACAACCAAACTCATTTGAACCTTCCCTGCTCATCTAAATCCAAACTGGGGTATCACCTTCTCAGCCAGTGATTATTCTTAAATGTGCACCACAGGAGTGCAGGCAGACAGAAAAAAACAGCAAATTCTGGAATCCAAGGGGGACAAACAGGAGGCTGGAAGAACACAGCAGGCCAGGCAGCATCTGGAGAAAAGGAGCAGTCAACGTTTCGGGTATTACCCTACTACAGGAGGGAGAGTAGTTTGTGTTCCTGTCTTGAAATAATTTGACCTTTTGTAATGTCTCACGGCAGATGTGCAATATACCTTTAAGGGATATGATCATGAATTCATCACCATATGATAGCATGTCACCCAATGGTTAAAAATAAACCTGGAGAGCTGTTGAGGTGCAGTGATACTTCTGAGCCAGGAGACCCCGTTTCAAGTACCACCTGTACCAGAAACCTGCAGCAACATCTCTCTGAACAAGGTGATTAGAAAATATCTGTGATGTAATAAATGATTCTGACAGAGCCTAATCTGATAGCTCATGAGGATTATGATACAGAGCGTGGCCTATGTGTGACTCCAGGTCCACAGCAATATGGTCGATTCTGAAATGGCCATATGAAATGGCAAGACAGTCTGTGCTGTGTGACTCTATGAT
Organism: Rhincodon typus; assembly: GCF_021869965.1. Lineage (NCBI taxonomy): Eukaryota > Metazoa > Chordata > Chondrichthyes > Orectolobiformes > Rhincodontidae > Rhincodon > Rhincodon typus. The sequence continues at coordinate 4,397,600 of NC_063370.1, forward strand.
TCAGTTGTAATTGGCTCCCGGTGAAGGGCAGTTAGGGATGGAAAATGGACGTTGATCTTGCCAGTAAGTCCCGTGGATTTCTTTTGTAAAACTGAGTCAGTGGAGGACTGAGGGAGGGCTGCAATGTTGGAGGTATCGCCTTTCAGACAGACATGTAAGTGTTGGCGAGCGACAGACTGAGAGGTGTGGCTGGTGACGATGGAGTGTTGGTGTTTGTTGTGCTCTCACTGTTGGGGTTGTTGAGTAAGAGAGGCTCTTGATGACCCATTTTGTCTGACCTGGCTGACATAACGGGCCCCAGTCAGAGGAGATCAAGGAAGGCTCCTGGGCAACATTCCTCCCTCCAATGAACAGCACCACCAACCAATGAACACCTTCTGGAATTAGGCTGAGAGATTGGGAAACTCAGCACAGCCTGTAACTCCCATTCAGCTTCTGCACTTGCAGAGTTGAGTGCATTTTGAAAATTAATTCTTTTCTCGTGGATCGCTCTAGGGTGTCCTTACTTAGTGATGAACAAAATTTAAGGGTGGGAATAAAACACACATTTGTGCCTCACAAATGCCAGGCAAATTACCATCTCCGATAAGAATCACCACTCCTTCATGTTCAAGGGCGTGCAATCAATGATTCACCCATTATCGACATCTTTGGGGTTACAACTGATCAAAATTCAACTGGACTCACCATATGAATGCAGCAGCTACAAGAACAGGTCAGAGGCTGGGAATCCTGCAGCGAGTAACTCATCACCTGACTCCCCAAAGCCTGTCCACCATCTACGAGGCACATGTCAGGAGTGTGATGTCTTAGTCCCCATTTTCCTGGATGAGTAGAGCTTCAACAACACTTAAGATGCTTGACAACATCAAGGACAAAGCAGCCCCCTCTTGATCGGTGCCACATCTACAAGCATCCACTCCCTCCACCACCGACGTTCAGTCGCAGCAGTGTGTACCATCTATGAGATGCACTGCAGAAATTCACCAAATGTCCTCAAATAGCACCTTCCAAAAGCACAACCACTTCCATCTAGAAGGACAAGGGCAGCAGATACATGGGAACACCATCCCCTGCAAGTTCCCCTCCAAACCACTCACCATCCTGACTTGGAAATATATCGCCATTCCTTCACTGTCCCTTGGTCAAAATCCTGGAATTCCCTCCCTAAGGGCACTGTGGGTCTACCTACTGCACATTTTCTACAGTGGTTCGAGAAAGCAAGTCACCAACACGTATTCAAGGGCAACTAAGGACAGGCAATAAATGCACAATTCCCATAAAAACAATTTTTTAAAACGTGGGAAAGACCAAAAGACCATAAGATGTAGAAGTAGAAGTAGGTCATTCTGCCCATTGAGTCAGTTCTGCCATTCAATGAGATCACAGCTGATCTGATAATCTTCAACTCCACTTTCCTGTCTTTTCCCCAGAACCCTTGATTCCCTTACGGTTTAAAAATCTGTCTTTCTCAGTCTTGAATATACTTAATAACCCAGCCTTGACAGCCCTCTGTGGTAAAGATTTCCACAGATTCACTACACCCTGAGAGAAGAAATTCCTCCTCATCTGTACCTTAAAGGAACCAAGAGTTATATTTATTCAGCATACATCTATGAAAGAATACCTTAGGACATTTCCTACGTTAATGGTGCTCTTACTGTTACACGTGCTTGATGCAGATTGCATTATAATGAAGGACATCGCTGTGGAGGATTGCAAGTTGCTGTCTCATTCTCAATAAAACAGGAGAACTCTAACCTGACAGTTGTCATCCTTATCCAAGGCACCAATAAACTGAAGGAAGGCATTCTCAGTGGAGCCATTCTGACACCTGCACAGTGAAATCCTGCTCAGATATCGTCAGTTCGGCTTCTACATGAACTGATCAACATCAGGCCTTATTCGAAACCTGAACTAAGTGTGTAGCCAAGATTGGAATGCCTGAGGAAAGGAGTGGACAGCTGCCTTTTCACATCCAGGCAGCTGACTACACTATCAGCAAGGCCTAGCAAAACCAAAGTCGATGGGAACAAAGAGGAACATCTCCAGTGGGTTGGAGAATGGTTGTTGTTATGAGATGCCAATCAACGCAGTTCCAGGACATTGCTGCTGGAGTCCCTCCATGGAAGTGCCAAGGTCCAACAATTTAATTTCTTTCATCAATGACCTTTCCACTACCATAAGGATAGGAATTAAGACTGTTGAACTATATTTTTGATGGGCCAGATGAAATGGTCTTCTGTGTTGTTACAATTCAATGATTCCACAGTTTTTGTGACTCCTCCAAAACTGAAACAATCCTTTCCCTTTCCAGCCTAAAGCAGGGTGCTGATGTCTCAGCTTGAGCTGAAAGCAATTGCACCACATATTTGATTTGCTTTATTACTGTCATGTGTACCGAGGTACAGTGAAAAGTGTTGTCTTACAGGGTTTACAGGCAGATTGTGTTACACAAAGTGCATCAAGGTAACAAATCAGAGTGCAGGATACAGTGTTACAGCTGTCAAGAAGGTGCAGAGAGAGACATTAATATTAACATTAAAGAGGTCCATTCAAAAGTCTGATAACAGCGGGGAAGAAGCTGTTCTTGAATCTGTTTGTACGCGTAGACAAACTTTTGTATCCTCTGCCCAATGGAAGAGGGTGAAAGAGATTATAAATGGGGTGGGAGGGGTCTTTGATTATGTTGGCTGCTTTGCCAAGGCAGTGGGAAGTATAGATGGAATCAATGGATAATAAGCTGGTTTGTGTGATAGAGTGGGCTGCGTTCCTGTAGTTTCTCCCTGTAATTTCCCTGTAGTTTCTTTCGGTCTTGGGAAGAGCAGTTGCTATACCATCCAGATAGGATGCTTTCTATGGTGCATCTATAAAAATATTAAGAGTGTTTACGGACATGTTGAATTTCCTTAGCCACCTGAGGAAGTAGATGTGTTGCTGTGCTTTCTAGACCGTGATGTCAACATGGGCAAATTGCTGGTGACCATCATTCCAAGGAACCTGATGCTGTTGACCATCACCACCTCAGCACCATTGATGCAGACAGGCACGTGCTTTCCTGAAGCTCCATATCCTGAAGGCAATGACCAGCTCCTTCGTTTTGCTGACATTCTGCTGATGTAAATGCCAAGTAAAGAACACTGTGAAAGAGAGAAATCCTGTCACTTCCCCTTGACTTTCAACAACACCGTCATTGCTGGGTCCTCAAGAATAATATCCTGGAGATTGCCATTGATAAGAACGGAACAGGATGGATAATCTGTGATAAGGTGGCTCACCCCATCAAGACTCCTCAAAGCCTCTGAATCATCTACTTGACTTGTCCAGCGTGTGATGGAACACTCAGAATGCTACGGCCTCACAATGACACAACACGTTTGATATTATCCCAAGGGGGGAGTTTGCTCAGTTGGTTTGTCTACCATCAGGTTCAGTATCCCCCTGGCACTGGGACACCATGATTGTCGGTGTAAAAAATCGACAAGAGCAACAAGAGAGGTGACTCATATGAGAGTGACATTACAAGAGGATGGAGGAGCGGTGGCATGGTGGCTATGTCAGTGGACTGGTCCAATCCAAGAGCCCTAGCTTAATGTTCAGGGGTCATGGGTTTGAATCCCACCAAGGCAGATGAAAAAAAAATTGAATTCAATACAAATCTAGAATAAAAAGGTTAGCCTCAATTGCTTGCATGTAACCACTTCAACTGTTGTAAAAACCCATGTGGTTCACTAATGGTCTGGCCATTTTCTTCCTAAAGGGCATCAGTAAGCACAGATGGGTTTTTCCTGACAATTAGCAATGGCTTCATGGTCATCATTAGACTCCTTATTCCAGATTTTTATAGAATTCAAATTCCTCCATCCGTTCCGGCAGGATTCAATCCCAAGTCCACAGAACATTACTTATACTCCTCCCGTCCCGGTTATATTCTCTTCCTTCCTCCTCCGTCGGACTGAACATGTAAAAGTTTATATGTACGAATAGATTTAAGAATAGCTTTTTCGCTGCAGTTATCAGAATTTTGAACAAACCTCTCAAATAATAACAAAAACAGTAGTTGCTGGAAAAACTCAGCAGCAGCTGTGAAGAACAAATCAGAGTTAATGTTTTGGGTTCAGTGACCCTTCCTCAAATGTTAATTCTGTTCGCTGCCTGCACCTTCTCTGCGGCTGTAACACTGTATTCTGCACACTGTACTGCTACCCTGACGCACTTTGTATGGTACGATCTGCCTGTATAGCATGCAAAAACAATACTTTTCACTGTATCTCGGTACATGTGACAACAATAAGTCAATCAATCAATCAATCAAGGTCTCTGGATGAATAAAAACCAAAAGAACTGCGGATGCTGTAAATCAGGAACAAAAACAAAGTTGCTGGAAAAGCTCAGCAGGTCTGGCAGCATCTGTGAAGGAGAAAACAGAGTTAACGTTTCGGGTCCGGTGACCCTTCCTCGGAACTCACCGGACCCG
>NC_063370.1:4402576-4417769 GCF_021869965.1 Rhincodon typus
AACATCAACCTTCCTGCTCCTCTGATGCTGCTTGGCCTGCTGTGTTCATCCAGCTCTACACCTTGTTATCTCAGATTCTCCAGCATCTGCAGTTCCTACTATCTCTTGTTCTTTCTAAATGTTGATTTTTTAAAAAAACCCAGCTGTTGTCACGTGTTACTATTGGAAGCGATATTCCTGAAAGTGGTTTATTTTCATCTAGTTACCCAGGGTTTCTTTTCTCTGCACAGTATTTCTGGCCTGAAGGGACCACCTTGCTAACGATCTCTCACTAGCTCCTGGTACATTCAGTGGCCACACTGTGTGCAAGAACCTTGGGAGAAAGCGTTGTGAGGCTATTTGACAGCTGGGGGCAGCACAGATCGGTCCTTTTGCAGCTGCTCAGGACCTGCTCGATGGGAATTGTTAAGCAATACAGAAAAGAAAAACCCAAGGTCTGTTTAATTTGCTTCCCAGCAGCAGGGTAGTCATGTAAATCTTGTTTTTATTCTTTGACCAGTCGGGGCTGGTACTAACAAGGTGGGTTGCCCACCTATTATTTCCTGAACATTTCAGAGGGCATTTAAAAGTCAACCACAGCAGTGTGGGTCTGGAGTCACAAGTAGGCACAAGCTGGGTAAGAATGGCAGATTTCCTTCCCTAAAAGGATACTTGTGAACCAGATGGGATTTTACAGTGATCACTGATAGTTGCCATCACTAAAGCTAGCTCTATATTCCATATAATAAAATTTAAATTCCAAAAGCTGCCATGGTGTGATTTGAACCTGTGATGACCCCACAACATTAGTGTGTAGATTATAAACGAACAAGTCTATTACCACGCCACTGCTTCCCTCACGTGAAGCAGATGCTGATTAATCATAGCAATCAATCACTATTGATTCATCCACCAAAATACAGAGGTTAGAAGAATCCCCCAACACTGGAAATCTTTGGAAACCACAGTTGCCAGTTCCTACCTTTCACTCACCACACCTCATGGTTGAAATTACCCAGATACTGGATTGCATTACAGTCCCTTCTCAGTGCGTCCATCAAGCCAATTTTATATTGTCAAGTGCAACTTCTGCACACATCTTGATATATCCCATGATTAAAATAAAAATAGCATGCATTCCAAATCACGTCACCCTGTGTAAAATCAGTTCCCATCTCTTAAGGCATTAATGAATAGAGACCAAGGGCATGGAAAAAGGACTTCGAGCACAGATTAGCCATGATGTAACTGAATGGTGGTACAGGCTTGAAGGGCTGAATGGCCAAACTCTGTTCCTGTGTTCTTATGTCATCCACCCTCTTGTTCCTTTACCTTAAAATCAGTGTCCTCTGGCTTGCAAACCTGTTTTGGAGGAGACAGATTTCCCATTTTATCTATAAAAAGCTCAATGCAATTTTGAACATTGCTTTTAAATCATCTCTGAAATCCCTTTGCTGCAAGCAGAACAATTCAGTTTCACTAATAGTGCCATATAAGTAAAATCCCTAATCACTCATGACAAAAACTCTTCATCCAGAAGCAAAGAGGAGTTTCTTGTTTCCCCGTTAACCAGATTTCTTGCCTGCTGAGGGGGCTGGCATACACTAGATAAGTACAAATTACTTGCCCTTCAGTGCTCTGCCTTAAGGTGTCATTTCTCACATGAACCAGAGCTACAGTGAGGTAATTGTCTTCTCCGTAGAACGGGGGGGATATTTTTAAATCACTACCCTCTCACCTTAAAAAAGACATGAGGGGCAATTTTTATTCCCCACACAGAGAGGGTGGTTCACATGTGGAAGGAACTTCCTGAGGAAGTGGTGGATGTGGCTACAATTACAACATTTGAAAGACGTTTGGATAAGTACACAAATAGGAAAAGTTTGGAGGGATATGGGCCAGGAGCAGGCAGGTGGGACTGGTTTAAGTTTGGGATTATGGTCAGCATGGACAGGTTGGATCGAAGGGTCTGTTTCCATGCTGTATGATTCAGACTATAGAGCAACAAGGAGTGGGAACTGAGCTCGTCCTGTCTGTTTTTCAAAACAAAACCTCACTGTGATACCACTGGCTGCTTTATTATCCTAATTGGGATCAGCCAAGTCACGAGATGCTGGGAAAACTGAGCTGAGTTCTTCCAGCCTGATATAAACCAATCGCTCACTGAAACAAGTAGCCAGCTACAGGCCGGAGGCTTTGCCAAGTTGGACCCACCTGAAAAGCAACCATTTCATCCCGAATTCAGAAATGCACCACACATTTACAAGTTTATGAAAACTTTTATTCGCTTTTCCTGATACATGCGAAAGGAATGAAAAAACGTGAAAGAGGATTCATTGATGGAGTAGCTGAATCAAAAAAAAATCACAAATTAAATACAAACCTCATCTGAAAGCTTGATGTCTTTATAAAATATGATAAACAGATAAATTACACACTACTCAAAAAACTGCCCTCCCTCCAAAAATAAAAATCAATAAAATCACATCAACAATCCTACACAGACAAAATGTACATTGGAAAATCTGCACCACACAAAAACAATAAAATTTAAGACTTCTTCACTCTTTATACACAAATATTACAGAGAATGATAAAATTCCAAGTAAACTTTTTTTTAAGACATTGATGGTTGCAGCTGCAATGCTTGGAACATTTTTTTCCCCACTTGTTCAGCTTCAGATTTAGGTTGTTTATGCAAATGTCTTATAAAAAAAGTTATTTTGTAGTCCAGTTTATACAAGAAATTGCAAATGCACAAGCTGTCAGCATGCAGTGGTAAAGAGGACTGCATTATCTGTAAGGGAACAGTCACAATACAGGGCAGTTGTTTTTGGTTTAAATTTGAAGTATTAACTTATGTAGTGCAGTTTAACTACAGTAAGTATTTTCCACCCTCTTATCCTGGACACACGTGAACACACTCTTTCTAACAAACGCTATGGTTTACTTTGCAGCAAAGGTAACACCGGCCACACCATAAGGTTCTATTATAGTACACTCAATGACCCCTTGACCGCAGTAGCACACTTCCTCTGATCTTGGATCCTCCTCATTCCTTTTGCCTAACATACGCTAGCTGCAAGTCTGAGCTTGTAACAATCTCCTGACCGCTCGACACATGGATCTGATGGTTTGTGCCATCCGTTTGATTGGATCATTGGAGCTCTCTGCCAGTTCTGTGCTGCTCCCCATGGAGCCACACAGCGTATTTCAAACAACGAAAAATCCATTCACCCTGCAGTTCTGAGAGACGGCACTGTGAATATTTCTGCACAGGTGCTTCACGTATTCAACAGTCCTTTACTGGAAGTGTTAAACTTGATTAATTCTGTTAACCCCCCGCAAAACACCCAGCAAAACAATTTCAGATGAACGAGTGTCAAGCATTCTTGCATGACTGTTTCTCAGTACCATTTCATAGTCACTGGATTGAGACAATATTAGGGGCTGCGTGTAGAAATAGGTCAAGAAACAATAGGGCCTAAAATAACAACAAGAACTTGTGAATACAACTGTTTCAGTGTTGAACAGCCAGGAGTTGTCTAACTAGGTGCCTGTGAACGGAGATGCTAAAATCCCACATGGTCACTGATTGCAACTGCTGAACATCGAGGTGGTACCTGGCCTGGTGAAAACTCCATCCAGCCAACTGCATTGACTTGCTGTGTGGGATCGTGTACTGAGCCAAACTGTAGCCAGACTAGCACAAGCGCATGTGTTTTTTCTTTCCCCTCAGATCCTCACAAAAGAGGGATGAAAGGAACCCAGTGGGCTGGTTCCAGCTCATTTTGTGACTGTTCCCCTTTCAAGAACAGATTTCAACAAAATATAAAATCGTAGTTTGACCACATCAAGACGACTGCATCAACTTAGCAGCTCTAGGTTAACATTCAGCTGCTGGTTCTCTTGTTTAATCAATGATTCCACACGATTTTTCTATAATAGTCTTTTCTGCAGTGTATAATCCCGAGAAAGGGATGATCACAAAAATTCCAGAATATTCAGTAGTCACTGATTCACCTCAGCAATTCCAATTTTGATTAAGTTCTGAATTAAAAAAAAAACAAACCTAAAGCAATTTATACAAATATAACGTATACAAAGAGCATTTACATTTATTAGATCAAACTTCCTGAGCGATCTTAAAATGGAATTTTCTAGAAAATAATTTAGTCTGAGAGAAAGTGCTTTAATAACTTCCTATATTAATGTTAGACCTGGGTGACTGCTTTTTAAATATCATTTGCAATATTACTTTCTCTTATATATTGGAAACAAAGCCTTTTGATTAAAACTTTCAACTAAAATTAAATAGCTTCATTGAAATCTATTGACTGTATTGCAGATTATCAAAAGGTCAGAGAGCATGGTATTACTATCGCAACTAAGTGGTTTATGATGAAACTCCTACACTGAGTTTTAAGTGGTTTGCCACTTGTCCCACTTTGATCACCCCACCTCTTCCCTCAAGGCTTTGCATTGAGAGGAACTGTTACATAGTTGATGGCTATTTCCTCTCTCCCCTCCATCCAACCTTGCTGATATTTTTCCAAGCACAGATTTAGGATGATGAGCTGGTCAGCTGCAGAGAGCATCGTAGTTACGTCCCCACACAAAAAGCATTTTCTTTAGTAGTGGGTGGGAAAAGACCTAAGGGCAGTCACTACTCAATGATGACCAGAGACCCAGTCTCCTCCCAATCCTCCACGGATTCAGGAAGCAGCTGCACCTCTCCACTCTGCGGCCCGAATCCAGCCGCTAGAGACTAAAAGGTTAAACTTGGAACCTTCTCATCCCGATGTCCTAATATGTGTAGGGGATGATGCCTTGCCCCTCATGTCTATCTGCAACCTTAAAAGAACACAAAATACGAGAGAGCCAGAGTGTTGTGCGCACGAAGCTGGGACAAAGGCGGTGCGAATACACTGGGACATACTGGTTTTCGATCCCACGGACAGACAGGTTTACCCTGGAGTAAACGCTTTGGCTTTTGTGCAGCTGGGAACCACTTGAGGAAAAAGAGGTTTTAAAAATAAAGCTAATTAAACAAGGGCAACCTATATTTACTGAAGCATAATTTCTGACTGAAAGGTTTCTTTTTAAAAAGAAAGCTGCTGCTTTCTACTAAAGCACATCACACTGACAGTCTTTACTGAACCTGCCAAGTTTTGGAGGAAGACACTTGATCAAACATTTATCAATGGATAATAATTATTGACGAATGGTAGCTAGCAGGAGTTGGGGCAGTAGGGAGGAAGGGTTAGGGTTAGGCTTGTAGATTTAACTACTGCCTAAAAAGCCATTTCTGCTGACCAGTTCCATTCTATGATGTGAAAGGAGGTACAGGCAGAGCTGGCACTGCAAGGGTTAGCAGTGCCCACTAGTTGCTGACCCGGTGATGTCGCACAGCTCACATTTCTTCCCTCTACCTCCAGTGTCCGTCAAAAAGCTAACACCACCTGCAATTTTTGTAAAATGGCTGCTGTGGTTCAGCAAGTTCCAGAATTCTCCGCCCACACCCCACCACCCGACACCACCACTGAGATGGACTGTGACTCCAGGTTACAGTTGCTCCAAAAGGTAGATGACGAAAGAGAAAAATAAACTGGGTTGAGATTCTGTGGGAGGGCTGGTGGAGTTCACTTTTTCTCTATGGTGCTGGAAAATATTTCTGCAAATTTCCTCAGCTGCTCGGTGGCTGACAGGGATTCCTCTTGGAGACGCTGATTGTTAACTCTCAGGTTCGCCACCTCTGCCTGCAGGACAATTTTATCCTCTTTCTCCTGTAGAGGGATTAGGGTAGGGTGAAGATGACAGGGTGAGTTTATATAATAGCCTTATATAACACGGAAAGTACAACATTGCTTGTTTGTTCTGACTTTTAAAAGTGCCTCATGAATGAATCATGTGAGGGTCAGACTGGGTAAGAATAGCAGATCTCCTCCCTTTAAAAAGGGACATTAGTGAACCAGATGGCTTTTTACCTCAAATTGATGATAATTATTGTGCTCACCATTAGACTGGCTTGCAATTCCAGATTGAATAGATTAATTTAAATGTTATCAATTGTGCAGTGGGATTTGACACTGTGTCTCCACAGCCCCTGGATGACTAGCCTGACATCATCATAGACCCTTCGGCCCAACAAGACCACGCCGACCCTCGGAGCATCCCACCCAGACCCATCTCCCTATAACCCACCCTAATCTGCACATCTTTGGACTGTGGGAGGAAGCTGGAGCACCTGGAGGAAACCCACGCAGACATGGGGAGAATGTGCAAACTCCACACAGACAGGCGCCCGAGGGTGGAATCAAACCTGGGTCCCTGGCGCTGTGAGGCAGCAGTGCTAACCACTGAGCCACCGTGCATTATCGCTGTGTAACCACCCTGAGTCCTTTCTGCTGTGCCATGTTGGTTGCTTCTGTGGCCATCACTTGTGAGCAGTTGCCATACATACGTACGTGCGTGCGTGTGTGCGTGCTCTCTCTCCCCCAACCTCTGGAATAAGAAATGTTTGTGTCTAAATTCTATTCCCAGGCCTCCTACGCTTCCAAGATTTCAACATCAGTTGCATGTTTTCTTTGGGTCTTCTGAAATATCAAGAGAATACTTTAGGGTAAGGCCTTGCAAATGACTGGTGATTAGAGAAAGAAACATTCCCCGTGTCCTACAGAAGGACAAATCAAAAACACTTGGTTTTCTGAGCCAGTTTTACAGGCACCTTAAGTGATTTGTGACTCAGATGGAAAAACTCCATCATTTATCATCCTGCTCTGACTAAACTGTGTATTCTATGACTGTATCCTCCATAAGAAATATCCATATATGGCCATGCATGCATCAGAGATGCAGAGCAATTAAAAACGTTTAAAGCGCAGAATGAGGCCATTGAGTCCATCAATCTCAAGTAATTACACCAGAAGTTTCCTTCGAAAGCAACGATTGAGGCAGGTACAAATTCAAGTGAATGGCACCAGCACAGTCACTGGGGGCCCATGATTCTAGCTGTTGATCTATAATGCATGAACATTACAAATTACACACTGAATGTTGCTTTTTGCTGGTTTTTAGGTGGGGGGTGCATTATATTGACAGTTACAGTGGGGTTGCATTGGGAAAGTGTTTGCGATTCTCTGTCCTAAATGTTGCAGCGGTCTCGGCATCAACTACTCCGTGGCACTACGATCCATACTTAAAACTTTTCCAAACTTCCCAGTCAGTCAATTTTAAATTGACAAATCTGAAACCAGGAGAAACAAGTCTTCCTTCTCACTCCAAACACTGTCATTATAAAAACATCCTTCTCTGTAACTGAGGAGGAAGGGCTTGCTTCTAAATCTCTCTTTAAAATGGCTTGCTCTGATGGGAGCACAAAGTGACAGTGGGCAGCATTTCGCTTGCTTGTTCAGGCTACAGAGGAATAAAAGTCTAGGACTTTTGAAGGAATCCTACCATCTTTACCCAATCCAGCCACAGCACTAACACCACACTCGTGGCCGATTCCTAGCTGTTCTGAAGTAGCCCACCAAGGCAATCAGTTCTACCCCCAGCTCCGAAACGTCAGGTAATTAATGCTACCCATGCCAGTGACACTCATGATCCACAAATGAATTTTTAAAAATGTGGCAAGCACAGTTCTCACCTTTAGCAGATCGTCCTGGAGTTGCTTCAATTGGATCTCGAGCTGGTAGACTTTCCCAGTTAGTGCCAATGCTGGCTCGTCACTGTAACAGAAGGGGTGCTCATTAAGATGCAGAAGTGTGTGTCAGTTGTGACAGTGTGTAGCTCTCCTGTCTTCTAAATCACAAAACGGATGGAGGGAGTAACTTAGAAAAATCAATCTCCAGAGAAGTGGTATGGAGTAAATTATTGGCGATGCAAGTAAACAATTGCCCGGGTCTTGTTGAACTTCAACCTATATTCTTAAAATAAGAGACCAACGAACTAGTTAATGCACTGGTTTTAATATTCCATGACTCCCTCGATTTGGAGATAGAAAGCAGAAACTACAGGCCTGTTAGCTTAACACAGGGAAAACGCTAGAAGCTATAAATAAAGACATTATCCAAGTGCTTGGCTACACATGCATGGTTTTGCTGAAGAAAAATCATGTTTGACCAATTCATTGCAGTTCTTTAAGAAGCTGTGCATAAAGGGTGTCCTTAGATTTCCACAAGGCATTTCAAAATGCCTCAAAAGGTTACCGCAGAAAATAAAAGCTCAGGGTAGCTTTGGCAGGGATAGAAGATCGGTTAACAGGAAGCCAAGAGGAGGCATAAACAGGTCTTTTTCATGTTGGCAGGATGTAATAATTGACATGTCACAGAAATTGGTGTTGGAACCTCAAATGTTTACAATTTATATAAATGACTAAGAAGAGTCAGAGAGTACGATTGCCAAATTTGCTGAGGATTCAAAAAAAAAATTAGGTAAAGTAAGCTGCAAAGAGGACATAAGAAGGCCACAAGATGATACAGGTTCAGTGAATGAGCCAAGATATGGCAAATGGAATATAATGAGGGAAATTGTGAAATTGCTGGAAAAGTTGAGCAGAACTGACCTGTTCTGAGGAAGGGTCACTGGGCCCAAAACATTAAATCTGCTTTCTCTCTGCAGATGCTGCCAGACCTGCTGAGCTTTTCCAGCAATTTCTGTTTTTGTTTCTGATTTCTAGCATCCACAGTTCCTTCGGTTGGAATTGTGAAAGTGTCCATTTTTTGCAGGAAGTAAAGCACACCATCTAAATGGTGACAGATTGCAGAGCTGAGATGCAGAGGGATCAGTGTGTCCTTGAGGATGAACCAAAGCATCAGTATGAAGGTACAGCAATTAGACAGGAAAGCTAATAGAATGTTATCATTTATCACAAGGGGAGTCAAATACAATAGCGAGGATTTGCTCCAGAGCACTGTACGGTTTTGGTCACCTTATTTATGGAATGATGTAAAACAGAAAGGCAGTGACATTTTTCTGAGGATTGAGTGTCTTTGGAATACTTTTCCTCACCAGATATGAAATGTTAACTCTGATCTTTTTTTCACAGATGCTGCCAGACCTGCTGAGCTTTTTCAGCGACTTCTGTTGTTGTTCAAGATCAGTCAACGATCCCACTACTTGGAATGTCTGGCCAAATGACAGAGGTCTGGGTTATGCCTAGCTCTGAGTGTATTGCTGTGGAACAGCCAGCTACACTTTAGAAACTCCTCCACTGCCTTCAAGCATTTGGACGGGAATTGCTGGAGAGATTCCTCTCCCTCCCTCCATCCAACCTTCTTATTTTGGGCCTCTCTCAATTAGCTGCAGGGACAATATGATGGCAATGCTGCAGTCACTGTGCTCTGTGGAGTAAGTTTGATAAACCAGTTTCCCCTCCCTGCAACCAGTTAATTCTCTGTTTCCATGCAACTCACTTTCTCTCAATGCACAACTCGTGCGCTGGGGGGGGGGGGGGGACACAACATTAACTGGCCTCAGAAGAGGAGTTGTAAAAACCAAATTCCACCTCATGCCTCACATTAATCTCAACCCCTGCAGACTACAGTTCTAAGCTAGAACTCACTTTGTAGCTGACATGGCAAGCTAACTGCCAACTGGAAAATAAATCCCGCAACTACCTGAGCTTTTAACTGACTGAAGTGACCAATGGAAGGACTAAAAGCAACTATTTCATTGGCTAAACTGACAACTTCTGCTAAGTACATTGGCTCTAAATCACCTTTCCCAAATTACCGTGTATTCTCACTTCCAATGCTTCAGTAATTCAATATCAACTATGCATCAATAAGCTGGGTGATGGGTTCAGATCCAGTAATGTTATTATATCTCAGATATTAATAAATGCTTATCTGATACATGTTAATCACAGGCTGCATATTCCTTTCACTGAAATGTTTCAATTGTATCTCATCCCTGGAGCCACAACCGCACAATGAACTTAACAACAATAACTTTGCATATATACAATTTCAACATAAAACATCTCAAGGCACTTCCCAGGGAGTTGTAAAAAGGAAATAACACAGTGTTACGTAAGAACAGGAGGGAGACAGATCAAAATTTTGGTACATTTTGGTTTCAAGGAGCATCTTAAGGGGGAAGTTAGAGCGACACAGTGCAGTGTAAGTGAGCGCTGGAGAAAATGTGAGAGTTGGAGTGGGGGTGGAGGGGGGGAGGGGGAGACAGACAGAGAGACAGAAAACAAGAGGGGGAGGGGCAGGTGTTAAGAGGCTGAGGGAGGGACTTCCAAACTTGAGGTCCAGGCTGCAGAAAACACAGCTGCCAATACTGTAGCATTTAAAATCGGTGATGCTCAATAGGCCAAAAATTAGTGAGAAATCCGGAGATGACAGAGGTTGCAGATAAAGGGACGAAGGGCAATAGAAGGAATTGAAAACAAGGATGAGAATTTTAAAATAAGGGTTAATTAAAATCATAGATGCGAAAGATGGATAACAAACACCTCAAAGAGGCACTGTAGGCAATAAAGGTAGACGTGGTTGTATTTTTAGATTGGGGAACGTTACTTAAAAATGGAAGGTCAAGGGTGAACAGTCAAAGAGCTCATGGCTAAAATGTAACGATTGTTCATTCATGTCTGGCGCAAAATTGCAAGGGGCAAGGTGGCCAAACCGTGACTTGGAAGGGAAATTAGATGGCAGTGGATCCAAGAAAGAGGCCTACAAATTGGCCATACATAAAAACAAAACATCTGAGGGGTTTCAGCGTTTAGAATTCAAAAAGGAGGACAAAGGGATTGATTAAGAATGGGAAAACAGTACGAGAGTAAAAGCAAGCTTGCAAGGAACTTAAAAACTGACTTTGAAATGTTTCTATAGGGGTGAAGAGAAAAAGACTGATGAAGACAAAGTAGGTCTTTTGCAGTCAGAAAGGGGAATTTATAATGACAGAGTGGCTGATCAATTAAATATGTACTTTGATTCTGCACACAAATAAGATACCAGAAATGTTGCAGAACACAGGGTTCAGTGACAGTGAGGAATGGAGAGAAATCAGCAGGTGTTGGGAAACTGATGGGATTGAAGGCTGATAAATCCTCAGGGTCTGATAGTCTACGTCCTAGAGTAGTGGCCCTAGAAAGTGGATGTTTTGGTGGTCATCTTCCAAGATTCTATAGAATCTGCAACAGTTCCTGCATATTGGAGGGCAATTAATGAAACCACTCTATTTAATAAGGGGGGCAGAGAGGAAACTGCGCATTATAGAGAGTAGTGGGAAAAATGTTAGGATAAACTATCAAGCATTTTACAGTAGAACACTTCGAAAACTATGGTAGAATCAGTCAGCATGGATTTATGAAAGGGAAATAGTGTTTGACAAATAAGGACATTAGTGAACGAGATGGGTTTTTCCAACAATTGACAATGGATTCACAGTTATCTGAGACTCCTAACTCCAGATATTTAGTGAATTCAAATTCCACTGTCTGCCGTGGTGGGATTTGAACCTGGGTTCCCAGAATGTTATCTGGGTCTCTGGATTAACAGTCCAGTGATAACACCACTAGGCCAATGCCTCCCCACTTCAATTATAGCGAAGGAGCAGCGATACTTCACTGCAATTACACACGAGCTTGGTGAGATTACACCTTGACTAGTTTGTGCAGTGTTGGTCTCCTTATAGGCAGAAGGATTTTCTTGGTATAGAGTGAGTGCAGCAAAGGTTTACCAGATGGATTCCTAGGATGGCAGAACTGACGTATGAGGAGAGTTTAGGATCATACTCGCTGGAGCTCAGAAGAATGAGGAGGCGGGGGGGGGGGGGGCAGAAAACTTATGAAATTCTAACAGGATTAGACAGGTTAGATGCAGCAACATGCTCCCAATGGCTGGGGAGTCCAGAACCAGGGGTCAGACGCTACAGCTACAGGATAAGCCATTCAGGACAGAGAGGAGGTGGCAGTCAAACAATCCACAAAATATATTTGCTCTGAAAGGGTAAACCAAAGTCTAATATGCCTGTCTAAACCACACCTTGATTAAAATTCTCATTAAATTCTTCTATGGCCTTGCCATGTTCAATCTCTGGAATGTCACCAACTTTATAGCCCTCCAAATTGCTGTTGTCCTGATTGTGGTCTTTTGTGCTTCTTCACCTAGAGTGGGGAGCCTGTGGGATTTGCTACTACAGAAAGTAGTTGAGCCTGAAATGTCAATTTCAAGTTCAAGGCGTTGGATACAGCATTTGGGTCTAAAGGGACCAAAAGGGGGGAACCAATTGCGGGGGGGGGGGGGAAATGGGGGGGGGAGAAGCCGAAACAGATCGAATTGGATGATTGGTGGGGTGGCACGGTGGCTCAGTAGTTAGCATTGCTGCCTCACAGCGCCAGGGACCCGGGTTCAATCCTGGTCTTGGGTGACTGTCTGTGTGGAGTTTGCACATTCTCCCCGTGTCTGCGTGGGTTTCTCCGGGGGCTCCAGTTTCCTCCCACAGTGCAAAGATGTGGAGGGTAGGTGGGTTGGCCACGCTAAATCGCCCATAGTGTCCAGGGATGTTTAGGTTAGGTGGGTTAAACAAGGGAAATGCAGGTGTAGGGGAATGGGTCTGGGTGGGATGTTCTGAGGGGCGAGGCGGACTTGTTGGGCCAAATGGCCTATTTCCACACTGTAGGGATTCTATGATTCTATAATCATAGTGAACAGTGGAGCATTGGCCTACTCCTGCTCTAATGTTTCTGTTTCTATGTTTATATCATATGAAGCAGTGAGGTAGCAGGAGAAACAAAGCTGCCCTTTCACACCTTGATCCAGGATACTATATAAACAGAGAATATTGGGAGATCACAAGAATAAAAAAAAAACTACCTCAAAATATGTGGCACTCGAGGGGAGGACTGTCGCTCCAGGGTATTGTGCGTATGTACAGGGTAAGCTGGTCCAACCTCTGATCCAACAGATGCATCGTTCAGCGAGAACAGGGAAACCGCTCTCTGGACTGGTGAATAAAAAGAGAAACAGAATTATCACTGGCAAATCCTGTTGGGGGAACCTCTCCTGTTTCATGCCGCCTTAGAGTCTCCGTGCAGAACATTCTGCTGTCGATTAGAAATCAGGGGTTCAAACTGTACTCCAGAGGCTTGAAGTCATCTGGGACAACATCCCCAGTGCAGCACAGGGATGGGGGTATTGTACAGTAAGAGATGTCATTTTTTTGGATGAAAAATTAAACTAAGCGCATCTTCAATTTGCAAGAACAATTTCTAATGGCATTACTCTAAGAAAGGGTATGTGCTCCAGGTGTCCTGACCATCAGTTATTCTGAACGTGTATCATTACAATACAGGTTACTTGGTCAATTATCTCACTCCTGTGTGTGGGACCTTAATGCAGATGGGCAGCTGCTTTAACCTACATTATAACAGTGACCATATTTCAAAAGCATCCCAAAGATGAACATTTATGCAGCATTTTTAACACAAAAAGCATCTCAAGGTGCTTCACACAGACCTTAACGAAGAAAATTTCATACCAGGCCAAGTAAGGACATGTTACGACAGATAAGCCAAAGTCTTGGTCAAATGTAGACTTTAAAAGGAATGGGTGGAGAGTTGGAGAGGCTTAGAGAAGGAATTCCAGAGCTCGGGGCCCAGGCAGCTGAAGGTATGGTCACCAACGTTGGGACTAATTAATCATCAGGATGCATAAAAGAGGCCATAATCAGAAGAGTGCAGCAATTTGGAAGACTGGAGCGTTTAAGAGGTTAGAGACTATAAGCAGCAAGGTCCTAGAGGAATTTAACAAGGATGAGAATTTTAAATCAAGATGTTGCTTAGACAGGCGGTTTGGACTTTTGATTGATCCTTTCCAGAGTATTTTTTTGGACCGTTTGCTTCTTTCCCCACCACCTGCCCCCAGCCCCCATGCCCCAATGTATTTAGTGATGAGCTCAACATGGCACACAAAACACAAGCGCAAATCCTCAAGGAAACATCTGGCAACTGAATGTGGGTTTTCAACAACTGAAGGGCTGCAGACATTTATTAGAGACAGCTGCTCCACAATGCACGGCTAGACACAGAGTGGTGACAATTTAACAGCACTCCCCCGTGGGAACAATCAAATGAATGGGAAAATCGTCATCGCTGGTCAAACCCAGGCTAAGGTGGGGGAAGGGTTAGAAAGCAATAACAAAACATAATTGTATGAAGAAAATCAATATTAGGGTAACACTATGAATAAAGCCTTTGCACAAAGCTAATTTAGTTTCCTTTATCCAGTGAAACAAACTAAGTGAAAAATGTTCCCTTTGAAGGCAGAAAGATAACCAACAGCCAATTACAGCTTTCCAAAATCTTACATTTTTGACAGAATGAAACCACAGTCTTATCACCTAGATTGTCTACCCCTCTGTCATCTGGCATTTATAAAGGACTATTATTCCTGCAATAAAAGAAAGGCAGCTCTTATGTGGTACTATTGTGTGGAAATGCAGTCAGAACCATAGAATAGTACAGTGCAGGAGGCAGCTATTTGGCCAATTGAGTCTGTGCCAGCTGTGTCAAAGAGCAATTCAGTTAGTTATGTTTGGCCCATAGCCCTTAAACTTTATGATTATTAATCCAAAACCTTTTACTACCAAATTCGTTTCCACCATGTCACCGACATGTTCCAAATCTCAACCACTAGCTGCTTAAAATATTTTATTTCACGTTGTCTCTGGCTCTTTTGCTAATCACCTTAAAATGCTGTCCCTGGTTATCAATCCTTCAGCCTCTAGTAACAGCTTTACCATAACATGTACAGCATCGAAACAAATCCTTCAGTTCAAATAGTATTCATGCCAGTGAACATACCAGATGCCAGTGTGAATCCTCCACTTCAGCCTCCTCCTCCCTTTCCTCATCATTTAAACTTCTGTTTCCTTCCTCCTCACATGCTTATCAAGCCCCCTGTTAAATGCAATCACTGGGCATTTTTGGGCTGAATGGCCTGCTTCTGTCATATTTGCTTGCTAAAACGTCAACCACTTCCTGTGGTAGCATATTCCATATTTTCACCACTCCTGGGGCAAAGAAGTTTCTTGCCAATTTCTTAGTGATTACTTTCCATTGGACAGCCTTTAGCTATGTTCATTCCCACCAAAGGAAAATGTTCACTCTAAAACCTCTGGTCAATTGCGCTCTGAACATGTCATGATTTTGAAGTTTTTATCAAATCTCAAGAGCAACCCCAGCTCCTCTGATCTAACCATA
>NC_063370.1:4418269-4436754 GCF_021869965.1 Rhincodon typus
AGGGAATTATGGGTTGGGGGGGTGGGGTGGGGGAACAGGAGAACAAACGGGGTGGGGAGGGTAGGGAGAAGGGGAGGAGGAGGTTGGAGGGTAGAGAATGAACTTCACAAGATGGCCAGTAAATGGGGGATTAAACTCACCTGAGCGTCCACAATCTGCACAGGACATTAGATCCTCGGGACACCCGGTCTTCTTATTTCCAGAAATCCCGCCCAGGCAGAAATCGCAATAGGTGTTCGGAATGATGGTCCCATCGGGAGCTTTCCTAGCTGCAGGACATTATGTAACAGTCAATAGGGCGGAGAGAGATGCAAACATCTTCCTTACACTTCCTGAGCAATGGGATGTCCTGCGCACACCTTTCCAGGCAGGAGGTTCACCGCAGGGACCAGGCAAGTTCAACAGTCCTCACCCAAACCCCCTCGTCCCTGTCTTAGAGGGGCATTTCCACGGCCTTCTCATCCAGACCCCACTCCCTGCTCCTCTAGCCCCCTCACCACAAAAAGTCAGGGGAAAGTTTTTGTTTCGTCTCCTCGGTAACACCACTTGCTTTGCCAAGTGGGTCAGACTCTCATGGAGTCTTTACAGCATCGGAAAGAGGCCATTCAGCCCATCGTGTCCACTCCAGTCATCACACGTCCACCTATACGAGCCAAATGGGGCTGGATTAATTCAGGATATCTGGGCCGGCATGGATGAATTGGATTGAAGGGTCTGTTTCCGTGCTGTACATCTCTATGAGTCTATGGCTATTCTTACACCATTTCCCAACATTCACCTGTCGTCATGTGAGCTGTGACGTTTCAAGTGATCATCTAAATACATCTTAAACACTGAGACTGTCCATCTCCATCACCCTTTCAGACAGTGAGTTCCAGATACCCACCGTCCTCTGGGTGAAAAATGTTTCCTCAAAACCCTTCTAAACTCCTGCTCCCTACTTCGAAACTGTGCCCCCTGCCTATTGCCCCCTCTGTCTACCCTGTCTATGCCCCTCAGAACTTTACACCCTTCAATCAGACAGCACCATCCACTCTAAGGGAATCAAACCTCAGCCCATCTAGTCTCTCTCACTGAATCACCCCCAGGCAACATCCTGGTGAATCTCCTCCACACCCCCTCCACTGCAATCACATCCTTCCTATAGTGTGGGGACCAGAACTGTACACAGTACTCCAGCCGTGGCCTAATGTTACATACAGCTCCATCATAGTTTCTTTGGTCTTGTATTCAATGTCTGGACTCAAAAAGGCAAGTATTCCACAAGCCTTGATAAGCACCTTATCGATCTGTCCTGCTGTGTCCCAGGATCTATGGACAGGAACATCAAGGTGCCTCTCATCCTCTGTACTTTCCAAGGTCCCACCATTCAAGGCGTACTCCTTTGCCTTGTTAGTCCTCCGAAAAAGCATCAACTCTCGCTTTTCAAGATTAAATTCCATTTGCTACCATTCGCACCCCCATCTGACCAGCCTGTCTACACCCTCCTACTGAGTCAGGTGGTTGTGGCTTCAGGTCTCACTCGAAAGACTCCAGTGCACCGTCCAGCTGGACTGAGGGAGCATTGCTCTGTCAGTTGTGCTGTTTCTCTATTCAGGTCACGAACCCCAGGCCTGTCTGCGCTCTTGTGAAAGGGAAAAGAGCTGGGGAATTCTCCCCTGGTGTCCTGGGCAATGGCCGGCTCTCAATCAACATTGCGAAAGAATAGATTATCTGGTTGTCGTAACTTTACTGTTTGTGGGAGCTTGCTGTGCACGATCTGGCTTCTGAATTTCTCAAAAGGTGACAGCAACTACACTTCAGGGGTACTTTATTGCTTGTGAAGTGCTTGGGGATGGCTAAAGGTTGTGAAAGATGCTACATCAATGCACACACTTTCCCTTCTTTCAAGGACTTCACACAAGCAGTGCGGTTGCAGGGAGTGGCGGGGGGTAGAGGGACGGAAAAGGGTGTGAGGTGATGTTTCTTTGTCACGGGTTTCATGTTCCGAGGCACTCCCCCTGCCCTACGAATAGTTGTGATTATCTCCCTGAGGGACTGACTGAGCTTCTCTCCAGCGATATACGTTATGGTTAAAATGGTGGGAGGGTCAAGGCTTGAACCCATCGGACAGTCCGTTTGGATCACAGTCTGCGCTGAGTATCAAAAGTATCCAAAGTAGATCTGGTCTTAATGCATGTCCTTGGAAGCTACATCTGTAGTTACCAAGTTCTTTATTTCTCAGCCTTGAATCCACAGTCCAATTGACAGACGCACTTAATATGAAAACCTAGAAAATAGCAGCAGGAGGCCATTCAGCCCATCAAGCCTGCTCTGCCATTTAACATGAATGTGGCTGATCCTCTGTCTCAATGAAATACTCCTGCAAACTCCCCATGCCCCTTTAATCTCGAGAGATCTATTTATTTTGTGAACCTATTCAGTGACTTCTCCTCCACAGACTTCTGTGGGAGAGAACTTCATAGGGTCACTAGCCTCTGAGTGAAGAAATTCCTCCTCAGCTCAGTCCCTACTTCCCTACTTTTATCCGCAAATCCCTTCGCAATAGAAGCCAATATTCCGTTTCCCACAGCAAGCCCTGCTTCGAGAGTTCCTTGCTGGAAATCTCAGGAACTGGACTGAGCAGTGTGATGCCTCTACTGTGCAATAGCCCATTGACACACAGGAGTTCCATCGTAAGGTCAGAAGTGGGGATGTTCACCGATGATTGCACAATGTTCAGCACCATTCGTGACTCCTCAGATACTGAAGCAGTCCGTGTTCAAATGCAGCAAGATCTAGACAATATCCAAGCTTGGGCTGACAAGTGGCAAGTAACATTCGAGCCACACAAATGCCAGGCTATGACCGTCTCCAATAACAGATTCAGTTGCATCACCATTACTGAAACTCTCCCTCCCCTACCCCACCTATTAGCAACATCTAGGCGACTATCATTGATCAGAAATTGAAATGAGGTAGCCATATCAATATTGCGGCTGCAAGGTCAGGGGCTAGAAATCTGCAGCAAGTAACTCAGCTCCTGACTCCCCAAAGCCTGTGCACCATCTACAAGGCATAAACCAGGAGTGTGATGGAATACTCGCCACTTGCCCTGCATGGGGGCAGCTCCCAACAACACTCAAGAAGCTCAACACCATCCAGGACAAAGCAGCCCCCGCTTGATTGGCACCACATCCATAAACATCCCACTCCCTCCACCACCGACGCTCAGTAGCAGCAGTGTGTACCATCGACACGATGCACTGCAGAAATTGACAAAGGCTCCTTCAACAACAACTTCCAAACTTGCAACTCCAGCATCTAGAAGGACAAGGGCAGCAGATACATGGGAACACCATCATCTGCAAGTTCCCCTCCAAGCCACTCACCATCCTGGCTTGGAAATATGTCACCGCTCCTTCAGCGTCGCTGGGTCAAAGTCCTGGAATTCCCTCCCCAAGGGCACTGTGGGTCCCTACAGCACATGGACTGCAGCAGTTCAAGAAAGCAGCTCACCCCCACCTCCTGAAGAGGCTGTAAGTGCAGGCCCAGCCTGTGAGTGAATAATAAAAAGACAACTTGGCATGCCCTTCCGACGATGCATTCTGGGATTGGTTGACAGTGGCCTTGCTCTATTTGCTTGGTAACAGGGAGGTTAAGTGATCCAATCAGGTTTTGTTTTAAACTGAGCCTGTCACTAGGTGAAACCGTTCCTAATGTGTACTGATTTGTAAGCAAGGACATTCCATTCTCTTGGAAAGTCCAAAGGGAAGTGGGAAAGACAATGACATCCCCTTATGAGTTGATGTGAGTAGGGTTTAGGTCACACCTTGTAAAATGACATCCCCACTTCCCCTCCCTCTCACTGATGGCACAGTTACAGGCAGCGTGAAAGTACACCTTGTTTTTGCATTAATTAAAGATCTAAATTGCTGCATTAGTCAACGCCAAATGACTTTTAGAGACCACTCCAACAGCCATGAATCAATCGAAGCTTTCCACCCCATTTCCGACACTTTATCTCCTTGACAATTGTGAAATAAATCACACAGGGACCACCTCATTCAAACACAGTCACAGTTTATTGATTAGGATGGTGTTGGGTGGGGGGGGTCGGGTTCGGCGGTGACAGGGAGCAAAACGGGAAAACTTGAATGTAGAATGGCTCTGGCTGTTCCAAGGCCAGTTCTCCCTGAATAAACCTTTCTACCAAATCCCATTGAACAGGGCGGGTTCGGAACCCACTGATTCGTGAATCAACATCTCGCTCTCGACGAAATCAGGTTCAAACATCCAGCTTGTGCGAGAAGCTGTTAAACATGATAAAATCCTCCATTACAACAGTGACTACACTTCACAGGGATCTCATCAGCTGTAAAGAGTTTGTGGATGTTCTGAGGTGGTGAACAGTGTTACGGAAACCGCGTGTGACCTTCGTCTCTGTCTCGCTTTCCTCGCTTGGCTTCTGGGACATAGCCTGACCCAGTGTTCTTCAACACAGCAGAGAGTCAGCCAAAGTACAAAACACACAGGAATCACTTCAAACAGGCACACGCTCACTCTCACATTCACACACTCACTCACTAAATGCCCACTCCTGTGCGCACACCCACTGACAAACACAAACACTCAATAACACGTGCACTTGCACACACAAACATTCATTACATGTGCACTTGCACACTCGCGCACACGACAAACACTCGCAGATTCACACACCCACACAGACTCATACGAACACACATCAGTGTGCACATCCTCGTAAAGACGCACACAAACACACACCCACACAGTCTCTCACACTCATGCACATGCGAGCTTGCACACAGACACGCTCAGACTCTCATTCACACTTGCACACCACTCATACACACGCTCACTCACTCACATGCGATTAGAATGCCCAGACTCTCATTATTGTTCCTCCTAAAACTACTTCAATCCTCAAACATTTCGTTATGCGAATGCAGCAGCCAATGACAGGCATCCCTGTAATTTGTGCCTGACCTCCGGCACTGATGGGGCTTGCAGTTCATTGCCAACTTCTTTCTTTCATAGCGCCATGACAAACATTGGCAGAAAGGATAGAGGAGCTGAATATTATTTAAACGGGGAAAAAAAACGGCAGGACAGAAGGATTTGGGGGTCCTCATGCGTAAACCACAGAAAACCAGCATCCAAGTTCAGAGCGGGGGGGAATAGAGGGGGTAAATGTACTTTTGACTTTTATTTCAAAGTATTACAATAGACAGGATTTGCTAAAACCATACAAGGCACTAGTTAGACCACACCTAGAATACTGTCAACAGTTTTGGTCCCTTTATCTAAGGAGAGGTATACTGGCGTGGGAGGCAGTCCAGAGAAGGTTCATTCAGCTGATACCAGATATTGAGGGACTGTTTTATGAAGAGACATGGAATAGGCCGGTCCTGTACTCATTGAAATTTTGAAGGATGACAGGCAACTTTATTGAAACATGGAAGATTCTTGGGAGTTCTGATGAAGAGACACTGGAGCTGAAACGTTAGCTCTGATTTCTCTTCACAGATGCTGACAGACCTTCTGAGGTTTGCCAACAATTTCTGTCATTGTTTCAGATCTCCAGCGTCTGTAGCTCCTTGTTTTAAGATTCTTAGGGGCTTAACAGAATAGATGTGGAGAGGTTGTTTCCACTTGTGGGAGAGTCTAGGATCAGAGGAGCATCATCTCAGGGTAAGGGGTCACCCTTTTAATACAGAGACGAGGAGGAATTTCCTCACTCAGAGGGTAGTGAAGCTGTGGAATTTTTTACCGCAGAGGGCTGTTGGGAATGGGTTATTAAGTGCACTGATGGTTGAGATAGACAGCTTTTTAAATCATCCAGTGGCAAATGGAATTTAATCCCAAAATGTACGAGCTGATGCATTTGGAGAGGACTAACAAGGCAAAGGAGTACACAGTGAATGGTAGGAGAAGTACAGAGAATCAGATGGACTTCGGTGTGCATGTCTGTAGATCCTTGAAGACAGCAGGACAGGTAGATAAGGTGGTTCTCGAGGCTTATGGAATAAGTGCCCTTTACGAGTCCAGGCAGGGAGTGCAAGAGTAAGGAGGTTATGATGGTTATGATGGAGCTGTGTATAACGTTAGTTAGGCCACAGCTGGAACACCGTGTGCAGGTCCGGTCACCGCATTGCCGGAAGGATGTGACTGCACCTATAGAGAGGGTGCAGAGGACATTCACCAGGACGTAGTCTGGGCTGGAGCGTTTCAGCAATGAAGAGAGGCTGGATTGGCTCCAGTTTGCTTTCCTTAGAGTGGAGAAGGTTGAGGGGGGAATCTGACTGAGGTGTGCAAAGGTCTGAGGGGCACAGACAGGGTAGAAAGGGAGAAACTTTTCCCTCATGATTGGGGCGTTAATAACCAGTTTTAAAATAAGGAGCAGGGGGTTTGGAGGGGATTTGAGGAAAATGGTTTTCACTCGTAAGATGGTGGAGAAACTCAATGCCTGAAAGGGTAGTAAAGGCAGGAACCCTCGAAAAGTAGATTTCGATTTACACGAACCTGTGAAATGCCAAAGTATACCAGGCTACAGGCCAAGTTCTGGAAAGTGGGATTAGAAGAGATGGATGGTTGATGACTGGTGTGGATACAATGGGCCGATGGGCCTCGTCCCATGCTGTCAATCTCTACAACTCTAAGGGAATCTGGGGCTATGAGCGAAAGGCAGGAAAGAGGCAGATGATTCCCAGATCAGCCATTAACTCATCGAATGGCAGACTAGCCTCAATGGGCTGAATGGCCTACTTCTGCTCCAATGTTTTATGGTTGCATGATCTCATTTCATGAGGTAGATACCAGAGATATATTATTGAATCTATTGACAGAACATACTGACATAGGCCATTTGGCCCATCTGCACTGTGCCGGCAAAACTCCTCCCATCCCTTTGTCATCTCACCCCATCTCGCCTGCTCCTTACTCCCTCAAGTTTCAGCTTCCCCTTAAATATGTCGATACTATTCATCTTGACCGTTGCCTGTGGGAAGGGAATTCCATGTTCCCACCTCACTCCCGGGACAAAGAACAGAAACATCTGGAACAAAAGTGTCTGTGTTTCCTGGAACGTCCTTTTGTTGATCCATCTCTTGAGGGAGATTTTTCTTCCCTCCATCGCTTCACAGAAAGGTCGTGACAAGGAAACACTTCCTGAAATTCTCCCTGACCTCCAGCTCACATTTCCAATGATTTTAGTGTCTTTGTTAAATCAAATAAACACTAGGAGCAAGAGTAGGCCATTCAGCCCTCTATCCTGTTCCCCCATTCAATACAGCACAGCCGATTCTCTATCTCAACGACATCTTCCCACTTTCTCCCCGTACCCCTTGATGCCTTTAATATCTAAAAGTTTATCGATCTTTTTCTGAAATACATTCAGTGTCCCAGCCTTTCTGTGGTAGAGAATTCCACAGGGTGACCAGGACCTGAGTGAAGAAATGTTTCCTCATCTCAGTCCTGAATAGTGCACCCTGTATCCTGTATGCATTGGGTCTAGACTCCCTCACCAAGGGAACATCCTCCCTGCACCTGGTCTGTCCAGCCCTGTGAGAATTTCACACATTTCAAACAGGTTCCCACTCCTCATCCTCCTACACCCCATTCAGGCAGGATCTTTGGAAAATGTCGCTCCAACTCAGGAGCAGCTTTAACACACTGTAAGAGCTCAACACCATCCAGGACAAAGCAGCCCACTTAGGTTGGCACCACATCCACCATCTTCAACATCTGTTCCATCCATCACTAGCGCTCAGTGGCAGTAGGGTGTGCCATCTATCTTCAAGGTGCACTGCACAATCTCACCCAAACTCCTTTGGCAGCACCTTCCAAACCTGCGACCTTTACCATCCAGAAGGACAAGGGCAGCAGATACATGGGAACACCATCCCCTGCAAGATCCCCTCCAAGTCACTCACCATCCTGACTTGGAAATATATCGCCGTTCCTTCAGCGTCACCGGGTCAAAATCCTGGAAATTCCCTCCCTAAGGTCAACCCGCAGCATAAGAACTGCAGAGGTTCAAGAAGACGGCTCGCTACCACCTTCTCAAGGGGCAATTAGGGACAGGAAATAAATGCTGACCCAGCCAGCGATGCCCACATCCTGAATGTAAATAACCAGTAAGGGTCAACCCTTCAGAGGGAATGATCTAAAGAAAATGATATGAAAGTCTCACTGCCTGCTATAGAACCTGTTGAAACTGAATAAATGTTGGGGAGGTGATGGCCTGGTGGTATTATCGCTGGACAGTTAACTCAGATAATGTTCTGCGGACTCAGGTTTGAATTTCGCCATGGCAGATAGTGGAATTTCAATTCAATAAATATCTGGAATTAAGAATCTAATGAAGACCATGAATCTGTTGTCAATTGTCAGGGAAAAACCCATGTGGTTCACTAATGTCCTTTAGGGAAGGAAACTGCCATCCTTCCCTGGTCTGGGCCTACATGTGACTCCAGACCCACAGCAATGTGGTTGACTCTGAACTGCCCTCTGGGCAATTAGGGATGGTGCAGTAAATGCTGCCTAGGCAGCGACACCCACATCCCATGAATGAAATTTTAAAAAATTAAAATTGCCGAGAAGGGAATATATTTAACATCGGGACACCTCAAGAATGAGCCTTGCTGCCTCTTCCACTGCTAATGTGCCGAGGCCGCAGCTGGAAAGTTCTAGAACGATAGGATTTTGTTTCTTAATTGCTGCAGGGATGGGTTTGTGAGAAGTCAAATCTGTTAGCAGCCTTCTCCGTTAGCAGCAATGTGTTGTGTCATTTGCATTAAGTGTCAGAGAGGCGGGAGCAATTTCTCTCTCTCTCTCTCTCAGAAAAAATAATAACACAGGCTCTTACATCGAATCGGGACAAACAAAGGAAACAAGGGGTTCTGTAATCAGGCCACGGTTCTCGGTGTTTAGATAAGGTTTTGGGTGTCTCGTTAAGGGATAAGGGAACCCTTGCTCGTTATATTGGAAAAGGGGGCTGCGTAAATGAGGACTGTTCTGGAAGGAATGCGCTGAACATTATCTCTCTTGCACTATTCTTCCCACTCTCTGCTGAGAATTCTGCAGAAGCATTTTGACAGGAAGCCATTAAACAGGCCTCCCCCTCTAATTGAAACTATCAAATGCACTGAGAAATATTAAGCCTAGGGCCTTCACTTATATTTTTTTCAGGGAGCAAGACGAGTGGGTTGCCATGCCAACCGAATAACCAGGGCAACAAAGCAATCCAATTTCTTTCTCCGTCTCTCTCTCTCTCTCTTTAAACAGATGAGGTAGAGGAAAAGAATACCAACCCCGAGCTGATAGACCCCTCCACCTCCTCCCAGACCTCATGGTCGCTCACAGATCTCCTTTGGCTGAACAGGCCTCAGCCCTGTACCACCAGCAGGGATAACTGCCCCGACCCCCAAACCCCGACTCCGCGCAGTTCGTGGCTTTCCCATCCTTGAAAGGCCCGCATTTCGATGGCGCCATTTTTTGTCTTGCGGCCAGTGAGCAGGTTACAGAATCATGGGATCCCTACAGTGCAGAAGCAGGCCATTCGGCCCATTGGGTCCACACGGACCCTCTGAACAGCATCCCACCCAGCCCCCAACCCCCTACCCTAACCCTGTACCCCTGCGTTTCCTGTAGCTAACCCACCCTAACCTGCACATCCCTGGACACCACAGAACAATTTAGCATGGCCAATCCACCCTAACCTGCACATCTTTGGACTGTGGGAGGAAAGCCACGCAGACATGCGGGAGAATGTGCAAACTCCACACAGACAGTCGCCAGAGGGTGGGATCGAACCCAGTACTAACCTCTGAGCCACTGTGCTGCCCCTGTACGCTTGGAGTGCAGGGAAAACAGAAAGCAGTTAGTTATCGCACAGCAAGCTCCCACAGACACGGCCAGAGAATCGGTTTCTTTTTGGAGTGTCAGTGGCAGAGAGATACATATCCAAAAGAATGTGTGTGTGTGTGTATGTCAGTGTATGTACGTGTGTGTGTGTGTGTGTGTGTGTGTGTGCGCGCGTGTGTGTATGTCAGTGTATGTACGAGTGTGTGTGCGTATGTCAGTGTATGTACGTGTGTGTGTGCGTGTGCGTACACAAGTGTGTGTGTGCGTGTATGTGTATGTCAGTGTATGTACGAGTGTGTGTGCGTGTGCGTACACGAGTGTGTGTGTGTGTGTGTGTGTGTGTATGTTAGTGTATGTACGAGTGTGTGTGTTTGTGTATGTCAGTGTATGTACGAGTGTGTGTGTACGTCTGTGTGTGGGGGGGGGCGGTGGGTGGGTGTGTGTCTGTGTGGATGGGTGTGTGTATGCGTGTGTGCATATGTAGGGGGGTGGTGGTGGAGGGTGTCGGGAAGTCTCCTGTAGCCTTTTTGCAACCCTGTTATGGGATCTTTTACATCCATCTTGTGTGGGCAGCTGAGGCACCTCTGGCTGAGATATAGCATGAACTAAAAGTATTTCGTTCAGTGCAAAACACTTTGGTGAGCCCTGGGGTTGTGGAAAGTGCTATGGAAATGCAGGTTCTTTTGTCGGACAAGGGGCGTGCTTTCCTCTTCCCCTCCACTCCCCGTTCCCATGAACGAGGGGTCGTATACCTACACTCACGCCCCAGCTAAACCCATGCAGGGAAATGCAGGGCAACAAAATAACATGGCTCTCCCCACCCAGCTGCACATCCCATAGACAACAAATCACCACTAACTGACTCACTGCTGTCTAGATGATACAGGACTCATAAATCTGCAGAATACAGTGACTACAAGAAGAAGCCCAGAGGCTGGGAACACTGCAGCGAGTAGCTCACCTCCTGACTCCCCCCAAAGCCTGTCCCACCATCTACAAGGCACACGTCAGGAGTGCGATGGAATACTCCCCACTTGCCCTGGATGGGGGCAGCTCCAATAACACTCAGGAAGCTCGACACCATCCAGGACAAAGCAGCACCCCCCTCGATTGGCACCACATCCACAAACATCCCACTCCCTCCACCACTGACGCTCAGTCGGAGCAGTGTGTACCATCTACAAGATGCACTGCAGAAATTCACCAAAGATCCTCAGGCAGCACCTTTCAAACCCTTGACCACTTCCATCTAGAAGGACAAGGGGCAGCAGATACATGGGAACACCACCCCCTTGCAATTTCCCTTCTGGGCCACTCACCATCCTGACTTGGAAATATATTGCCGTTCCTTCAGTGTCACTGGTTCAAAATCCTGGAATTCCCTCCCCAAGGGCACTGTGGGTCAACCCATGGCATGTGAACTACAGGGGCTGAAGGCGGCAGCTCAGCACCACCTTCTCAAGGGGGCAACTAGGGACGGGGCAAGAAATGCTGGGCCCAGCCAGCGACACCCAGATCCCACAAAAGAATAAAAACCCAAACGTCGGGAGTGATCCGGACACAAGGGGATGGAGAAACAGATACAGTATACGTTGCCACAGGGAGAGGAGGAGGGGTCTGTGGGGATTTTAAGAGCAGGCCAGCAAGGGACAGCTTGTATTTACAGTTACTCTTTCCCTTTTCAGATCACCCAGTGAGACACCTCATTTGTAGCGGGTGGACGTGGCGACTACTTTAGTGCCCTCCAAGGTGCCATGTTGGTCTGGCTCTCCCAGGAACTGCTGGTCTGCCACATACTGAGGAGGGTGACATCTCACAGGGGATGCACTCAAAGACATCGTTGATGAAGGAGTTGTTGTTGGAGGAGGTGGTGGGGGGGTCTGGGAGGACCAGCCCTTTTGTAGCTGTAGATGGTGTCACCCTCCACCTAGCTCCTTCCTCCACTCATTCTCGCCTTTGATGCTCTTCCTGGGGCCGTGGCACAGGCCACTGCTTCAGGCATACTGTGCGTGAAGGTGGAGGGCCCGCGGTGAATTTACATAGCGCCCTTAATCTCCTTCACCCAGCCGAACACCGAGATTGAGGCACAAAAGGTGGCACTGGGGGCAGGTGCTTGGTCAAGGAGGGAGGTTTAAGGAGTGTCTTGATGGAGGAGACAGAGTCAGGCAGGCCAAAAACAAGAGCAGGCCACTCTGCCCTTCTCTGCCAGTCTATAAGGTTATGACTGATCTGATTTTAACCTCGACTCTACATTCCTTCACTTGCCCAATAACCTCTCATCCCCTTGGCCACCAAGAAGGTGGGTCTGGGTGGGATGCTCTTCAGAGAGTCAGTGCAGACCCGATGGGCTGAATGGCCTCTTTCCACGCAGTAGGGATTCTATGATCTGATGTTAACTCAGTTGCAATCGAGAGTGATGCCAACAGCTTGGGTTTAATTCCCGCACTGGCTGAGATTACCACGAAGCAGTCTCCTTCACAACCTCCCTGCCCCCCTCCAACTCTCTCGCCCGAGGGGTGGTGACCCTCAGGTTAAACCACCTCTAGTCGCCTCTCTCTAATGAGCCGTACGGTCTGGCGATTTAATCTGCCTGAAAAATATTTAAAGGATTCTGCATCCATCACCTTTCGAGGAAGGGGATTCCAAAAGCAGCCAACCCACTGGAAAGAACCCTGAAGTTTCCGCATCTCGGTTCTAAATGAGCGTCCCCTTATTTTTAAACCGTGACCCCCGTTTCTAGATTCTCCCAAAGGACAGAACAGCCATTCCACATCTGTCCAGTCTGGTCCCTCAGGATCAATGAAGTCTCCTCCGACTCTCCTGAGTTCTAGGGGATACAGACAGGTTTAGGGATTGGTGCATGGCCTGCTTGGAAGCCTGTTGGGATCCTTGATAGCTTTTCACATCCTGCCCCGTCAGTCTGTTAAACAGCTCAAGGAGGGGCCACTACCTCATACTGCTGGTCCAGGAGACTGGCTCAAAGATGTAAAGACAACTTTCTTCAGCGTCACTGCATCAAATGATCCTGCACTCCCCTTAAAAGCCGATATAATACATTGGCGCGCCACTGGGTAGCCGGCTTTGCTCTCCTCCCAAACTCACAGAATCCCTACCGTGCGGAAAGAGGCCATTCAGCCCATCCACACTAACCCTCCGAAGTGCATCCCACCCAGACCCGCAGCCCCACCCTTTTCCCATAAGCCTGCATTGTCCCTGTGGCCAACCCACCCTAACCTGCACATCTCTGGATTGTGGGAGGAGCAGACAGAGTCAGGCAGACCAGAAACAAGAGCAGGCCACTCTGCCCTTCTATAAGGTTATGGCTGATCTGATTTTAAACTCCACTCTACATTCCTTCACTTCCCCAATAATGTCCTATCCCCTTGGCCATAGAGAAGGTGGGTCAGGGTGGGATGCTCTTCACAGACAAGGAGAGAACGTGCAAACTCCACACAGACGGTTGCCCGAGGGTGGAATCGAACCCGGGTCCCTGGCGCCGTGAGGCAGCTGTGCTAACCACTGAGCCACCCTTAATTCCTGGTCACTAATTTCCTGGTCGACTATCAGTGGGGAAGGGGCAGAGGGGGCACCGTCAACTGGGACAACGTTGGCACACATCTGCCACCCCTGCTCCCATTGGGCACCCCTCTTGCTGGATGGAAACTCGCAGGAAGCAACTCCACTCCCCCCTCCCCTACCCACATCGTGTAGGTCACAGCGTAAAATGCAGCCCGACCTACAGATCATGTGAGAGGAAATGGCTCAGTGCCATTTTCACTGGATTATTTCATCCAGAAAAGCAGGCAAGATCCTGAGGATCCAGGTTCAACTCCTGCCAATAGCAGACACAATAGCAGTCCAATAGAAATCCAGAATAAAGTCTATAGTGATGACCGTGTTCACTAATGCCCTTTAGGGAAGGAAATCTCCTACTCATGGCCAGCACATAGGACTCCAGACCAGTGGCAATGGGGTAGACTCTTAACTGCCCCTTGGGGCAATTAGGGATGGGCAATGAATGTTGCCCCAGCCAGCAACACCCTCATTCTGTGAATTAATTAAGAAAAACCCTTCTGAATCATAGAATCCCTACAGTGTGGCAACAGGCCCTACGGCCCAACAAGTCCACACCGACCCTCAGAGCATCCCACCCAGACCGCTCCCCCTATAACCCACCTAATCTACACATCCCTGAACACTACGGGGCAATTCCCCATGGCCAATCCACCCTAGCCTGCACATCTTTGGGACTGTGGGAGGAAACCCACGCAGACACGGGGAGAACGTGCAAACCCCCACACAGACAGTCGCCCGAGGGTGGAATCGAACCTGGGTCCCTGGCACTGTGGGGCAGCAGTGCTAACCGCCGAGCCGTCCCCAGGCCACGTTCCCTACCTGCTGCTGGCAAATAGCAGGCCTGATGCCAGAGCTCAATGAAACAGTTCAGGATAGCCAATGCAACCTGCCAAAGTGGTTAGAGTCTCAAATAATTCTGCTGTGTCCCCAACAAAGCAGGCTCTCACTGGGGAAAATGTGCACCTTGTCATTTTAAATCTCTTCGACAGTAAAGTTTTTTTATTAAGAAATGCTGAGGAATCATGGGAAGGTTTTCCTTGCAGGTTTCTTCCATCCCCCACCCACAATGTCCGACAGTGAAAACTCCTTTTAAGCAATCCACAGCCTCCCCGGGAGCCAGGTTATGGACTTCTGCTTTGCTAAACTGGCGACAGGTTGGTTTTATTGCTCTCAACCCTGCCGCTGCTCAGTATCCCTGGCACAGTGGTTAGCACTGCTGCCTCACAGCGCCAGGGACCCGGGTTCGATCCCACCCTCCGGCAACTGTCTGTGTGGAGTTTGCACGTTCTCCCCGTGTCTGCGTGAGCTTCCTCCAGCTGTCCAAAGATTGTGCAGGTTAGGGTGAATTGGCCATGGGAAATGCAGGGTTATGGGGTGCTGGGGTGAGTGTGGGTGGTATGCTCTTCAGAGGGTCAGTACAGGCCCACTGGGCCGAATGGCCTCTATCTGCACTGTAGGGATTCTGTGCTTCTATGACACTTTATCTGGGGGCTTTAGAAACGACTACACAGGGCAATCCTCATTCCCCAGGGAATGGGGCAGGGATCATCAAACGGAATCCGGGGGTATCATTGAGACAGTGGAGTTAAGGATTATCAGGTCAGCCAGGATACCATTAAATTGCACAACAGCCTCGATGGGCCGAAAGGCCTACTTCTGCTCCTATGCTCTTATCAAAACTCCTCAATTAGAGTCCAGCCTGCAGTTTTAATTTCAATAATAACACAACGCACACGCACACCGGGTTCCAACAGGGTCACCCAGCTCCTGACCTCATTCCAGCCTTGGTTCAAACATGGACAACACAGCCGAATTCCAGAGGGGAGTGACATCAAGACTGCATTTGACCGAGTGTGGCATCAAGAAACCCTGGCAAAACTGGAATCAATGGGAATCAGGGGGAAAACTCTCCACTGGTTTGGACCACACCTGGCACAAAGATAGACAGTCGTGGTGTTGGAGGTCAGTCATCTCAGCTCCACGACGTCTCTGCAGGAGTCCCTCAGGGGAGTGTCCTAGGCCCAACCATCTTCAGCTGCTTCATCGATGACTTCTCCTCCACCATAACACCAGGATTTTGGAAGTTCACTGATGATTTCACAACGTTTAGCACCATTCACGACTCCTCAGATATTGAAGCAGTCCATGTTCAAATGCAACAAGATCTGGACAATAACCAAGCTTGAGCTGACAAGTAACATTCACACCACACAAATGCCAGGCAATGATTGGATTCAATAACAGACAGACAAACTAACCACTGCCCCTTGACATTCAACCGTGTTACCATCACTGAACCCTTCACAATCAACATCCTTGAGGTTACTATGGACCACAAAGTCAACTGGACTCACAATATAAATACAGTGACTACAACAGCAGGTCAGAGGCTAGGACACTGCGGTGAGTAACTCCCCTCCTGACTCCCCAAAGCCTGCCCACCATCTACAAGGCACAAGTCAGGAGTGTGATGGAATACTCCCCACTTGCCCTGGATGGGTGCAGCTCCAACAACATTCAAGAAGCTCCACACCATCCAGGACAAAGCATCACATCCACAAACATCCTCTCCCTCCACTTTACAGTCATAGAGTTATACTATATGGAAACAGAGCCTTTGGTCCATCTCGTCCATGCTGACCAGATATCCTAAATTAATCTAGTCCCATTTGGACCATATCCCTCCAAATTCTTCCCATTCATATACCCATCCAGATGCCTTTTATATGTTGTAATTGTACCTGCCTCCACCACTTCCTCTGGCAGCTCATTACATACACGCACCACCCTCTGCATGAAAATGTTGCCCCTTAGATCCCTTTTAAACCTTTCCCCTCTCACCTTAAACCTATGCCCTCTGGTTTTGAACTCCCCCCACCCTGGGGCAAAGACCTTGGCTGTTCACCCTATCCATGCCCCTCATGATTTTCACCACCGACGCTCAGTCTCAGCAGTGTGTACCATCTACAAGATGCACTGCAGAAATTCACCAAAGATCCTCAGACAGCACCTTCCAAACCCACGACCACTTCCATCTAGAAGGACAACGGCAGCAGATACATGGGAACACCACCCCCTGCAAGTTCTCCTCCAAGCCACTCACCATCCTGACTTGGAAATATATCGCCGTTCCTTCAGTGTCACTGGGACAAAATCCTGGAATTCCCTCCCTAAAGGGCATTGTGGGTCAACCCACAGCACATGGACTGCAGCGGCTCAAGAAGGCAGCTCACCCCCACCTTCTCAAGGGGGCAACTAGGGACAGGCAATAAATGTTGACCAGCCAACGACGCCCACTTCCCACAAATGAATACAAAGAAAAAACAGAAGATGGAGAATGGATTTAGAGAGAAAGAGGGAGAGAAAGACAGAGAGAAAGGAAAAGACTCCTGGGTCCTGGGACACCTGGTGGCCAGAGTGTAGGACTACTTGTGACAGTTGACATGGAAAAACCAAGTGGGGAAAGGCGACTGAAAAGGGCAGCAGGAAAGACGGTTTCTTAACAACTTGAGCTGCTGTGCGAGGCTTCAAAACAGTAGTGGGAGCTGTTTTTAAAATGATTTGTGTGACTATTTCTGGAATAGAACCTGAATTTGAGGAATGCACGACTGTATCCGGTGCGTAACGCGAGGGCCGACTCACCTTTCCTCCTGTCGGTAGCTTAGCCCAGATTAGAACGCACAAATAATAAATCATGCCAGGCTACCGCTTTGTAACCCACCGAGATTCCAATGAACGCAGATTAAACCAAGAGATTAAATATATGGAGAAAACAGTTTCACGTAATGTGGCAGCTTTGTTTTAATCCAGGAATTTGAAAATTGACTCAGTCAACAAGTCTGTCACAGCAAGAAACTATTCACAATTCAATTGTCTAAACTACTCACTTACCTTGGATAATTCCAGCTTGACATCAAAGCAAAGAGGCACACAAGTGTTTTATCATCCACATTCTGTAATCCTCTTAATAGTACTGCACTGACACACAATTCAGCGCGAATGTGGTACTCTGTGTGATAACTAACATCTTTCACATGAAAGCTTTCATGAATTCCTGACCTAAGCATTTTCCAGAGGGCTGTAATCTTTGCATTGTCTCAAAAATGGATGGCACGAGGTCAAGTGAAGTGCTATCATTTGTTGTTTCAGTTTGTATAATCTTACTTCTTAATAAATGCCAATCTGTAGCTTTAAGCCTGAACTGTGCGACCTGCTAGAGTCGCATTCTCTGTGAGTTAGAGAGATCATGAATAGATGGTACGATGACACCCCTGCTTTCCAGTGTATATCTTCCCCACTTCACCTGGTGACCTGCTACCCTCAGTAATTTTGACAGCAAGTTAGGGATGGAGGAGGCAGGTGCTGGTGGGTGGAAGGCTGAGATTTCTGCTACAGACCAGTGAAAGGTATCGCAACATTCATTGTCCTGCTTACTCTGAAGAAACTTCTGAATGGTTGGACCACTGGCTGAGATGGAAAGTCTCAGATGTGGAAACGTAAAGAGTGGGAAACGCGGCCTGTGCTAACACAGCTCCCCACGATTGTAGCCCCCATGGTTAGGGCTTGAGGAAAGAGGTGGAGGAGGGAGGTGGAGAGAGCTCAGGGAACGGTCCCTGCCAATGACTTCACATCAACAACAGCCACTTGTGCCAGGAATGGGTGCTGCTGATTCCTCCAGGAACTGCAAATCAATCCCCCCCCCACCACACCCCAATCCCGGACAATGTAGTGAGCAACCCCCCAGGAGATGAATCTGTGGGCCAAAAGTAAAGAAAGACTGAGTTTGATAAGCGATTCCTTTCCTCTAAATAAGTAACTTCAGACGGGAAAATGGCTGCTTGATGGACCGTCAGGAATCATTCACGGAGTTTGAGGTGGGGGGGGACATGGGTGAGGGAACAGGAGGGAAAGGGGGGAGGGGGGGAAAAAAGGAGGGAAAGGGGGAAGAGGGGAAAAACAGGAGGGAACAGGAGGGAAAGGGGAAAAACAGGAGGGAACAGGAGGGAAAGGGGGAAAACAGGAGGGAAAGGGGGAAAACAGGA
>NC_063370.1:4436764-4453588 GCF_021869965.1 Rhincodon typus
GAGGGAAAGGGGGAAAACAGGAGGGAAAGGGGGAAAACAGGAGGGAACAGGAGGGAAAGGGGGAAGGGGGAAAACAGGAGGGAAAGGGGGAAAACAGGACGGAACAGGAGGGAAAGGGGAAAACAGGAGGGAACAGGAGGGAAAGGGGAAAACAGGAGGGAAAGGGGGTGGGGGAAACAGGAGGGAACCGGGGGTGTGATGAGTGATGGTGGTGGTCCTGGGGTCTGGAGATCTACCTCCAAGAATGAGCCTGATTGGTCTTGGCAATACCCAATCACAACACTTCGTTCCACAATTCGGGCGATCAATTTACCCGACGGGAAAGAAAAGCAAATACATTGACTTGGGACGGATGGGGCTCAAGTGGGTTATGGATAGAGGTGGAGAGTGCAAAAACAAGGAATAGAGACAGTCAACCCTTATATACAAGACTGTTCTGGCCTGTGCTGGAGTACTGTGCCCAATTGTGGACACTATCCTTCAGGAGGGATGTGAAATGTTTGGAGTGGGTGCAGCAAGGATGCCCAACAATGGGCGTAGGGGTGAGGGGCTTTAGCCAAGAGGGTAGGATGCGGAGGTTGGAACTGGTTTCCTCAGAGCTGGCTGAGGAGAGATTTGATGGAGATTAGGAGGGGACCTTGACAGAGGAGTCACAGAGAAAGCCCATTTCCCCCGGTAAACAGATCGGGGGCCAGAGAACACAGTAACTGGACAGAGGACTGAATAGCCTAGTGGTATTATCACCAGACTGTTAATCCAGAGAGCCAGATAATGTTCTGGGGACATGGGTTCGAATCCTGTCCCAGCAGATGATGGAATTTGAATTTTTAAAAAAATATTCGGAATGAACAATCTAATGACCGTGAATCCATTGTTGATTGTAGGGAAAAGCCCATCTGGTTCACTAATGTCCTTTAGGGAAGGAAACTGCCATCCTTACCTGGTCTGGGCCTACATGTGACTCCAGACCCACAGCAATGTGGTTGACTCTTAACTGCCCTCTGGGTAATTAGGGATGGGCAATAAATGCTGCCTAGCCAGTGACGCCCTCATCCCGTGAATGAATAAAAAAATAACTTGAGGAGAATCACTTTTACGCAGGGAGGGGTGAGGGTCTGTCCCCAGAGAGAGAGATGGGTGGGCAACAGATTCAACTGTGGCTTTCAGAAGGGAAATTGCCTACGGTCCTGATGGGAAATGGGAGCGGCTGATTTACTCTGGCAGTGAGCTAGCAGGGTCATGATGGGAGGAATTGCCTCTTTCTGCACTGTAACCATCCTGCAATTCGAAACCGATTCAAAGTGGCACACACTGAACGACACAGACCCCCACCTCGCCACTCACCCACCCCGAAGCTGCCGGCCAAACTGAATGCTTTAGCTTACGTTTGTGGTTGTTCTTTCGATGGAAGGGCAGAGTGTGTCGCTCCAGCTCATCCTCGCCCTCCTCCTCCGCCAGGTGGGTGTGAGTGTAGTGGTAGCTCAGGCCTGGTCTGTTCTTGTACCGTTTACCACAGACTTTGGGCCACGAAAGGCAGAGAGAGAGAGAGAGAGAGAGAGAGAGAGAGAGAGAGAGAGGGTGTGTGAGTCACTTCAAAACTGTGCACAATCCCAGAGGAGGCGATAGCCTGCCAGAGACCAAGGACAAAACCAGCAACCCTCTCTCCCCATTGCCATTCAACTTGGACCCTATCTCAGTGGGGAGCAGTCGGTGTGAAAGCCAGGGGTTCAAGTCCCACTCCAGGAACATGGCCCAGGCCAACCCTTCCCCGGGCAGTACTGAGCGGGTGCTGCATTATCAGTGACTCTCGTTCTCCAGTTGATCCATTAAACGGGGATCCTGCGCAAAAGGATAGCAGCTTGAGTGCTCGTGGTGGTTTGGCCAATATTTATCCTTCGATCGACATCAGGTAAAACTGACTAATCCGGTCCATTCCTCACACGGCTGCCGCTGGGATCTTCCTGTGCGCGAACGGGCAAGCATCACAATGGGCAGTCCCTTTCTCTGGGTGCTAAAGCTCTTTACTGGTTGGCTACAAAAACATTCGCGTGACACCCTTTCCCTCTGACGGACGAATCTACTCACTATCGCAGACGTACGGCTTGTCTCGATCCTCCAACGATGTCGGCTCTTGCCTCTTGCGCATCCCTCCAATGCCACAGGTCTAGAAGAGAGAAGAGAAAGGCCAAAAGAGTTATTTTAACCTCAGCAATGTCCCACTCACTCTCCTTACAGGCTCAAAGCTCAAGGGGACAGTCCCTTGGAGCTACTCGTCTGAACCTGTTTGCCGAGGAGAAGATGTAGGCCATTCAGCCCCTCAACCCATTCCTTGTCCATTCGATAAGATCACGGCTGCTCCACATTCCCCCCTGCCTCTGATAACCTTTCACCCCTACTTGCCTGTCAAGAATCTCTCTGCCCCCGCCTTAAAAATATTCAAAAACTCTGTTTCCACTGCCTTTTTCAGGACAGACTCTTGCCTCTGTGACAGAAAACCTGCCCTTTCATCTGCTTCAAATGGGTGGGCCTCCATTTCGAATCGTTCTGGATGCTCCCACAAGAGGAAACATCCACTCCACAGCCACTCTGCCAAAACCCATCAGGATCTTATTGCTTCAATCAAGTCATCTCTTACTCCTCTAAGCTCTGGCGAATACAAGGCTGGTCTGTCCAACCCTTCCTCATAACGCAGTCTGTCTGTTCAACATATCAGTCTAGTGAAGCTCTTCAGAACTGCTTCCAAAGCAGCTACATCCTTCCTTAAATAAGGTGAGCAATATTGTGCACTGTACTCCAGATGCAGTCTCACTAATGGACTAATAACTAAAGTACAACCTCCTACCTTCACAATAAAAACCAAAAGTGCTGGAGAAACCCAGCAGGTCTGGCAGCATCTGTGCCGAGAGAAACAGAGTTAGCCTTTCGAGTCTGGTATGATATTTCTTCAGACTGCCACTCTTTGTTCTAAAAGCAACACGTGATGGCTCAGCGGTTAGCACTGCTGCCTCACAGCACCAGGGACCTGGGTTCGATCCCACCTTCGGGTGACTGTCTGTG
Source organism: Rhincodon typus (assembly GCF_021869965.1). NCBI lineage: Eukaryota > Metazoa > Chordata > Chondrichthyes > Orectolobiformes > Rhincodontidae > Rhincodon > Rhincodon typus. The sequence continues at coordinate 4,439,822 of NC_063370.1, forward strand.
TGGAGTTTGCACATTCTCCCTGTGTCTGCGTGGGTTTCCTCCGGGTGCTCCGGTTTCCTCCCACAGTCCAAAGATGTGCAGGCTATGGTGGATTAGCCATGGGAAATTGACTATAGTGTTCAGGGACGTGTAGATTAGGTGGGCTATAGGGGGATGGGTCTGGGTGGGATGCTCCAAGGGTTGGTGGACTTTTTGGGACAAAGGGCCTGTTTCCACACTATAGGTTCAGAAACAGGGTTAACATACAGACTCTGATATGTGTCTCCTCTCGAACAAAGAATGGTAGTCTGCAGAAGAGTCACACCAGACTTGACTTGTTTCTCTCTCCACTCATGCTGAGTTTCTCCAGCAGTTTCTGTTTTATTTCAGATTTCTAGTATTTTGCTTTTATTTTACTCTCTACTTTTATTTTAAATCCCCTTCACGATTAATTATGGTATTCTATGAGCTTTCTCATAGTTACTTGCTGTTCCTGCAGACTAACCTTTTGCAATTCATGCACAAGGACACCCAGATCCTTCTGCACCTCAGAGCTCTCCAATCTCTCACCATTTGGATGGTGTACTTTTTCCATTCTTCTCTCCAAAAAGGACTATTTCACATTTTCCCACATAATATTCCATTTGTCAGATCTTTGTCCACTCACTGAATCTATCCAAATCCCTCTGCAGTCTCCTCATGTCCCCCCGGGGAGGCGATGGCCTAGTGGTATTATCGCTGGACTATTAACCCAGAGACCCCAGTTAATGTCCGGAGGACCCAGGATTGAATCCCATCACGGCAGATGGTGGAATTTGAACTTAATTTTTAAAAAAAACCTGGAGTTGAGAGTCTAATGATGACCGTGAATCAATTGTTATTTGGGGAAAAAAAAAACCTTGTCTGGCACACTAAAGGAAGGAAACTGCCATCCTTACCTGGCTTGGCCTACATGTGACTCCAGACCCACAGCAATGTGGTTGACTCTTAACTGCCCCCTGGGCAATTAGGAACGGGCAGTAAATGCCACGACGCCCTCATCCCGTGAATGAATAGTCAAAAAGAACTTCACAATTTACTCTCTTCAAAGCCCATGAAAGGATTTAATATACGAGGACACCCCTGTAGATTTTGGGTTGGTAACCCGAGGAGACAACACTATTGGCAGAACTGAGTGAAGGGGAATTAACTGTTGACACAACAAGTTTGCTGTGATCTGGGTCACACTGACTTAAAGCAGATTCAATATGGGAATTTTCGGATAAAGTCTCGCAGGACTGGGGAACAAGGGCAGAGGGGAGTGGGACTTTCCTGTAATTTTAATTTCATGGGTGTCCCTGGCCATTGGCTGTCCCATCCCTTTAACTGCGAAGCTTGCAAGGGTCATTATTCAGGGCAATTAAAATTCAACCACATTGCTGTGGGTCTAGAGTCACATGTAGGGGCCAGACCAGGTAAGGATGGCAGTTTCCTTCCCTAAAGGGCCATCAGTGAACCAGATGGGTTTTTACAACAATCGATGATCATTGTCATGGACACTGACACTCACACTAGCGTTCAATTCTAGATGATTAGTTGAATTTAAATTCTACCAGTCCTATGGTGGGATTTGAACCCATGTCCCCAAAGCATTCGCATGGGCCTCTGGATAGCGACTAACTGGATAGATCTTCCAGAGAGCCAGTATAGACATGTATCATAGAATCCCTACAGTGTGGAAACAGGCCCTTCAGCCCAACAAGGCCACACCGACCCTCAGAGCATCCCACCCAGCCCCATCCCCCTATAACCCACACACCCCTGAACACTACGGGCAATTTCCCATGGCCAATCCACCCTAACCTACATATCTTTGGACTGTGGGAGGAAACCAGAGCACACAGAGGAAACCCACGCAGACACGGGCAGAATGTGCAAACTCCACACACACAGCCACCCGAGGCTGGAATCGAACCCAGGTCCCTGGCGCTGTGAGGCTGCAGTGCTAACCACTGAGCTACCATGCCGCCCATGTGAAGCTGAATGGCCTCCTTCAGTCTATTGTTCTGCGACCATGTGATCTGAAGCCTTGACTTGTCACCTTACATGTGTTTCGGAAAGGTACAGCACAGAACGAGGCTATTCGGCCCATGATATCTGTGCTGGCTCTTGGAAAGAGTTCTCCGATTAGCCTCATTTGTCCTGTTCTTTGCCCATTCCTCTGCAAATGTGACACCCTCTGCCCCCTCAAACTGGTGTCAAAGTTTCCAGCTTTACCTCAACACTCCCTCTGCTCGCGCAGCCACTCAAAATGCCAATGGAAGTCATGTGATCTTGTTTTGGCCACATGACATATCAATAGGATTTCCCCCTCCCGACCCTTCAATTCGTCCCTCTCATCCTTCCCTTCGAATCACACAACATTGAGACAATAAAGAAACCCTGAACAGCTCACCCTTCCTTTGGTTTTATTTTTCCGCTTTGGCGTGTCTTCCTCCAGGTCATCAGCCTCAATCTCGTGAGGGAAGTCACTCGCTAAAATCCTCTGCAAGAAACGAGAGGTTTGACGTTAGCGTTGGCTTGGCCAACTCTAATTGGGTGAACCGCAGGGAGGGTACGATCATGTGATTACCCTCCCTCAACCAACCAGCAGCTGAGCCCCACCCCAGGCTTTACCATTGGCTGAACTGCAATGCGTCAATCATCCCAAGGCCCAGCTCCCACTGCACCCTCCCCTCCCCCGACATGCTCACACAGCCAATGGCAAAGTAGATAATTGGATAATGCTTGACCATTGGGTTGGAACTAACAGCAGAAGTAGGCAATTCAACCTTTCAAGCCCAGTTTGCTATTTAACATGATCATGGCTGATCTTATCCTGGTCTCAACTCCACTCTCCTGCCTGCTCCCTATCACCCTTTATCCCGCTTTCCATCAGAAACATCTCCATTTCTTTCTTGAATCTGTTGATTGATTCTGTCTCCCCTGTGCTCTGGAGTTCCACAGATTCACAACCCTCAGAGAAATAGTTTCTCCCCATCTCAGTTTTGAACCTACCCCCGTCTCACTCTATGTCCATGACCTCTTGCTCGGGACTGTCCCACAAGGGGAAATGTCTGTTCAGCATCCACCTTATCAATCCCCTTTAGCATTTTGCATACCTCAATATGCCCTTCATTCTTCTGAACTCCAGCGAGTACAGGTCCGAACTATTTAACCGCTCCTCATACAACAGCCCCTTCATCCCTGGAATCAATCTGGTGAACCTCCTCTGAATTGCCTCCAGTGCCACCACAAACTTCCTCAAGTAAGAAGGCCAGAACTGGACACAATACTCCAGATGCAGTCTCACCAATAGCTTATACGATTGTAACAACATTTCTTTATTTTTACAAGCCAGCCCTTTTGCAATAAATGCCAGGATACCGTTTGCTTTTCTAACTATGTACTGCACCTGCATGCCCACTTTCTGTGACTGAAGGACACCCAGATCCCTCTGCACTGATGCACTGTGAATCTGCTCCCCATTTAAATAATAATTTGCCCTTTCTTTCTGGCCAAAATGGACAACCTCGCACCTATCCACATTAAACTCCATCCGTCAGATTCTCGCCCATTCTCCTAGCCTATCAATATCCATCTGCAAACTCTTTATCTCCTCATCACAGCCTCATTTCCCACCTATTTTTAGTATCATCCGCGAATTTTACTACATTACACTGTCCCCGAGCTTGTTGACTTGCTCACCAAGCTGGCTTGTTTTTGTTCAGATGTTTTGTCACCACGCTAGGTAACATCATCAGTGGAGCCTCCAATGAAGCGATGTTATTCTACTCCACATGGAATTTATACTGTCCAGTCCGTTATGGTGAGTACAGTCATTTCTGGTTTTGATCTGTGTGGGTTTATATATGGGGTCCAATTCTATATGTTTGTTGATTGAAGTATTGGAGAACCATGTCTCTAGGAATTCCTGTGCGTGTCTATGTTTGGCTTGGGCTACTATGGTTACTTTGTCCCAGTTAAACTGATGGCCTAGAGGCATGGTTCTCTACCCATACATCAATCAACAAACATATAGAATTGGATCCCATATATAAAACCTACAGATCAAAATTAGAAATGACTACTCACCATAACAGACCAGACAGTATAAATTCCAAGCAGAGTAGAATAACATTTGCTTCATCGGAGGCTCCGCTGATGATATCACCTAGCATGGTGAAGAAAAGCCTGAACTAAAACAAGCCAGCTCGGCGAGCAAGTCAACAACCTCACCCACCACCTGAGCTACAGATCTTCGCCAATACTTCATACACCGTCCTTGTTTGCAGATCATTTATGTAGATCGTAAACAGTCAAGGTCTGAGAATTGACTCCTTGTGACACCCCACTAATCACAGTTCGCCATCCAGAGAAGGACTCATTTACCCTGGCCCCTCTGTTTTCTGTCAGTCAGCCAATCCTGTATCCAAGCCAATACTCTGCCCTTAATCCCCCCGGGATCTAACCTTCTGGATCGGTCTTTCATGCAGCACCTTGTTAAATGCCTTCTGGAAGTCTCGACATACCACATCCACCGGATCCCCATTATCATCCACCTGGCTGGTTACATCCTCAAAGAACTCCAGGAAATCTGTCAAGCCTGAGTTGCCCTTCGGGAAACCAGGCTGACTTGCAAGGCACCAGTCACCTGCGCGATAGTCACAGCTGGGCAGAGTGATGCCAGAGGTGTGGGCTCAATTCCCATGAAGGGCTCTCCTTCAGCCGCAGCGTGGTGACCCTCAGGTTAAACTCGAACGAGAGAGTGATCCTCTGGGACTTTACCTGGCATTCGCTGATGCTCTCCTCGTCTTTCATCTCCGCCTTCTTCTCTGCCGCATCCGCGCACAGCAGGGCTTCCAAGGCCGGGCCCTCAGGCAGCAGACCCTCCTTCTTCAGAGCCACCTCAGTATCTGAGCAGAGATACGCAAGAAACAACAGCATTTGGTCGCCATGCCGCTGACCCCTGGCCTGGTCCTAACCTCCGGGAGCCCACTGTGGTTGGGCATTACCATAGAAATCACCACGGAAACGAGGTGGGCCCCCTTAAATTATGGGACAAAATTCAGGAAAAGAGGATGTTACGATACTGTCATTGGGCTGATAATAGGGTCACACAAGAGGCCCTTCAGCCCATCAAGCCCATCGGGGAAGGCAATGGCCTAGTGGTACTGTCGCTGGACTGTTAATCCAGAGACCCAGGTAATGTTCTGGGGATCTGGGTTCGAATCCTGCCACAGCAGATGGTGGAATTTGAATTCAATAAAATATCTGGAATTAAGAGTCTAATGATGACCATGAATCCATGGTCAATTGTCAGGAACAACCCATCTAGTTCACCAATGTCCTTTATGGAAAGAAACTGCCATCCTTACCTGGTCTGGCCTACATGTGACTCCACACCCACAGCAATGTGGTTGACTCAACTGCCCGCTGGGCAATTAGGGATGGGCAATAAATGCTGCCTGGCCAGCGACACCCACATCCCATGAATGAATAAAGGAAAAACAAAGCCTGTATTGCCAAACTATCTACACTAGTCCCACTTCCCTCCACTAGGCCTGTAGCCTTGAGAGTGATGACATCTAAAGTGCTCATCCAAGTACTTTTTAAAAGGTTGCCATGATGTGGAGGTGCTGGACAAGGCCAAAAATCACACAACACCAGGTTATAGTCCAACAGGTTTATTGATGTCACAAGCTTTCAGAGCACTGTCCCTCCCTGTCAGTGCATTCCAGACCCCATCACCTTCTGGCTGAAAACATTTTTCCTCAAAACCTCCTGGCTTTCACTTTACAATTATGCCACCTTGTCAAAACCGAAAGAACTGCGGATGCTGTAAATCAGGAACAAAAACAGGAGTTGCTGGAAAAGCTCAGCAGGTCTGCCAGCATCTGTGAAGGTAAAAAACAGAGTTAACGTTTCGGGCCCAGTGACCAAAGAGGGATGACCAAAGTTAACTCTGTTTCTTGCCTTCACAGATGCTGCCAGACCTGCTGAGCTTTTCCAGCAACTTCTGTTTTTGTTCCTGTTGTTGTATGCCCCCTGGTTATTGACTATTTCCTTGGAGACACGAGTTCAAATCCAACTGATGGGAGAATTTAAATTTAATTTATGAAACAATTTTGGAATTGAAGGCTAGTCCCAGTGATGGTGACAATGAAACTATCATCGATTGGTATTAAAAACCATTTCTGGTTCACTAATTTGCTTTAGGGAAGGAAATCTGCCATCTTTACCTGGTCAGGCCTAAACCTGACTCCAGACCCACAGCGATGGGGTTAACTCTGAACAGCCCCAGCTGCTCGGTTGCTGAGGTGGGGGGTGAAAGCTGGATTTACCGGTGATGCCCACTGAACAAATTAAAGAGAAAGCTCCCACCAGCCCCCGCACCCCCCGCCCAAGCCTGACCCACCATCAGCACGACCAACAGCAGATCAGAAGCTGGGAATACTGAGCTGAGTAACTCACCTCCTGACTCCTCAAAGCCTGTCCCACCATCTACAAGGCACAAGTCAGGAACGTGATGGAATACTCCCCACTTGCCCTGGATGGGTGCAGCCCCAACAACACTCAAGAAGCTCAACACCATCCAGGACAAAGCATCCGCTTGATTGGCACCACATCCACAAACATCCCACTCCCTCCATCACCGACGCTCAGTAGCAGCAGTGTGTACCATCTACAAGATGCACTGCAGAAATTCACCAAAGATCCTCAGGCAGCACCTTCCAAACCCACAACCACTTGAAATCTAGAAGGCCAAGTAACAGCAGATACATGGGAACACCACCCCCTGCAAGTTACCCTCCAAACTGCTCACCATCCTGACTTGGAAATATATTGCCCTGTTCCTTCAGTGTCACTGGGTCAAAATCCTGGAATTCCCTGCCTAATGGCATTGTGGTGGCAACTAGGGATGGGCAAGAAATGCTGACCCAGTCAGAGTCACCCACATCCCACAAAAAATGAATAGAGCATAGAACATAGAACATAGAACATTACAGCGCAGTACAGGCTCTTCGGCCCTCGATGTTGCGCCGACCTGTGAAACCAATCTGAAGCCCATCTAACCTAAACTATTCCATTATCACCCATATGTTTATCCAACGGCCATTTAAAAGCCCTTAAAGTTGGCGAGTCTACTACTTTTGCAGGCAGGGCATTCCACGCCCTTACTACTCTCTGAGTAAGGAACCTACCTCTGACATCTGTCCTATATCTATCACCCCTCAATTTAAAGCTACGTCCCCTCGTGCTAGCCATCACCATCCCAGGAAAAAGGCTCCCACTGTCCACCCTATCTAATCCTCTGATCATCTTGTATGTCTCTATCAAGTCACCTCTTAACCTTCTTCTCTCTAACGAAAACAGCCTCAAGACCCTCAGCCTTTCCTCATAAGACCTTCCCTCCATACCAGGCAACATCCTGGTAAATCTCCTCTGCACCCTTTCCAATGCTTCCACATCCTTCCTATAATGCGGTGACCAGAACTGTACGCAATACTCCAAGTGCGGCCGCACCAGAGTTTTGTACAGCTGCAACATGACCTCATGGCTCCGAAACTCAATCCCTCTACCAATAGAAAAAAAACCGACTGACTGACCCCTGGGTGAGGAGTTTAGGGGTCCTCAGGCATGGGGGATGCATGCTAAAATGAGGTGTGGGGGTGGGGGTAGAGGGCTGGTTGCTACTGAATGTGTTGGTGGTGGGGGAGATGGTGTGAACGCTGGCAGGTCACCAGAAGGGAGATGGCACCTGACCGATCGTTGGCTTTGCAAAGGTACACAGTGCACAGAGTGTAGACCAATGTCATGGACACGGCTCCAGCAACCCAGGGCTGTGGAGAGGGGGGTGGTCCTGTAAACGCTGGCAGGGTGGGTCAGCCTGAACGAGGCGAGCATTTACTACCTCTCCCCATTTGCCCTTAAGAAGGAGCAGAAGGTGGCCATTCAGCCCTTCGAGCCTGCTCTGCTATTCACCTGCATCAGGACTGTTTGTCTACTTCAACTCCGTATTCCCGCACTATCCCACGATCCATTCCGTTGGGTCGAGCAGCCTCCCTATGGCGTGGGCCGGTTAGCTCAGTTAGCTGGACAGCTGGTTTGCTATGCAGAGTGACACCGATGGCTTGGGTTCAATTCCCACATGGGCTGCGGTCACCATGAAGGACTCTCCTTCTTCAACCTCTTCCCCGCCTCGCTCGAGGCGTAGTGACCCTCAGGTTAAACCACCACTGGCCATCTCCCTCTCTAATGAGACCGTGGGACCGTGGCGACTTTGCCTTTAGCTAGCACCTTTCTGATAGTGCACCAAATCCAGTCAGCGAGATAGGGATTAGAGGAGTGCAGTGTGGGAAGGAAGAGACGGGCAGGAATTGTTCTGGGTGCAGTGCCATGGACATAGGGACAGCAGCGCCAGCGGCCAGGCCTGGTTTGTGACTGATGCATGGAGTTGAAGGGCTTCATGATCCTGAGGGAGTGGGGGAGCATTGTTGGAGAATACTCCTGGTGATTCTTGCTAAAATGATCTGGGGTTTGTCACACTCTAAGGCAGAAAGGTGAAGCTGCCACAGTCGAAGAGCCTGCGCAACACTCTGTTGATGCTGGTACATGAGCTGCGAGGATTCACAGAATCACTGCAGTGTGGAAGCAGGCCATTCAGCCTGCCAACCCTCTGCACAGCATCCCACCCCATCCCAATAACCCTGCATTTCCCATGGCTAATCCACCCTAGCCTACACACATCTTTGGACTATGGTGGGAAACCGAAGCACCCAGACGAAACCCACGCAGACACGGGGAGAACGTGCACAGACAGTTGCCCGAGGCTGGAATCGAACCCGAGTCCCTGTGCTGTGAAGCAGCAGTGCTAACCATTGAGCCACCATGCCTCTTGACAGGGTAGATGCAGGAAGGATTTTTCCCCTGGCTGTGGGCATCTAAAACAGAGGACACAGTCTCAGGATAAGGAGTTGGCCATTTTAGAAGGAGATGAGGAGAAATTTCTTCACTCAAAGGAGGTGGGGGGAATTCCAGGAATTCTCTACACCAGGGAAGCTCACTCATTCAATATGTAAGGCAGAGATCCATAGGTTTCTAGGGATCGTGGGATAGTGCAGGAATGTGGAATTGAAGTAGATAAACAGTCTTGATGCAGGTGAATAGCAGAGCAGGCTCGAAGGGCTGAATGGCCACCTTCTGCTCCTTCTCTAGGGCAAATAGGGAGAGGTAGTAATGCTCGCCTCGTCCCATGACTGGAGTTTGAAAGTTTGCTATGTAGGATGGGCATTTGAGGTGAGAATGTGAGTGAAATCTTTGAGAGAATCCTTATAAGAGGGTTATAAAATCATGAGGGGCATAGATAAGGTGAATAGCAAAGGTCTTTTCTGTAGGGTTGGGGAGTTCAAAACCAGAGGGCATAATTTTAAGGTGAGACAAGAAAGATTTTAAAAGGGACTTGAGGGACAACTTTTTCATGCAGAGGATGGTTTGTACGTGGCATGAAGTGACAGAGGAAGAGTTTACAACATTTAAGAGACATTTGGACCGATTTAAATGGATATGGGCCAAGTGGAGGCGAATTTAGTTTGGGAATCTTAATCGGCATGGACAAGTTGGAGCAAAGGGTCTGTCTCCATGTCGTATGACTCTGTGATTCTAAAACAAAATGGAGCAGATGTGCCAATGGGGGCAGGAGAGACGGTAAACAGGTGGTTTGGGTGCGGTGGGAGAGCAGAATCTCAATTTCTGGCATATGTATTCAGCCAAGATAACAAAGTGTTGAGCTGGAGGAACACAGCAGGCCAGGCAACATCGGAAGAGGCAGAAAGCTGACCTTTCAGGCCAGGAACCTTTTACAGAAGGAGGGTCTTTCTGAACAAGGGTCCCGACCCGAAACGTCAGCTTCCCTGCTCCTCTGATGCTGCCTGGCTTGCTGTGTTCCTCCAGCTCCACACGGTGTTATCTCAGTCTCCAGCATCTGCAGTTCTTACTGTCTCGTAGAGCCTTGTTACTGAGCACAGACAGCTCCTCAGACAGGATCAGCCCTGACCACCTTCACCTTTAACTGTGAACTTCCAACTTGCCATCAGTCAGAGGGGATGAGCTGCTAATTCACTGCCTGTTAATTAAATGGTCAATGGGTTATTAGCCAGGTCCCGGGGGACAGGAGAGAAATTCATCATGACCAATCCGTGATTCTTAAAGGAGTGATAAGCACACAATTCTGCCAAGTCGCTGGATTTCCAGAGAATAGAGAGCTAATCAATTAGAGAGTAAAACACTGATCGGAAGATTAGATGCCTCATCAATCAAATGGATTTGGCAACGATTTTGCTAAACCACTCGACTCTTGTTAATGTTGGTGTAACTGCTGGAAGATCTTAAAAGACACAGAGCCTATTTCACATTACATTTCAGTAGGGCCCTGGGGAGTGTTGTCAAACAGAGAGACCTAGGCGTTCAGGTACATAGTTCCTTGAAAGTTGTGTCACATATAGACAGGGTGGTTAAGAGGGTGTTTAGCACAACTACTTTCACCATTGACTATAGGAGTTGGGACGTCATGTTGAAGACATTGGTGAGACCAGCTTTGGAATACTTACGTATAGTTCTGGTTGCCCTCCTATAGGAAGGATATTATTAAATTGGAATGAGTGCAGAAAAGATTTACGAGGATGTTACCGGAACTGACGGGGTAGACGAGTTTGAAACTAATTTTAAGGTGAGTGGAAAAATATTTTAAAAGAGACCTGAGAGGCAACTTTTTCACACAGAGGCTGGTTCGTATGTGGAATGAGCTGCCAGAGGAAGCGGTAAAGGCAACTACAATTACAACATTTAAAAGACATTTGGACAGGTACACAAATAGAAAAGGATTAGAGGGATATGGGCCAAATGCAAGTGAGAGAGACTAGTTTAGTTTGGGAAAACTGGTCAGTATCAACTGGTTGGACCAAAGGGTCTGTTTCTGCGCTGTATGGCTCAACGGGCCATTCAACCCAACTGTCAATGTTGATCTTTATGCTCCCTAAAAGTCTCTGCTCTCCCCCTCCACTGCAACCCCCATTCTAATGCCTTGTCCCTGTTCTGAGCTCAGCTGATGGTTCATACTGTACCAGTCAGATCCCAGTGTGAGACCTGGCTTGATGGATTACCTATGTTTTATTTCTGCTATTTGTTTACTGTGCTGGTCACCTAAAATCAAGAGACTGTCAATGCACTTTTAACAAAAGAACATAAGAAAAGCCACAAGTTTTTGGATTTAACCCTCAACAACAACCCTGACAGATACTCAATCCCCAGGGAAGTGTGCCCCTGACTCCACACATTCGGTTAGCCTGACGTCACTGACATTTGTAATCCATCCCTAGATGCCCGTGAATTGAATGGCTGTCTAACTGGCCATTTGTGGGCACAATTAAGAGTCAACCCCATTGCTGTGGGTCTGGAGTCACGTGTAGATCAGACAGGGTAAGGATGGCCAGATTTCCTTCCCTAAAAGGTAACAGTAATCCTGATGGGATTTTTTATGATGACTGACTACGCGGTCACCATTAGACTAGCCTTTAATACCAGATTTTATTAATTGAATTCAAATTTCACCATCCATCATTGAGTGATTCGAATCCACGACCACAAAGCGTGCGTCTAGTGTGCTGGATTGAGAGGCCAGCGACATTGACACTGCATGGCCACCCCACCTTGAATGACCCAAAGGCTTTGCCGTACAAATTGGCACATTGGTGCACATTATGTGTGCAAGGAAACTGGTCACAACTTTTCGATTTTTGTTGTTAAATACAGACACAACACATGAGCTTTTACATTAGGGGATGGAGTAGACTGTTCAGTTGCTCGAACCTGCTCCGTCATTCATTACCACATCTGATTGTAATCTCAAATCCACATTACTGTCTACCCCTGAACGCCCTTCACCCTTTCCTTAACAAGAATGTATCTAACCTCTGCCTTAAAAATATTCAAGGACTCTGCTTCCACTCCCTTCTCAGGAAGAGTGCTCTGAAACTCATCACCCACCTCCCCAACACCGCCCAGAGGAAAAAAACTCACCTCATCTCTGTCTTAAATGAGTGACCCCTGACTGTGAAATGGTGCCCCCCAGCTCTAGATTCCTCAAAAGCGGAAACATTCTCTCCACATCCATCACGTCAAGTCCCCTCAGGATTTTAAAAACCGAAAGAACTGCGGAAGCTGTAAATCAGGAACAAAAACAGAAGTTGCTGGGAAAGCTCAGAGTTCTGAGGAAGGGTCACCGGACCCGAAACGTTAACTCTGTTTTTTCCTTCACAGATGCTGCCAGACCTGCTGAGCTTTACCAGCAACTTCTGTTTTTGACCCCTCAGGATTTTACACGTTTCAGTCAAGCTGCCTTGTACTGTTTTAAACTCCAGTGGATACAAACCCAGTGTGTCTAACCTCTCCACCTCACACAACACTCTCATTTCGGCTATTAGTTTGGTAAACCTTCTCTAAGCTATCTCCTACACCTCTACATCTTTCCTTATATTAAGGTGACCAGTACCGTACACAATACTCCAGGTGTGTTCCCACCAGTGCCCTGTATAACTGAAGTATAACCTCCAACTTTTCAATTCCCCGTGCGATAAATGATAACTTTCCGTGAAATTTCCTAATTACCTCCCGTTCCCGCAGACTAACCTCCTGTAATTCATGCACTAGAACACCCAAATCCCCCTGCACCTCAGAGCCCTCCAATCTGTCACTATTTACACAATAAGCTTCTTTTTTTTTAAACTGTTCCTGCCAAAATGGACAATTTCACACTTTCCCACATTATACTTGATTTGCCGTATCATTGCCCGGTCACTGAACCTATCTGAATCTTTGTGTCCTCTTCATAAATTCACAGACGGTGACAGACCTGAGAAGCTTCCGGAAATTTAACGGCCAATGACTGTAATTACACCGTGACTGTTGACATAGCAATTTACAACAGTAAGCACTGGCAAAAACACATCACTAAAAATCATGGCAACAAGAGCGTGTGTCCCACAAAATTCTTAGTATAGTAATATTGTTGTACAAGAGAAGACCGTTTGTGATTATTTGACAACATGCGTTGTAAAAATCTTATTAGGCTGGAGGGGCTGCCTATCAACAGTCTCAGGCTTAATGGGGGCCTGACTGGAAGCTCACTAATTGGTTCCATGTCTGATGGGGAGAAAAAAAAACAGAAACTGTTCATAGACCCAAACACATTAAATTAAATCATTCCCCACACCTCAGCCTGGATTCGGGAAGAGATCAAACAGCAAAAGTCTCTCTCTTACCAAGTTTAATTTCACACGGTCTTAGCCTTGGGTCTTCCAGGATATTTAGGCGTCTCTTCTTCCGCCAGCATCGAGCTGGGTAGGTGTACAACTGTCCCGGGGCCAATCCTACAGGAATCAGGCATACAAACCAACTGAAAGTTAGATATTTCAGAATGAACAGGTGCACAAGTTCTGGTGAGCGAATAGAAACACATGAAAACTGAGACAATAAGAGAAGTAGGCCATTTGGCCCTTTGAGCCTGCTACCCCTTTCAATATGTTTGTGGCTGATCATCCAACTCAGTCCCCTGTTCCTGTATTCTCCCCATTCCCTTTGATGGGGAAGAGGGCGTTTCCCCCAACCCCTGCCTAGGCCCCTGCCCCAGCCCCTCTCCCCATCTCCCCCCCCAAGCCCCTGCCCCCTCTCCCAGCCCTTCTACCCCACCCAGCCACTCTCCCCATCTCCCCC
>NC_063370.1:4453598-4455894 GCF_021869965.1 Rhincodon typus
CGCACCAAGCCCCTGCCCTCTCTCCCAGCCCTTCCACACCCCCAGCCACTCTCCCCATCTCCCCCACCAAGCCCCTCACCCCATCTCACGCACCAAGCCCCTGCACCCTCTCCCAGCCCCTCTCCCCATCTCCTCCCTCCCCTTATTGCCTGCTGCCCCAACCCCTCCATCCCTCCCCACCCCCGAGGCCCTCTCACAGTGTGGCACTCCCTCAGGTGCTCACTGGAGTTTCGGTGTCACAATATCCTTAAAATTGGAGGGAGAGAATTTGAAAGGTTCACAGATCATCTGAATGAAGAAATTCCCCCCCTTATCTCCATCCAACATGGCCTGGCCCTCACAAGCTGGCTCTAGGTACCCCCTCAGGGGGCAACTACCTCTCAATGCTGACCCTGACATGTCCCCTTCAGAATCGTCTCTGTTTGAGTGAGACCACCTCTCCTTATAAACTCTAAATCTCTGCTCTTAAGCAGCCAATGAGTACAATTTACCCAACACCCCTGTCCCATGGTTTTTTTTCTTTATTCATTCATGGGATGAGGGTGTCACTGGCTAGACAGCATTTATTGGCCATCCCTAATTGCCCAGTTCAGTGTCAACCACATTGCTGTGGGTCTGGAGTCACATGTAGGCCCAGACCAGGTAAGGATGGCAGTTTCTTCCCTAAAGAACATTAGTGAACCAGATGGGTTTTCCGACAAATGACAATGGATTCACGGTCATCAACAGATTCTTAACCCCAGATATTTTTATTGAATTCCACCATTTGCCATGGCAGGATTTGAACCCGGATACAGTGGCCTAGGGGCAATATCATTGGGCCAGTAATCCAAAGGATCAGGGCTAAGGCTTTGGGGACAAATCTCACCGCGGCAGGTGGTGGGATTGGGAGCTAGTCTCCGTGAAGGTGACCATGACAACAATCCACAATTGTGGGAGAAACCCATCTGGCTCTCAGTTTCCCCGCCCCTCCCTCAGGGAGGGGAAGCTGCCTCCACGTGACTCCAGACCCACAGCAAGGTGTTTTGACTGTTTACTGTGCTCAGAAATGGCAAATAGTGACAGGTAACAAAGGCCCACCTTGCCAGCTGTGCCCAAGCTCGGGAATGAACATTGCCTCCAACAACTCCCCAGTCCACCCGAGATGAGCACAGAGCGGGCCGGATGAGGATCGACTATCCGAAATGTCATCAGCTGAGGAAACGTGGGCCCTTTTTTGCTTGAGGGGGCTCTCTAATGGCTGGGGAATGTAGTCCTTTTTTATTCATTAACGGGATCAGGACATCACTAGCTAAGCAGCATTTATTGCCCATCCCTAATTGCCCAGAGGGCAGTTCAGAGCCAACCACATTGCTGTGGGTCTGGAGTCACATGTAGGCCCAAACCAGGTAAGGATGGCAGTTTCCTTCCCTAAAGGGCATTAGCAAACCAGGTGGGTTTTTCCCCGACAATCAACAATCATTAGATTCTTCATTCCAAATATTTTATTGAATTCAAATTCCACCATCTTCCATGGCAGGATTCATTCCCAGGTCCCCAGAATGTTATCTGGGTCTCTGGATTAACAGTCCAGTGATAATACCACTAGGCCATTGCCTCCCCTTGTACTAAGAAACTGCATGACAACAGAAACCACTGTAGGTCGCTGTCTCTCTGAAGCTTCCTTATGTGTGTGGATCAAGTATTTGTTACAGCAAGGGCCTGACTACTATAGGCTGAGGAGAGGGTCAGTGGAATTGATGAAAGCGAAAATAAATGTCTGGGGTAGGAACATAAGAACCGGGACCAGGAAGAGGCCATTCTGCCCCTCATGCCTGCACCAGCATTTAATACTATCATTGCTGATCTCATCTCGGCCTCAACTCCACTTTCCTGCCCACTCTCCATAACTTTTCAACCCATGACTGATTAAAAAATCTGTCTGTCTGTCTCCTCCTTCAACTGTTCAGTGTCTCAGCATCCACAGATTCACGGCCCTTCGAGAGAAGTAATTCCTCCTCATCTCTGTCCTAAATCTCCCATCACTGACACTGTAGGAGGGGAGTCCTCACTGATTCTGCGGGAGTCCTTGCTGACACTGCAGGAGGGGAGCCCTCACTGATACTGCGGGAGGAGAGCCCTCGCTGATACTGCGGGAGGGGAGCCCTCGCTGATACTGCGGGAGGGGAGCCCTCGCTGATACTGCGGGAGGGGAGCCCTCGCTGATACTGCGGGAGGGGAGCCCTCGCTGATACTGCGGGAGGGGAGTGCTCGCTGATACTGCGGGAGGAGAGTCCTCGCTGATACTGCGGGAGGA
>NC_063370.1:4455994-4458256 GCF_021869965.1 Rhincodon typus
TCGCTGATACTGCGGGAGGAGAGGGCTCGCTGATACTGCGGGAGGAGGGTCCTCGCTGATACTGCGGGAGGGGTGTCCTCGCTGATACTGCGGGAGGGGAGTCCTCGCTGATACTACAGGAGGGGAGCACTTGCTGATACTACAGGAGGGGAGTCCTCACTGATACTGCAGGAAGGGATTCCTCACTGTTACTGCAGGAGGGGGCATCCTCACTGATACTGCAGGAAGGGAGTCCTCAATGATACTGCAGGAAGGGAGTCCTCAATGATACTGCAGGAAGGGAGTACTCACTGATACTGCAGGAAGGGAGTACTCACTGATACTGCAGGAGGGGAGTACCCACTGATACTGCAGGAGGGAGTACTCATTGATATTGCTGGACTGGAATACTCACTGATACTGCAGGAGGAGAGTACTCACTGATGCTCACTACATCTCAGTGAGGCATATGGCCTGAAATTTGACCAGAGCTGGCCTGGGAGAGTGAGAGGCAAGAGTGATCCTGAGGGTTGATAATGGGGAGGGGGTTACTGAGTGGCAATGTGGTTTGATTAAACCCAGTGTGTGGATTGTTAACAGACTCTTACACGTATGTTGAATTGAACAGCTAAAGACTTTCAGAGATTTGCGGTTAGGTCACAGATCAGCCATGATCCCACTGAGTGTTGGAACAGGCTCAAGGGGCTGAATGGCCTGATCCTGCGCTGTTTCATTCTGACAACTGAGCCAGCTCATTAGCAGTCACACCCACTCTCGGATCACCCCGCGCTGACTGACCGACATCGGCCCCTGATCTGGCAAAGCTCCAAATATCAAATTCTTGTCCATGGTTTCAAATCCCCCCACTGTCTCACACACCCACTTCCCCACCCCCGCAATCCCCCCACATCCTCTCCCCCAGTCCACCCCGTCCACCTGCCATCTCTGAAATTTCCTCCGAGATCTCTGTGCTCCTCCAAATCCAGTCTCTGGAGCATCTGCAATATGAATTGTTCACAGCCATGCCTTTAGCTGTCTGCGACCCAAAACCTGGAACTCCATCCATAAACTCCTCTGCCTCTCCCTCTCTTCCCCTCTATCTCTCCTCCTCTCCCTCTCTCCTCACCCACTCTTCCCCTTCATCTCTCCCGCTCACAGTTCCTCCTTCTCTCGCGCTGTCCTCGCTCCTCACCCGCTCTCCTCCTCTCCCTCTATTCCCCTATTGCTCTCTCTTCCTCTCGCTCTCCTCCTCTCCCTCTCCCCTCCCCTCCCTCTCCTCCTCCCTCTCCACTCCCATCCCTCTCCTCCTCTCCCTCTCCACTCCCATCCCTCTCCTCCTCTCCCTCTCCACCCCCCCCCCTCTCCTCCCCTCCCTCTCCCTGTCCTCCTCTCCCCCTCTCCTCCTTTAAGACTCTCCATAAAACCCATCCTTTTTTTCCAAACTATCCACCCCCTGCCCTGATATCTCCTGATGTGATTGGATGTCAATTGGTGCTGTTTGGATGATTTATTAGCTAAAGGGCGCTATATAAACAGGTCTTGTTGCTGTGGATCCCCCACCTCTGTATTTTCTAGGAGCAATGGTCTGAAACGATGTTGGGGAAATGAAGCATAACTGCATTGCGAGCGGGCAGTGCAGGAATTAATTTGATGCAGTTCTGCTGCATTAATATAATTTTCTAACTGCCTGATTTCTGCCTCACTGAGAAAGCTGAGATGAAACGCAGCTAACATGGCAGCGGGACTGAAATCTAACTGCGGACCAAGGTGGGCTTCAGGACCGATACTGTCGGGGTCGAGTTAGAAATACAGTCCAGACTCTCAGTGAATACCTGACCAGACACAGAACAGTGAGAGAAGCAGGAAAGCATCTGAACATTACAATATCAGAAAGGCCTTTCTGCTCCTATGATGCTGCTTGGCCTGCTGTGTTCATCCAGCTCTGCACCTTGTTGTCTCGGATTCTCCAGCATCTGCAGTTCCTGCTATCTCTGAACATTACAATATCCTGGAGCTGTAGCAGACCCAGTACATTCCCTCCTGTTATCCTGCTGCTTCCCACCACATTTATTCTCACTGTTCACCACATACTACAACAGCAATGTTGCTTTATTCAGCGCCAAATAACACCAGAGAACACCCCAAGAACTGTCAGCGGAAGCCAGTCAGGGCTCTGTGAGAATCCTCAAGCTGAAAGGATAACAGAGGCAAGGGTTAGGCTAACCCTAACCTTAAGCTTAACCCTAACCCTAACCTTAACCTTAACCCTGACCTCAATCCTAA
>NC_063370.1:4458266-4464165 GCF_021869965.1 Rhincodon typus
TTAATCTTAACATTAACCTTAACCCTAACCTTACCCTGACCTTAACCTTAACCTTAACCCTAACCCTGACCTTAACCTTAGCCCTAACCCTGACCTTAACCCTACCCTAACATTAACCTTAACCCTAACCTTAACTCTAACCTCAGCCCTAACCTTATGACTGAAGAGGGTTGGCCAATGAGGATCAAAGGAAAGACTTGCATTTCTCTAGCGCCTTTCACCTCCTCAAAGCACCTTACAGCCGCTGTGATATTTTTGGATAGTAGTCACTGTCAGAGGGGGAGGTGATATCAGAGTGGTAATGTCACAGAATGAGTAATTGAGGAGTTATCAGTCTGGGAATGTGGGCTCAGATAACTGTGGAAAATCTGGAAGTGAAAGCTAACCTGAGTGATGGTGACCAGGAAACGATCAGCAATTGTTGTAAAAAAAAACACCCCCATCTGGTTCATGAATGTCCCTTTAGAGAGGGAAATCTTACTGGGGTCATGGTCTGGCCATGGGGTTCTCTCTGAGATGGCCAGTGAGAACAGTTCAAGGGGCAATTAGAGATGGATAATAAATGCCAGCCTTACTAATGATCCCCACATTCCCTGGACAAATGAATGGGAATCTTATGACTCACAGATTGTAATGTCATGGCTGATAGGTATTTGGATTGATAACAGTGATTGGGAATGGAAGGTGGAGGGGGGAGGTGTTTGAACTGGAGCTCAGGTCTGTTCTCCTGGGCAGAGAGTTCAAAAACCCAGGGGTCATAGATTCAAGATCAGTGGTGGAAGGATTAGAGCAAACTCGAGTAAAAAACCCTTTTACGCAGAGAGCGGTGGGTGTGTGGAATTTGCTGCCGGAGTTGGTGGCAGAAGCAGAGATGCTAAACTCTGTTAAAAAGGTCCCTGGATCCGCACCTTATGTGCTGTAAACTGCAGGGCTAAGGGCTACGTGTAGGAAGGTGGATTAGAATGGGCACCTGGGCGCCTTTCGGTAGGCATGGACAAGATGGGCCGAATGGCCCCCTATTGGGCTGTGTCATGGTACTGTGGAGGCTACGACCATCAGCTGTGATCTTATTGAGTGATGGGGCAGGGTTGAGAGATCAAATGGGCTGCTCCTGATCTCTAACTCGCTTGCGGAAGGAACGAGATGACATAGATTTAAAGCGATGTACACAAAAGGTAAGAGGAACGCCAGGGAGTTCCTTATTCCACCCAGTGAGCAGGCAGGGTGTGGGATATGTTGTGTGGAAATGTGGCGGGGACAGGTTCCGCTGAGGCTTTCATGAGGGGCATAGGCTGGTTATTTGGACACAAGGACACACAGGGAAAAGGCAGGAGGTTGGCACTGGCTGAGGATGCTGGTTGGAAGAGCCAGTGTGGATACAAGGGGCTGAATGGCCTCTTTCTGGGCTGTCACCAACTCCGACGTCCCCAACGTTCGTATCCACTACCCCGCCCCTCACCTCCCTCCCAATCTCTCCCTGCAAACCCGTCCCAGTGAGACGCAATACCTGGGCCTCTGTGTGTCTTCTCCATCCAGATGTAACAGTTGTTTTGTGCGACTCCAGTCTGGGAATCCAGGAATGGCAGCCGCATGCTGCGTTCGGCGCACAGCCGCGCATTGTAGCTGCGGCAGTGCTCGATGGCCTCGCGGTAGAAATCCTCACCCAGCCTGCCGACAGAAAGCAACACACACAACACATCAACACAGTTAACAGTGCAGTGGCAGCACCTCATTACCTGAGAGCTCCTAATCCCAGCCACCGACTCCCAACAATCCTCACCGCTGTGCAAAAGTGGAACTTCATTTTCACCCCCGCTGTGTGGGTCAGGCCAGCATTTACTGCACCATCCCTAATTGCCCAGAGGGCGGTTAAGAGTCAACCACATTGCTGTGGGTCTGGAGTCACATGTAGGCCAGACCAGGTAAGGATGGCAGTTTCCTTCCCTAAAGGGCATTAGCGAACCAGATGGATTTTTCCCTACAATGGATTCACGGTCATCATTAGACTCTTAATTCCAGATTTTTGCTTCGTCTGCCGTGGCGGGATTCAAACCAGGGTCCCCAGAACATGACCTGGGTCTCTAGATTAACAGTCCAGCGATAATAGCCACCAGGCCACCTCCTCCTCTTTTGGTGACGAATTACACTCCATTTGTGCACAGCACGATCCCACAAAACTCCAACGAGTGAAATAATTTAGTGAGGGACCAGGCGTGAGGGGTACTGCAGAGTCATACGGCATGGAAACAGACCCTTCGGTCCAACCAGTCCATGTTGACTACATCCCCAAACTAAACAAGTCCCGCCCACCTGCTCCTGGCCCACATCCCTCCAAACCTCTACTTCTCTCCTTTCTAATAATGTGTGCGAGTTTTTAAGTTTTACTTCCCACCCGAGGGGGTAAACAGGCCATTCATCCCCTCAAACCTACTCCACCATTCAATAAGATCACGGCTGATTTGATTTTAACCTCAACTCTACATTCCTGCACATCCTCGATAAACTTTCACCCCCACCCCCGCCTTGGTCATCAAGAATCTACCTCCTTCGGCCTGAAAAATATTTATAGATTCTGCATCCTTTGAGGAAAGGAATTCCAAAGAATCTCAACCCTCTGAGAGAGAATACACGTTTCCTCATCTCTCCTGACCCTGTACGCCGTTGGTAATCAGAAATCTCTTAATCTCTTCCTTAAACATACCCAAAAGTCTGAGCTTCAACAGTCCTCTGTGAATGAGATTTCAAAGTTTCACAATCTCTGAGTAAAAAGTAGTTCTCGTCACCTCAATCCTAATGGGCCCCATATTTTTAAACCAAGTCTTCTGGTTCTAGACTCCCCACCCAGTGGCAACATCTTTTCGAAATCCAACCCTGTCCATTCCTTTATGCGCTTTGTCGGTTTCAATGAGATCGTTTCTCATTCCTCGGGCCCCAGTTTTAATTCACGCGGAAGAGAGCTCTCCTGACAGCGCCGCACACCCTCGATACAGCACAGGGAACGTCAGGCTGAATTATAGGCTCGAGTGTCACCAATGAAATTTCATCCTACTGCTGTCTGACATGGTTGGGGGTGGGTGGGGGGTTGGGGGGATGGCGGGGTGAGGGGATGGAGTGAGAGTGCTAGCCTACAAACCCAATGTCGATTTTCTAGTCTTACCTACCCTGAGTGAGGGTCCTGAGGCCCGAATCATTTCTGTGGCCCCTGCTGGGCACTTCAATCAGGATGATAGTAAGAACTGCCGATGCTGGAGTCAGAGATAACACAGTGTGGAGCTGGAGGAACACACCAGGAGGCGCTTCATCTCTGGTATTGGACTCTATCGAGAGGCAAGCGCGTGCTCCAGCGAGTGGAGGAAGAGGGAGTGAGCTGAAGGCAAAGGTCCTTCCTTACACTCCCCTCGCCCGAGTGGACAAACCCTCACCCCTCGTCACCACCACCTCAGCTGAGATCAGCCACTGCAACACAGGGCCGCGACCAAATCTGGGACCAACTGGATAGAAAATAAGTTGGAAGAAATGGGAGCAGGAGAGGGCCATTCAGCCCATTGATCCTACTTTGCCCTTCAATGAGATCAAGGTTATGGTCTTGCTTTCCTTTTTTCCCTTCATAACCCCTTCATAATCCCTCCACAATCCCTCCACGGCCAAAACTCAGCCTTGAACCAGGATCAATGTTCCAGCGCCTGCTGCAGTCTGAGGAAGAGAATTCTGCCGGGAGAAGAAATTCCTCCGCATCCCAGTCTTAAACGGCTGTCTCTTATTCTGAGATGTTGCCCCCTGGTTCAAAAATGCACCCCCCACCAACATGAGAGGATTCATCTCCTCAGCATCTACCCCTCAGAGACTTGTATGTTTCAATGAGATCACCTTTTCTTTCTGCTAAACACCAATGAGGCCAGGCTCAAACTCTTGGTAAAACAAACAAGGGCAGGAATTTTTTTTATTTGTTCACAGAATGAAGGTGTCACTGGCCAGGCAGCATTTATTGCCCCAGAGGGCAGTTAAGAGTCAACCACATTGCTGTGGGTCTGGAGGCACATGTAGGGCAGACCAGGTAAGGATGTCAGTTTCCTTCCCTAAAGGACGTTAGTGAACCAGAGGGGCTTTTCCCCACAACAATTGTCAATGGATTCATGGTCATCATAAGACTCTTAATTCCAGATATTTATTGAATTCAAATTCCACTATCTGCCATGGCAGGATTTGAACCCAGGTCCCCAGAACACTATCTGGGTTAATAGTCCAGCACTAATACCACTAGGCCATCACCTCCCCCTTATGCAATTAAAAGAAGCGTTGGGTAGTGTTGTAGAACAGAGAGACCTAGGCAGATGCTGCCAGACCTGCTGAGCTTTTCCTGATTTACAGCATCCGCAGTTCTTTCGCAATTTAGAGAGACCTAGGGGCTCAGGGTACATAATGCTTTGAAATTCTTGGCATCACAAGTGGTTAAACAGGTGTTTAGCATGCTTGCCTTCATTGCTCACTCCTTTGAGTATAGGAGTTGGGATGTTGTGTTGAGGTCGTACAGGACATTGGTGAGGGCTCTTTGGAGTATCGCGTCCAGTTCTGGTCACCCTATTATAGGAAGGGCATTATTAAGCTGGAGAGGGTTCAGAAGAGATTTATCAGGATGTTGCCAGGAATGGAGGGTTTGAGTTATAAGAAGACGCTGGGACTTTTTTCACCGGAGCATAGGAGATTGTGAGGTGACCTTATAGAGGTTTATAAAATCATGAGGGGCATAGATAAGGTGAATGACAGGTGTCTTTTCCCTAGAGTGAGGGAGTTCGAAACTAGGGGGCATATTTTTAAAGGTGAGAGGAGAAAGATTTCAAAAAGACATGAGGGGCAACTTTTTTACACAGCGAGTGGTTTGTGTGTGGAATGAACTTCCAGAGGAAGTGGTGGATGTGGGTACAATTACAACATTTCAAATACATTTGGATAAGTACATGAATAGGAAATGTTCGGAGGGACATGGGCTAAGCGCAGGCAGGTGGGATGAGTTGACTTTGGGATTATAGCCAGCATGGATTGGTTGGACCGAAGGGTCTGTTTGCATGCTGTATGACTCTCCTCCATCCCAGGGATCAGCTGAGGGGAGTCTCTCTGTGGTACATTTCTCCTTCCAAAAGGGAACCAAAATTGTACGCAGTACTCCAGGTGTGTCCTCATCAATGCCCTGTACAGTTGTAGGAAATCCTTCTACTTGGACGGTGGTGTAGTGGTAGTGTCCCTACCCCTGGACCAGGAAGTCCGGGTTCAACATCCCACCTTGCCCAGAGATGTGTAATGACACTTCTGTGAATGGGCTGTTCAGGAAATAGCTCTCCCCGACAATGAAGGCCATGAAGAGAGATAATACCAAGGAAAATATAAAATGGGAATTGATTTATCTTCCAAACCTGTGACCTCTACCTCCTCTATGAGGTCAACAGATATGGCGAAACACCAGCCCTGCCAATTCCCCTCCAAGCCACTCACCATCCTGAGTTGGAAATATATCGCTTTTCCTGCCATATCACTGGGTCAGAATCCTGGAATTCCCTCCCCAAGGGGCATTGTGGGTCCCTACAGCACATGGACTGCTTTCTCCTCACACCCACCTTCTCAAGGGGGCAATTAGGGACGGGCAATAAATGCCGGCCACGCTCACTCCCTGTGGTCAGTAAAGATAATCTCAGGGCCTCGTCTAACACAGAGTGTTGCTGAGGTTTCTCGGGAAGACAGCGGCAGCGACAACGTGCACAGCAAGATCCCAGCAGCTGTGAGATAATCGGCGAGCTGCTCTTTTTCCTTTTGGTGCTGGTGTTGGCTGAGGAGGAAATGTTGGTGAAGCCACAAGGAGACCTCCCTGAAGTTGCATTCAATGCCATGGGGAGCTTTAATACTCAGG
>NC_063370.1:4464665-4470308 GCF_021869965.1 Rhincodon typus
CTGTTTTGAAGTAAAATTGCAGTTGTAATGAAGGAAGCGACTCCAGCCAATCTGTGTGCAACAAACTTCCAGAAAGAACACTACATTAAAGAGGGGATTATTGCTAAATGTTGGTCAGGACATTGAAGGATAACTTCACTGGTGGCACGGTGGCTCAGTGGTTAGCACTGCTGCCTCACAGCGCCAGGGACTTGGGTTCCATCCCACCCTCGGGCGACTGTCTGTGCGGAGTTTGCACAGTCTCCCTGTGTCTGTGTGGGTCTCCTCCGGGTGCTCCGGTTTCCTCCCACAGTCCAAAGATGTGCGGGCTGTGTGAATTGGCCGTGGGAAATTACCCGTAGTGTTTAGGTTAAGTGGGTTAGACACAGGAAATTAGGGGAATGGGTCTGAGTGGGATGTTGTTCAGAGGGGCAGTGTGGACTTGTTGGGCCGAATGGCCTGTTTCTCCACTGTAGGGATTCTATGATTCTAATCTTTGAAATGTTGCTGTTGAGTGTTTCTGTGGAACTCGATGGATTTGGAAGGGGAGTATCTCCACTCTGTCTGTGCTTGCCCATCGTTGTGGGGTGTTGCTCCACTATAAAAATGCTATTTCCTGCTTTGCCACCAGCTTTCACAGAGACGGGAGTCTGAGACAATGCTGCCCTTTCTAATGATCCGAATTCTCGTAATAAACCTTTTTGTTTCTGAGACCTCGCTGGTGGTGAGTGAAAGGGCTTCGAGGCTGGGGGCGAGCTGTGGGGAGAGAGCGAGGGCACATTCCACACAACCTCCACGGGTCTAATTTTGGCAGCACGGCACAGATGTGGAGCATTAAACAGCCTCCCATACAGGAAACAGCTTGACAGCTGCTGGAATTCTGAGCTGGGATCACCAGGATCCAGGAATGTGTTTGGATTTTTGGTCAGGGACAATTGGAGGCTGTTGGAATAGGGAGCACTTTGCAATTGTGACCACGAGATAGAAGGAACAGAATTGGCCTATTCAACCCATCGAGCCTCCCCTGCCATTCGATCATGGCCGATATATTTCTCAACTCCACTCTCCTATCTTCTTCATTCAGCTGTTCAGCGCTAAATAGTTCGGCCCTCATTCTGAGCCTGTGTCCCCTGGTTCCAGACCGCACTCCCCAGTCATACTGTCCGTCCTGCATCTGTCCCACTGATCCCTGTAAAAAATTCAGTGTCTTTCAACGAGATACCAATTCCCAAATTCAGTTGGGGCTGAATGGCCTGATCTTCCTGCTGTATGGCCAATGGAAGAGAATTCAGAACTTTCGCTCCAGTAAAAGCAAAGTGCAGATGCTGAAAACAAAGTAAAGGTCTGAATTCTAAAGAAGAGTTTTATCGGACTCCAAACGTCTGCTCTGTGTCTCGCTCTCTTTTTCTCTCTCATTCCTGAAGAGTTTCTTCAGGCATTTCTCTGTTTTTCCTTGTTTCTGTGTTTTCACAGCCCGTTTTCTCAGGAGCAGAGCACTTCCCTATTTCGCTCTGAAACAACCCAGCTCTAATTTGCTGACTACAGTAGCCCTTCTCTGCTCTAGATTCTCAGGAGGATGGGGCTCAGTTGGCTGGACAGCTGTTTTATGGTGCCAATAGCATGGGTTCAGTGCCCACACCAGCTGAGTTTACCAGAGATAACAAGGTGTAGAGCTGGATGAACACAGCAGCATCAGAGGAGCAGGAAAGCTGACGTTTCGGGGTCTAGACCCTTCTTCAGAAAATGAGTTTACCATCTCCTTCTCCATCTCTCCCCTCGCCTGAGACGTGGTGCCCCCCCAGTCGTGTGTGTGTGTGTGTGTGTGTGTCTCTCTCTCTCTCTGTAATGAGAGAGCCAGCATACAGTCCAGCATGGACGAGTTGGGCCGAAGGGTCTGTTTCCGTGCTCTATGACTCTGTGGTAAGACATCACCTTTATTCTCAGGAGTTGATTTCTCTGTATCTACACGATTAAAGTTCCCACAACAATCCATGGAGTCACTCCTCATTACTTGTGGGAGCATTATTTGTGTGATCTCTCTCCAAATTTTAGCCCTCCACCTGCTCCCATAAACCCTTTCTTAGTCAGAGTCTGCGATGTGTATAAGAGACTTGGCTTCTCTTCTGTCTCCATGTGAGAATCGCCAGGGAGAATCAAGGGGAGGGCTAAGGAAAAGGTGTTAATTTACTCTAACAGTAGATAGAACACGCAATTATCCAGGCAATGCCCCAGTGTGACTACCCAGAGAGAATGTAGATGAGATTTTGACAAGACTAATGTTTGTTTAACTCTAAGTACTTCAGTTCCTTCATTATAGCTTAATCAAATCATGGTGTCTTGGCTAATTTCATCTACCCTGCTTCAGCGGATGGCTGTGTGTGCGTGTACAAGAGAGATTTGAATCTCCTTGACTCCCCGTGCTCAGAATATAAAGAGCTCGGGGATTTCGGATTGTACGTGGGGGAATGGGGGTGGGGAGTTGGGATTGTTAGCCGTACAGACGCTCACAGCCAACCAGACACCGCACTGAAGCCAGGGATCTGATTAGAGAGCCGCTGAGAATAATGAGTGGGCTGGGAGCACGCAGTGCTAAGAGACAGGGATCGAAGACTCGACATTCAGAGAGTCATACAGCACAGAAACAGGCCCTTTGGCCCATCTTGTCCATTCTTGGTTTCTTGCACTGAACTGGTCCCATTTGCCAGCATTTGGCCCATATCCCCTTCCTATCCATGTACCCATCCAGATGCCTTTTAAATGCTGTAACTGTACCAGCCTCCACCACTTCCTCTGGCAGCTCATTACATACATGCACCACCCTCTGCGCGGAAATAGTTGCCCCTTAGGACCCTTTTAAATCTTTTCCCTCTCACCTTAAACCTATGCCCCTCTGGTTTTGGACTCCTCCACCCCGGTGGGCAAAAAAGACCTCGACTATTCACCTTATCCGTGCCCCTCGTGATTTTACAAACCTCTATAAGGTCACCTCCTCAGCCTCCGACTCTCCAGTCCTAGCCTCTCATAAGAACATGAACGATAGTTTTATTTGCATTCACAAGCTTTCGGAGCTCTGCTCCTTTGTCAGGTGAAGCCCTGATGAAGGGGCAGCGCTCAAAAGGCCTGAGTTTTCATATGAACCTGTTGGATTATAACCTGGTGTTGCGTGACTTCTGACCTTGTCCACCGCCCCCCCCCCAAGTCCAACACCAGCTCCTCCACATCTCGGAAACAGGAACAGCAGTAGGCTGTTCGGCCCATCAAGCCTGCTCCACCATCCACTAAGGTCATAGCTGATCGTATCATTGACGCAGCTCTACTTACCCACCTGCTCACCATAACCCTTAATTCCTTCACTGTTCAAAAATCTCTCCTTATAACACAAACCCTCCGGACCTGGTAACACAGATAACACCGTGTGGAGCTGGAGGAACACAGCAGGCCAAGCAGCATCAGAGGAGCAGGAAAGCTGACGTTTCAGGCCTAGACCCTTCGTCAGAACATCCTTGTTTCCTGCACCCTCTCCAATTTGATAATATCCTTCCTATAGCAGGGCAACCAGAACTGGGCACAGAACTCCAAATGTGGCCTCACCAATGACTCTGTACTGTCTAGCTGGCTTCCTTATTCATCCCCATCCCTTTGGGGGCGGCACAGTGGCTTGGTGGTTAGCACTGCTGCCTCACAGCACCAGGGCCCGGGGTTTGATTCCACCCTCGGGCAACTGTCTGTGTGGAGTTTGCACGTTCTCCCTGTGTCTGCGTGGGTTTCCTCCCACAGTCCAAAGATGTACAGGTTAGGTGGATTGGCCATGCTAAAGATATGGGGATGGGTCTGGGTGGGATGCTCTGAGGGTCAGTGTGGATGTGTTGGGCCGAAGGGCCTGTTTTCACACTGTCGGGATTCTATGATTCAATGCCTCTTACCCTCCAGACTTGAGCATCTCTGGTGCTCAGAAGAGAAAGTTTTGAAGATTCCAGTGACTACACTTCCAACCCCGTGTCATTGCCTAAGAACCGCAGTTTATTATTTAATAAATCGATTACTCCAAGATGTTTTTGTGGAGATCGGGGGTGGCCATGGTGAATATTAAATAAAGATCAGAAAATTTGATGGTGATACTGCCTCAGAGTGCTCAGCGTTGGCATCACCTTGAAGGCGATTTGTTGTAGTTAAGGGAGAGGTCTATCCCAGAGCTTGTGGCCCAGGCCACTAAAGGTATGGCCACCAATGGCAGAGCATTGGTACACTGTAGATTGGATTGCAACAAGGCGAGTGTTTTGGGGGTCATGAACGCATTACAGAAATAGGGGGACGCAATGGCTTAGTGATACTATCACTGGACTGTTAATCCAGAAACCCAGATAATGTTCTGGGGATCCAGGTTCATAATCCCACCGCAACAGAATTTGAATTCAATAAAGAATCTGGAGTTAAGAGTCTAATGATGACCAAAAATTGATTGTCAGGAAAAACCCATCTGGTTCACTAATGCCCTTTAGGGAAGGAAATTTGCCATCCTTACCTGGTCTGGCCTACATGTGACTCCAGACCCATGTGGTTGACTCTGAACTGCCCTCTAGGCAATAAATGCTGCCTGGCCAGCAATGCCCTCAGCCTGTGAATGAATAAAGGAAAAATGCAAACCTTTCTCTAGTTTCATTGACATATGACAGAACAGTATTTTTCCACATCCCTTCAGTTTTACTGCTCATCAGATTGTCTTTATCTAGTGCTGCCTGTGAGGTTGCCCAGGATGTTGTATTAGGTTGACACTCTGTACTGTTTAACTGGCTTCCTATTCATTCCTGTCCTTTTACAATCCCTCAGAAAGTCCAAAAGCACTTTAAAGCCAGTGATGAGTTTGCTGAAAGAAATTAGATTTGTCATGAGGAGAGGTGGTGGCCTTGTGGTATTATCACTGGACTGTTAATTCACAGACTCAGATAATATTCCAGAGACCTGGGTTCAAATCCTACCACAGCAGATGGTGGAATTTGAATTCATTAAAGAATCTGGAATTGAGTGTTTAATGATGTTGGTCGTCAGGGGAAAAAAAACCAATCTGATTTTTTTTTATTCATTCACGGGATAAGGGTGTTGCTGGCTCGGCAGCATTTATTGCCCATCCCTAATTGCCCAGAGGGCAGTTGAGAGTCAACCGCATTGCTGTGGGTCTGGAGTCACATGTAGGCCAGACCAGGTAAGGTTGGCAGTTTCCTGCTCTAAAGGGCATTAGTGAACCAGATGGGTTTTTCCAACAATTGACAATGGATTCATGGTCATCATTACTACTGCCCTTTAGGAGGCAAACTGCCATCCTTACCTGGTCTGCATGTGACTCTAAACCCACAGCAAAATGGTTGACTCCTAACCACCTCTGGGCAAAACATACGCCCTCAGCCTGTGAGTGAATTAAAAAATAAAAATAAGGGCAGCTAATTGGTGCACGATGTGGTCCTGAATAGAGCAATGAGGTGTTGATCGAATATTCAGTTTGCAGTGGTTTGTTGAGGGAATCCGTACTGGCCAGTGATCCTGTGTGAACACTCCTGCGATCCTTCAAGACTTTGTCTGTGGGATGTTGAAAGGTGGGAGTTCTGTTTATGGTCCTGCCCGAGATTGGGCGCCCTGCAGCACCCCCTCGGCACTGCACCCCCTCGGCAC
>NC_063370.1:4470318-4471146 GCF_021869965.1 Rhincodon typus
CCACACCCTGCAGCACCCCCTCGGCACTGCACCCCCTCGGCACCACAGCCTGCAGCACCCCCTTGGCACTGCACCCTGAGAGTGCCTGCTCAAGGTCTCTGCAATGGGTCTCAATCTCCCATTCCATAGGATTCCAGCGATCGTGCAAACCACAATTCCTGAGGCTCACATGACACTTGGCCACACTCCGGTTTTATCCAACCTGCTCCAGAATGATCGAGCATTTCACAGAAATGGATAAGGGGCACGATCGCTTCTGCTGAGTAATGTCCAGGCCAAGCCAGGAGGACATTGACATTTCAGCCCTTTTGGGGTGGAGGGGAGGGGCTGTGATGTCAGGAAACCCTTCTTCATGGACAACCTGCTGGAGATGTGCACATCTGGAACTTGCTGGCATTTTAAAAACAAAAGCTATCAAAATGTGAGGCTCAATGTGAGAATCCTAAAACTGAAATGAATAGGTTTTGTTGGTACATGTTAGTCCCTCTCACTTTCCTATGTTTTAGTGCTTGTGCGCACTCTCTTCTCTCTTCTCTCTTTTCTCTCTGTCTGTGCCTCCCTCTCTCTCTCTCTCTCTCTGTGTCTGTGCCTCTCTCTCTCTCTCTGTGTCTGTGCCTCTCTCTCTCTCTGTGTCTGTGCCTCTCTCTCTATCTCTGTGTCTGTGCCTCTCTCTCTCGCTCTCTGTGTCTGTGCCTCTCTCTCTTGCTCTCTATGTCTGTGCCTCTCTCTCTCTGTGTCTGTGCCTCTCGCTCTCTCTCTCTGTGTCTGTGCCTCTCTCGCTCTCTCTCTCTGTGTCTGTGCCTCTCGCTCTCTCTCTCTGTGTCTGTG
>NC_063370.1:4471156-4472836 GCF_021869965.1 Rhincodon typus
GTGTCTGTGCCTCTCTCGCTCTCTCTCTCTGTGTCTGTGCCTCTCTCTCTCGCTCTCTCTCTCTGTGTCTGTGTCTGTGCATCTCTCACTCTCTCTAGACCCTTCTTTCTCAGTCTCTCTGTCTCTCTCCCTCTGTGCCTCTCCTTTTCTTGTTAGTATAGGTTTGTCCCTCTCACTTTCCTGTGTTTTGGTGCTGTGTCTCTCTGTCGCTGTCTCTCTCTGTCTGTCTTTCTGTGCCTCTCTGTACCTCTTTCTCTCTCTCTCTGTCTTGTTCTCTCACTTGTTATTTCTGTCAACTTCTCTTTCTTGCTGTCTTTCTCTCACTCTCTCTTACGCTGTCTCTGCCTCATTGCCTGTCTCTCTCTCTCTCTCTCGCGCGCGCTGTCTCTCTTTCTCCTGCAGCCCCTGCCTTACCCTCTCTCCCCCTCCTCTTCACAAACGCTCAGCTGCTTGTTGAAGATAATGTGACATTTTTGGCCCTGAACCGAGGGGCTGGCTTTCTGAAGGTCCAAAGCATCAGCACTGTCGCTTTTCAGCCTTGATAGAGGCTCCATTAGTCGTTTATTCTGAGAAATGTCTTGAGAAATCACGGATTAAATCCAATTGCACCCAAATGTTGGAGCTGCTGGGTGGAGGAGGTGTGATTAACTGTCTCACTGCCCATTGATAAAACCTCTTGGTAAGCGTATTTAGGGCACACCGTGATTTACTTGGGAGAATTGATATGAACCAAGGAAGTGAGTGCCCCTTTAAGAGGTCAGTCTGCTTTAACTTCATTGCTTTCACCACTCTGGGCGCTGAGTGCAGTTTATCTTCTTAAGGAAAGATTAAAGTAATTGTCAATGTCTGGGTCTTTATGTATCTATCATCTTCTCATACCAAGGCAATTTGGAGAGAACCACAGGGAGTTATTTTAGCTCTCAAAGGGTTGGGAGCCTTTAGAATTTGTTCCTCTCCAGGCAGTGGATGTAGAATCTGTCTGTATTTTTAAAGCAGAGGGAGGTAGATTCCTGATGACCCAGGAGGTGAAAGATTACTGGGGAATATGCAGGAATGTAGAGTTATGGTTAAAATCAGATCAGCCGTGATCTAATGGAATGGGGGAGCAGGTTTGAAGGGCTGAATAGCCCATTCTCTGGCAGGGAGGCCGGGCTCAGCTAATTGTGAAGCCTCTTGCAGCTGAGCGCCCGGGATCCTGGTGCTGCACCCTCCCAGAGGTGCTGGCGTTAAACTGCAGCAGCAAACCTCCCCCCACCCCCGAAACTCCCCTGCTGACCCAGGGGTGGGAGGATGCAGGAGGCCATCGACCTCCCTGAGAAGTAAACTATATGTGGGATCTTGCTGTGCTGCTCTGTTTCGTACATTACACCAGTGACCACACTTCCACTCCATTGGCTTTGGGGGGCTTTAGGACACATGAGGATGTGAACGATGTTAAATAAATGCAATTCTTCCTTTTTTCTCTCTCTCTCTCTGTCTGCATCTCTGTATTTAGCTCTATTTCTCTACTTCTCTTTCTCTCTCTTTGCCTTGTGTATCTCTCACTCTCTCTCTGTCTTGTGTATCTCTCTGTCTCTCTCTCGCTCTGTCTAGTGTATCTCTCTCGCTCTGTCTAGTGTATCTCTCTCGCTCTGTCTTGTGTGTGTGTCTCTCTTTCTGCCTTCTCTCTCTCTCTCTCTC
>NC_063370.1:4472846-4473229 GCF_021869965.1 Rhincodon typus
CTCTGCCTTGTGTATGTCTCTCTCTTTCTTTCTCTCTCTCTCTCTCTGCCTTGTGTGTGTCTCTCTCACTGTCTGGTCTCTCGCTCTGTCTTGTGTGTGTGACTCTCTCTCTGTCGTGTGTGTGTCTCTCTCTCTCCCTTGTCTGTATCTCTCTGCCTTGTGTACATCTGTATCTCTCTGCCTTGCGTACGTCTCTCTCTCTGTCTTGTGTGTGTCTCTCTCTCTCTGTCTGCATCTCTCTATTTAGCTCTATTTCTCTATGTCTCTTTCTCTCTCTTTGCCTTGTGTATCTCTCTGTCTCTCTCTTGCTCTCACTCTGTCTTGTGTATCTCTCTGTCTCTCTCTCGCTCTCGCTCTGTCTTGTGTATCTCTCTGTCTCTCTC
>NC_063370.1:4473239-4484658 GCF_021869965.1 Rhincodon typus
CTTGTCTCTCTCTCTCTCTCTCTCGCTCTGCCTTGTGTATCTCTCTCTCTCTCTCTGCCTTGTGTATCTCTCTGTTTGTTTTGTGTCTGTCTTTTTGTCCCTGTGTCTTGTTCTGTCTCTCCCTCTGACATATACTGTCAGGCAGACACACCAGGCTGGGGAGGTTGGGCAGGGGGAAGGAGGGAGAGGGAGTAGGCTGGGAGAGAGGGAAAGGGCGGGGGGGGGGGGATGTGTGGGGAGAGAGACAGAAGGAGCCCTGTGGAAGCTGCTGGCCTGTGAATGCGGGAATGACGCCTGTCCCTTCCCCAGGCTCCGGGAATGCAGCTGGTTGGTTATGGTACACACTCGGACGGTGCAGTTGACAGGAGGAGAGGATCAGGTTACAGTGCCAATGACAGAACTTCCTCACTTTTCATCCCTGTTTCTATCACCGGCTGCGTTTTCGCCCTTGGCGGGCGGGTGACCTGTGTTTAAGGACGTTGTCAGTGTCTTGAGTTTTCTCATTCCCCCTGCAGGAGCATGGGGCGATGGTTTGTGTGTGTGAGACCCTATCCCTCCCTAAGGTTTCCTGCCTGTGACCTGGTGAAGGCTGAACTGTAAGGCCCAGCTGGAGATTATCCTGCACGTTGACACCCATTTTCAATTCTAAACAACATTCCGGCCTGGCAGAATCTGTGCAGGGAGGATAGAAGAAATTTGGAACAGGAGGAGGCCATTCAGCCCCTTCAGACTTCAATGATATCAGTACGTGGCGTCATATCCATTTTCCTGGCCCCCCTCTCCCTCCATAACCCTTGACCCCATCAATCTTAATCCACTTTTAAAAAAAAAATCCTTCATGGAATGAGGGTGTCACTAGCTAGGCCAGCATTTATTGCCCATCCCAGAGGGCAGTTAAGAGTCAACCGCATCACTGTGGGCCTGGAGTCACATAGATTTCCCTAAAGGGGCATTTAGTGAACTGGATGGGCTTTTCCCCTTGCAATTCGTGGTCATTGTTGGACTCTTAATTCCAGATTTTTTTATTGGACTTAAATTTCACCATCTGCTGTAGCAGGATTTGAGCGCAGAACATTATCCGGGTCTCTGGATTACCAGTCCGGCGATGATACCACTAGGCCATCACCTCCCCTTGAATGTCTTCAGTGACCCAGCCTCCTGGGTCAACAGTCTGAGAGAAGGAATTCATCCTTATCTCAAAAGGAGTGCCTTCCTTTTAAATGGTATCCTGTAGTTCCAGCCTCTCCCACACGGGGAGACACCCCCTCAGTATCTACCCCACTGAGCCTCCCTGCAATGTTCCATCAGTCTAGCCCCTTGTTCTTCTAAAGGCCACTGAGTACGGGCCCAATCTGCTCACCAACAGCCCCTTTGTCCTATTAACATTAACAATCTAATATTCGGTTGCTCAGCAGGGATTGTTTAACTCTGTGGAGCACAGCAGGCCAGGCAGCATCAGAGGATCTTTCTAAAGAATGGTTCCCGACCTGAACCGTCAGCTTTCCTGCTCCTCTGATGCTGTGTTATCTCATACCCCGGCATTGGCAGTCCTTGCTATCTCTGTTTAACTCTGTGGGTTAGTCTAATTAAAACTGTGACACACATTATAAGTTGTGAAGCAGTCATCATAACAACCAGTGGATCAATTCAGCATTGTATGCACACAGCACCTTTAAAAGTGAGATAGTAGGGACTGCAGATGCTGGAGAATCTGAGATAACAAGGTGTAGAGCTGGATGAACACAGCAGGCCAAGCAGCATCAGAGGAGCAGGAAGGCTGACGGTTCGGGCCAAGACCCTTCTTCTAGGCCCAAAACGTCAGCCTTCCTGCTCCTCTGATACTACTTGGCCTGCTGTGTCCATCCAGCTCAACACCTTGTTACCTTTAAAGGTGAGCTGTCTTAAAGGCATCAACACCTTTCACCCCTGGAGTCAGGTGAACCACTTTCAGTGCCAGTGTAGCTGGGAGAAACATGAGTGACCCTGCACGCAGGGTATCCTTCTGTGACAAAGAATCCCTACAGTGTGGAAACAGGCCCTTCGGCCCAACAAGTCCACACTGACCCTCAGAGCATCCCACCCAGACCCCTATTACCCACCTAATCTACACATCCCGGAACACTATGGGCAATTTAGCATAGCCAATCCACCCTAACCTGCACATCTTTGGACTGTGGGAGGAAGCCCATGCAGACACAGGGAGAATGTGCAAACTCCACACAGACAGTTGCCTGAGGGTGGAATCAAACCTGGGAAGCCTGTTGCTGTGAGGCAGCAGTGTTAACCATTAAGCCACCGTGCCGCCCTATCACCCCTTTTCTTAAGGAGAGAACCTCATCTTTTCAGCAATGCAACTGTGAGAGGCTGGGGCTATTTTCACTGGAGAGCAGGAGGTTGAGGGGTAACCTTATGGAGATCTATAAAATCATGAGGGGTATAGATAAGGTGAGTGGCAGGTGTCTTTTCCCTAGGGTGGGGGAGTTCACGGCTAGGGGGCATTATTTTAAGGTGAGAGGAGAAAGATTTTAAAAAGAATTTTTTTACACAGAGTGTGGTCCGTGTGTGGAATGAACTTCCAGAGGAAGGCAGGTACAGTTACAGTATTTAAAAGATATTTAGATAAATACATGAATAGGAAATGTTTGGAGGGATATGGGCCAAGCTCAGGCAGGTGGGACTAGTTTAGTTTGGGATTATGGTCAGCATGGACTGGTTTGATTTGATTTATTATTATCACATGTAGCTGAGTACAGTGACAAGCTGTGTTTTGTGTGCAGTACAGGCAAGATCATTCCACACAAAGATCACAGGGAGGTAGAACCGAGAGAGGATTACGAAGTTACAGCTGCAGAGAAGGTGCATAAAAAGCAAGATCAACGTTAGGTTTGAAATTTGAGAGGACTGGTTGGACTGAAAAGGGTCTGTTTCTGTGCCGTATGACTCCCCCCCCCCCCCCCGGTCAGGTGCTCCTCCGTGGCCGTGAATTGCTCCCAACTGCGGTTGTGCGCAAGAGGCGCTATAGCAATGCAGCGATGTCTCGCCTGATGGCCAGGCAGCGCAGAACTGGAATTTGGGACTGATGTTTTGGAAGCGAATTTTAACTGAGAGTCTGTCTGCTGCTTTTCGATAAGAATGATCTACTTTTTTTAAAGAGGAGGCAGAGAATCCTCCTTAACGTCCTGGTTAATATTTATCCTGCAATTAAAGTCATTAAATGTGAGGTGGCTGAAACCAGAAGGCAGATCGTTATCTGAATGGCTGTAAATCGAGAGAGGGGATTGTTCACTGAAACTTGGGTGACCTTGCACACCAGTCTTTGAAAACAAACATTGCAGGGGCATCAGGCAGTGTAGAAGGTAAATGCTGCGTTGGTCTTCATAGCGAGAGGGTTCGAGTACAGGAGCAGGGATGTCTTGCTGCAATTGTACAGGGTCTCAGTGAGACCACACCTGGAGTATTGTGTACAGTTTCAGTCTGCTTATCTGAGCAAGGATGTTCTGGCAATGGAGGGAGTGCAGCGAAGATTTACCTGACTGATTCCTGGGATGGCAGGACTGACACATGAGGAGAGGTTAAGCCACTTTGGATGATATTGCCTGGAATTTATAAGACTGACACGGGGGATTTCACAGAAACCTCTAAAATTCAAACAGGACCAGGCAGGGTAGAAGCAGGAACCGTGTTCCCATTCGTGGGGGGAGTCCAGATCTGGAGGGGGTTGGTCACAGACTAAGGATATGGGGTAGGACTGAGATGAGGAGAAATGTCTTCACCCAGAGAGTGGGGGAGACTGTGGAATTCTCTGCCGCAGAAAGCGGTTGAGGCCAAAACATTGAATGTCTCCAAGAAGGAGTTAGATATAATTCTTTGGGAGAAAGCAGGAACAGGGGATTGAATTGGACGATCAGCCATGATGGTATTGAATGGGGGAGCACGCTCAAAGGGCCGAATGGCCTAATCTTGGGGGTTATGTAGAGACTGAATGGCGCTACATAAATGCAAAGCTTCTTACTTAACATGGTGAGTTGTTGTTGGTGATGTGGAACCTGAAAGGGAGGTGAAAGGAGGTTCTGCAGGAGACTTGAAAGTAGCTCAGTGGTTAGCACTGCTTCCTCACAGCACCAGGGAC
Organism: Rhincodon typus; assembly: GCF_021869965.1. Lineage (NCBI taxonomy): Eukaryota > Metazoa > Chordata > Chondrichthyes > Orectolobiformes > Rhincodontidae > Rhincodon > Rhincodon typus. Next base: position 4,477,369 of record NC_063370.1, read on the forward strand.
TAGGGTTCGATTCCACCCTCAGACGACTGTCTGTGTGGAGTTTGCACATTCTCCCTGTTTTCGCTTGGTTTTCCTCCGGGTGCTCCGGTTTCCTCCCACAATCCAAAGATGTGGATTGGCCATGCTAAATTACCCCATAGTGCACAGGGTGGGAAATGTAGGGGCTGGGTCTGGGCAGGATGCTGTTTGGAGGGTCAGTGTAGATTTGATGGGCTGAATGGCCTGCTTCCATATGGTCAGGATTCTAGGGATGAGGATGTACTCAGGTGAAACTTTTGGAGAGAGCGTGGGAATAATTTTGCACAAGTGACCTCCTCCTGCAGAGTAAGGTTACAGCTAATCAAAACGTAGAGATGTTAGAGGCTCTGAAAATGGGCCTAACTGGTTTTTGCTGAAAGCTGAGGTTGCCTACTGGTTGAGCAGAAGCCAATCCACTCATTACAGGAAACTGAGGTTAGACAGAACCCCAGCAGGAGGCCATTCAGCCCCTCGAGGTTCTGTGGGTGTGTGCATGGGGAGTGTGTTTGTGCATGGGAGTGGATATGTATGTGTGGTTGATGGGTGGGGCTGTGTGTGTGCGCATGCGTGGAAGGTGGTGGTTTGTGTCTGTGGGTGGAAGGGAGGGTGATTGGTGTGTGTGTGTGTGGGAGACTGTGTGTGTGCGCGTTTGTTAGTGTCTGTGTGTGTCTGTGTCTGTGTGCATTTGTCTGTGTCTCTGTGTGTGTGTGTCTGTGTGTATGTTTGTCTGTGCCTGTGTGTGTTTGTCTGTGTCTGTGTGTTTGTGTGCGTGTGTTTGTCTGTGTCTGTGTGTGTTTGTCTGTGCCTGTGTCTGTGTGTTTGTCTGTCTGTGTGTGCCTGTGTGTGTGTGTCTGTGTGTGTGTGTGTGTGTGTCTGTCCGTGTGTGTGTGTGTCTGTGTCTGTGTGCATTTGTCTGTCTGTGTGTGTGTGTCTGTGTCTCTGTGTGTGTGTGTGTTTGTCTGTGCCTGTGTGTGTTTGGGTGTCTGTGTGTGTGTTTGTGTCTGTGTGTCTGTCTGTGTTTGTGTCTGTGTGTTTGCCTGTGTGTGTGTGAGTGTATGTCCGTGTGTGTGTGTATGTGTGTCTGTGTGCGTATGTGTGGGAGGGGCGAGATATTCGTGTGTGGGTGGTGGGTGTGTGGAAGGTTGTGGTTTGTGTCTGTGGGTGGGAGGGAGGGAGGGTGCTGTGTGTGTGTGTGTGTGTCTGTGTGTGATGTGTGTGTGTGTGTGTGTGTCTGTGTGTGTGCGTGTGTCTGAGTGTGAGTGTGTGTGTGTGTGTGTGTGTGTGCGGGTGTCTGAGTGTGAGTGTGTGTGTGTGAGTGTGTGTGTGAGTGTGTTTGTGTGTGTCGTTATGGTTTGGGAAGCTGTGCTTACGAACATTTGTGGTCCACTAGTGATTCCACCCCTGTCGAATAGCCATTGCACTTGAATAAAAGCGAAATCCTGGAAACCTGAAACAAACAGTGAGAATGATGGAGAAGCTCAGTGGGTCTGTGTAGAGAAAGAGAGAGAAACAGAGTTAACATCTCCAGTCCAGTGAGACCCTCCTTCAGGACTGGAAGGTGGAGAGTTACACTGCACCCAGAGATAGTGACTGTCACTACACTCAGCGATGGGGCCCTCAGCTCATTTCCTGGCCTGACCTCTCCACTCTGGGCAGCGTCTGTCGTTTCCCACCTTTATAGGAACAGGAAGAGGCTTTTCGGCCCTTCAACCCCATAATGCCAGCCCCTTCCTTTGTGACTGTTTCCCCAGCTCAGTTTAAACAGTTCCCAGCCAATTCTCAACAGCCTCTCGGGGCAGGGACTTCCAGATTCCCTCTCCCTTTCGTGTCAAAAGATGTTGTTTGACGTCACCTGAAACTGCCTCGCTCTTTTTTTAATATGATGCTGGGCTAGTGTAGGCCATTCAGCCCATTTGGGCCTGCTCCACCAATCAGGACAATGAAGGCTGATCTACTTGTGTTTTGAATTCCACATTTCTGCCTATCCCCGACCACCTTTGACCCCCCCCAACCCTGACAAAAATCTAAATTTTCGCCGTCCCTGCTTCCCAACACTTTTTTGGGTATTGTAAGTTCCAAAGTTGCACAGCCCTCCAAGGGAGAGAACAAATTCTCCTCATCCCCTGACCTGAGAGGGTGACCCCAGATTTTAAATCCGTGCCCCCCTGCTTCTGGGCTGACCCTGTGAGCAAACGTCCTTCACACATCCATCTTGTGCAGACCATTCAGGGCCTGATACTCTACAATCAAATCACCCCCTCACTCTTCCAAACTCCAGGGAAAACAAGCCCAGTCTGTCCAACCTTTCCCTGGCAAAAAATCCTTTCCTTCCATCTATCCGTCTGGTAAACCTCTTCTGATCCACTGCCTGTGAAGGACACTAGTGAGGCCACTTTTGAAATACTTGCATACAGTTCTGGTCGCCCTGGTAGAGGAAGGATATTATCAAATTGGAAAGGATTCAGAAAAGATTTACAAGGATGTTGCTGGGAATGGAGGGTTTGAGCTACAGGAGCAGGCTGAATATGCTGGGACTCCTTTATTCATTCACGGGTTGAGGGCATTGCTGGCCAGGCCGCATTTATTGCCCGTTCCTAATTGCCCAGAGGGCAGTTAAGAGTCAACCACATTGCTGTTGGTCTAGAGTCACATGTAGGCCAGGCCAGGTAAGGATGGCAGTTTCCTTCCCTAAAGGGCATTAGTGAACCAGATGGATTTTTCCTGACAATTGACAACAGATTCGTGGTCATCATTAGATTCTTAATCCCAGATATTTATTGAATTCAAATGCCATGGCAGGATTTGAACCCGGGTCCCCGGAACATGTATCTGGGTCTCTGGATTAACAGTCCAGCACTAATACCACTAGGCCATCGCCTCCCCACTGGAGCGTAGGAGCCTGAGGGGTGGCCTTATAGAGGTTTATAAAAATCATGAGGGGCATGGATAGAGTATATAGTCAAGGTCCTTATCCCCCCCAGGGTAGGGGGGTCCAAAACTAGAGGGCGTAGGTTTAAGGTGAGAGGGGAAGGATTTAAAAGGGACCTAAGGGGCAACTTTTTCACAGAGAGGGTGGTGCGTGTGTGGAATGAGCTGCCAGTGGAAGTGGTGGAGGCTGGTACAATTACAACATTTAAAAGGCATCTGGATGGGTACATGAATAGAAAGGGTTTAGAGGGATATGGGCCAAACACAGGCAGTGAGACTGGTTCAGTTTGGACAAGTTGGTCAGCAAGGACAAGTTGGGCCGAAGGGCCTGTTTCCATGCAGTATATGCAGTGTTTGAGATGAGGTCCCTCTAATGCTGTGTATAACCAAAACAAAACATCCTTACTTTTGCATCCAATTTCTCTTGCAATAAAGATGGCATCCCATTAACCTTGTGGATTACATGTTGTACCAACATGCTAATTTCTTGTGGATCATACACAGATCTGCGTTTTGGTAATATTCAGCATTTCCATTCTCTCTGGCAAACTGAAGGACCTCGCAATTTTCCAGATTGTACTCCATCTGCCACTCACTGAATCTACCCACATCCATCTGCATCAAGTCATGCCCAGCTATTCTCAATTCCACACCATCATAACCAGAATGACCATTTCTTCCACATTCTTCCTACTATCGCTGACCATTTCTTCCTCTTGATCCTTTCAAATCATACCCGGAATCACCTTGAATACCACAATTAGATCACTCTTTAATCTTCTAACACTACTCAAGCTTTGTGCAATTTAAACTGTTAATCCTGGGGTTAATTCTGGTGAACCTTTCTCTGTGTTCTACCAAGACCAGGATGGACTTTCTAAGGTGTGTGTATGGCTGTATCTGTGTATGTGTTGGTGGCGGCTGGAGGAGGGGGGAGGTGCAGTTAGTTGGAGTGGAAATGACAGAGATGGAGTCGAACTGGAGTTTATTTCCATTTGAACCAGTACAGACAGAGAGAGCACAAACTGGGCTATTTAGTGATTGACGTTTAGTGAGTGGAGTGGAATTATCGGTGTTCTTTTGTAAAGAGCTGCAATGGATTGAGTTATACTGATGGAGATTTATCTGTCCTGTTCTTGTCTGTATTTTTGGTTTGACCCTATACGTAGGTATAATTGGTCATAACCTACACTAGGCCCTTGATACACTATGGCAACTTTACCTTCCATGGGTTCAAATGGTTAGTGCTTTGGGGCTGAAGCATTGCGAGTTTAATCTGCTAATGCCCTTCTATCACCTGGGAGCCCAATCAACCTCAAATTATACTTCACCTCCACAACACACAGGCCATTCGGCCCACTCGTTCTGTGCTGCAGATTTGGTTCCACTCCCTAACACACCCCCCAACTTCTTCTTCCTCCTCCTCCTCTCGCTACACCAGCGCAACTGTCTGACCCCTCCTGCTTTTAGATATTTTCCTCAATCACCCTGTTCAGAGAAATATTTTGCTACACCCTCTGGAGCAGGTGGGACTTGAACCCAGGTCTCCCAGCTCAGAGGTAGGGACGCTACCACTGTGCCACAGGGTACCCGGCCCCTCCTGTGTTTAAACATGAACTTTAGTGGTCGATCGGCGATACTGGGAGTGTTGTTGTGTCTGACAGGATGTCTATGAACAGTCTCCCCTGAGTTTCCTTCGATTTTATTTCCCTTCGTTATTCTGCAAGATGAGCCTGCTCTTCCCAAGGCCACATTTTCGTCGTTAGATTTCTGGTGTACCCCCTTGATGCCACCGACTCCTCAGACTCTCCGACCCTCGATCTGTCTGTGTTTAGCATTCCCAGCTCGGGGAGGGGATGGGGCTTCAATGCACTCTGTATCTCAATGATGAGACTGAACCTGAGTATCACCAGATCCGGGACAGTCAGATTCCTGTTGGATTACCCCCCTCCAGCTGGATTAGGGTCAACCCTTTGACTGCTAACTCATTGGAAATGATCCTGGCCAGAGTGGAATCTGGCTGTTTTAATTACTGTGTGGTTGAGCTGGGCTGGTTTTCGCTGTGGAATTGCTGGCTATGGAAGTGTTTCCAGGGTTTTCGCTGCAATCAAAATGTGTTCTCCTGGTTTTTAAGGGTATTTTTAATCTTGAATTGCTCAGGTTTGTCACCACCTCCATGTCTTTCTGTCTCTGTCCGTGTGTGTCCTCTCTCTCTCTCTGTCTGCCTCATGCCCTCTCAGTTTATACTCTGTCACCCTCCTCTGTTCCCCGCCCCTCATCCCCTTTCTCCCCTCGCTCCTGTCCCCTCGCCCTCACCCCTGCCCCCCTCCCTCATTCGTGCCTCCTCTCCCCCCATCCCTGGCCCTCTGTCCCCCACCTTCCCTGGCCCCCTGTCGCCCCCTTCCCTCCCTCCTCTGTCCCCACCGTCCCTGCCCCCTCTCCTCCCACCCCCGCCCCCGCCCCCCCCCTCCCCCATCCCTGCCCCCACTCTCCCCCTATCCCTGCCCCTATTCTCCCTTCATCCCTGCCCTCTCCACTTGCCTCTTGCCTCCTCTCCGCACTCCCCCCTCCGTGTCCCCTTTCCCACTTGCCCCCCCACCCCATGCCCTGACAGATTGGGGGTCACTGGGCTTTCCTGTCTAGCTGGTCCCCTCACCCTGACATTATTACAGTTTCCCGTTGGGCTCAGGGTCTCGTTGAAACGAGCAGGTTCTTGTCGATTTTTCTGAGAGAGAGCTTTGCCCTGGTTCGAATCGCTGAGATCACAGAATCTGGTGGTGATTTAACGCTGGACTGAGTGCCGTTCCTTTCTGTTAGCGCTAAATGGACAATGCTCCCCCCCACCCCATAGCCGAGGGTGTGTGAGCCTCTGATTGAGGGAGCTGAGGACCAGCCCTTCTTCTCTCTGAGGACCCCTTCCTAGACCACAGCTATTTCCCGTTCAGACTGAGCCCAGATGCTCAGTCATTCCCTGCCCAGAGCGAAACCAGTTCTTGCTTTTGTCCTTCCAGTGAAAACAACAAAAAAAAAGACTTGAATTTGACTTTGATTTCCCTTCACCAAATGGCTTACAGCTGCTCGGCCTTTGACCCCTGACCCCTGACCGAGGGTGATGGACGGTGAGGTCCTGCCACTGGCTAACAGCTGAGGAAACCTCCTGCATTGACCTAGCGCCTACAAGGGGAAGGGGCGCCCTGAACAGCTGCGATCGAGTTTGGCAGAGACATGATGTTGTCCTGGGAGCTAATGTCGCAAACAGTCACGGATTGTGTGTCTCGTTTACTGCTCTCAGACCTGACTCTGTCATCTCTCCGAGAAACTTTGCAAGGCCTGGGTTATCGTTACACTCCTTCCCCTGTGCGTGGTGGGGGCTCGGCTAATCCCAGTCAACTGTGCAAATAAATGAAGGGCTTGCATTTCCCCCTTAGCACGACTTCAGAAAGAACCTCCCGGTCGAATAGAGTCATATAGCACGGAAACAGACCCTTCGGTCCAACCAGTCCATGCTGACCATAATCCCAAACTAAACTAGTCCCACCTGCCTGCTCCTGGCCCATATCCCTCCAAACCTTTCCTATCCATGTACTTATTCAAATGTCCTTTAAACGTTGTAACTGTGCCCACATCCACCACTTCCTCAAGAAGTTCATTCCATATGTGAACCACATGTAAAAAAAGTTACCCCTCATGTCCTTTTTATATCTCTCTCCTCTCACCTTAAAAATGTGCCCCCTAGTTTTGAAATCCTCCACCCTAGGGAAAAGACACCTGCCATTCACCTTATCTATATTCCTCCAAATTTTATAAACCTCTACAAGGCCACTCCTCAACCTCCTACACTCCGGTGAGAAAACTCCCAGCCTATCCAGCCTCTCCCTATAACTCAAACTCTCCATTCCCAGCAACCTCCTGGTTAATCTTTTCTGAACCCTCTCCAGCTTAAAAAAAATCCTTCCTGTAACACGGGCGACCAGAACTGAGCACAGTGTTCCAGAACAGGCCTCACCAATGTCCTGTACGACCTCAACATAAAATAAATAGCTGCCTTCAAAATCCAATTATGTTCGTAATGCTGGGGACACAGCAACCAATTTGTGCCCAGCAAGCTCCCGGTGCACAATGTGGTGTTAGTTTCAGAGGGAGGCAATGGCCTAGTGGTATTATTGCTATCCAGAGAGCCAGGTAATATTATGGGGATCCAGGTTTGAATCCTGTCACGAGATAGTAGGAACTGCAGATGCTGGAGAATCTGAGATAACAAGGTGTAGAGCTGGATGAACACAGCAGGCCAAGCAGCATCAGAGGAGCAGGAAGGCTGACGTTTTGGGCCTAGACCCTTCTTCA
>NC_063370.1:4485058-4490119 GCF_021869965.1 Rhincodon typus
TTTGTGCGTCTGTTCACTGTCAACATCAGGAGACGCACAAAGACCCTTCTTCAAGCTTCAGCTTCGTCGTGTGCTCCATGCTTTCATTAGCCAGTCACTGAAGTGAAATTTCTGATGAAGGGTCTAGGCCCGAAACGTCAGCCTTCCTGCTCCTATGATGCTGCTTGGCCTGCTGTGTTCATCCAGCCCTGCACCTTGTTGTCTCGGATTCTCCAGCATTTGCAGTTCCTACTATCACTGAACAGTTCCTCTGGGTTCTGAGGAAGGGTCACCGGACCCGAAACGTTAACTCTGTTTTTCCCTTCGCAGATGCTGCCAGACCTGCTGAGCTTTTCCAGCAACTTCCGTTTTTGTTCCTGATTTACGGCATCCGCAGTTCTTTCGGTTTTTACTGAATAGTTCCTGCTCTTCATTTCTCTGGCTTTGGATGTTTCACTGACTGAAATAGGCGAATCACCTCTTCTGACATGAAACTTAGTTCAAGTGGCATAAGTAAAACACAAAATTCCAAAAATATTCGTGTGAAAATCCGTATTAATGTGGAAACATTTTGAGGGAGACAGGTCAATTCATTTGCACTCTCAACTATCACATGCCTCTATACTGCACCCACGCAGTTTCTTCTCTAACCTTGTTGCCCTGCTGTAGGAAGGATGTTATTAAACTGGAGAGGGTGCAAAAAAGATATTTACAAGGATGTTGCCGGGTTTGGAGGGTTTGAGCTACAGGGAGAGGCTGAATAGGCTGGGGCCATTTTCCCTGGAGTGTCGGAGGCTGAGGGGTGACCTTATAGAGGTTTATAAAATCATGAGGGGCATGGATAGGGTGAATAGACATGGTATTTTTCCCCAGGGTGGGGGGAATCCAAAACTAGAGGGCATAGGTTTAAGATGAGAGGGGAAAGATTTAAAAGGGACCCATGGGGCAACTTTTTCACGCAGAGGGTGCTGCGTGTATTGAATGAGCTGCCAGAGGAAGTGGTGGAGGCTGGTACAATTACAACATTTAAAAGGCATCTGGATGGGTTCATGAATAGGACGAGTTTAGAGGGATATGGGCCAAATGTTGGCAAATGGGAGCGGTTCAGTCCAGGAAACCTGGTCCGCATGGAGGAGTTGGGCCGAAGGGCCTGTTTCTGTGTTGCATGACGGGAAAGACGGGATGCAACCACTGGGCAGGGTCAGACTGTGTGCTTGGTCTTCCATATGTGCAAGCAGGCTGCATAACTGAGGGGATTTCCCATCATGCACGCACATGCAGGGCCGAATGTCCACCTGGGCACAATGTCTGCGCGCTTCTGTAGCTCTGGGAGTTTATCGATAGGGGCTCCTGGTATCAGTACGTACTGCCTTCAGTCATAGACACCGAGGAGACTGGAGACATGGGAGCTTGGCTGAAGCGATCCCTGAAAATGTTGTGCTTCTCATCGGTTACAAACCACTGGCCAGAACTGCTCATCCCTAATTGTTCTGGGTGCAGTTAAGAGTCAGCCACGTTGCTGTGGGTCTGGAGTCACAACAGCCCTTTATATTGAGGGGCAGCACAGTGGCTCAGTGGTTAGCACTGCTGCCTCACAGCACCAGGGACCTGAGTTCAATCCCACCCTCAGGTGACTGTCTGTGTCTGCATGGGTTTCCTCTGGGTGCTCCAGTTCCTTCCCACAGTCCAAAGATGTTCAGGTTAGGGTGGATTGGCCATGGGAAATTACCCATAGTGTTCAGGGGGATGGGTCTGTGTGGGATGCTCTGAAGGTTGGGCCAAAGGGCCTGTTTCCACACTGTAGGGATTCTGTGATTCTATTCTATGATGATATTGTTACTCTCCACCCACTCTGTTCCATTTTAGACTCTTCAGAGAGCCGAACCGTTCCTGAAGAAAGGCCCTTATTGGTTTTGAAAGTCCCGGTTTTACCATAGGAGCAGAAGCAGGCCATTGAGTCCATTGAGTCTGTTCTGCCATTTGATAAGATCAAGGCTGATTTGATCATCCCCAACCCCACTTTCCTGCCTTTTCCCCATAACTATTAATCCCCTTTCCTGATTTAAACCCTGTTTATGTTTCTCTCTCTCTCTATGTATGCTGCTAGACCCACTGATTTGCAGTCCCCACAGATGACGGAGTAGTGCCTCTGTTATCAAAATAATAACTCAGAGTCCAGGCTAATGCTCTGGAGAAATCTGTTCAAATCCCACCACAGCAAGAGGAGTGCAATTTAATGTAACGTAATGAATTAAATGTGGAATAGAATGGTCACCTTACTTAGGGGAGAATGTGTTAGTGGTGGTTCAGAGGAGGATTACCAGATTGATGTTGGTACGGTGTCTCAGTGGTTAGCACTACTGCCTCACAGCTCCAGGGACCTGGGTTCAATTCCACCCTCGGGCAACTATCTGTGTGGAGTTTGCACATTCTCCCCGTGTCTGTGTGGGTTTCCTCCGGGTGCTCTGGTTTCCTCCCACAATCCAGAGGTGTGTAGGTTAGGGTAGATTGGCCATACTAAATTACCCATAGTGCCCAGGGATGTGCAGGTTAGGGTGGATTGGCTGTGCTAAATTGCCCCATAGTGTCCAGGGCTGTGCAGGCTGGGTGAGTTAGCCATGGAAAATACAGAGAGAGTGTGTCTGGGTGGGATACTCTTTGGCAGATCAGTATAGATTTGATGGGCTGAATGGCCTGCTTCCACAGCACAGTAGGGATTCTATGAGTGGGTTGTTTGATGAGGAAAGGTTGGACAGACTGGGCTTAATTCCGATGGAGTTTAGAGGAGTGAGGGGGTGACTTGACTGAAGCGTATGTTACCCTGAATGGTCTGGTCAAGGGGAACGTGGAAAAGATGTTTCCTCTTGTGGGTCGGCCCAGAACCCAGGGCCCGTCATTTTGGAATGAGAGGCCACGCTTTCAGGTGAGGGACGGGAGGGATTTGTTCTCTCTCTCTCTCTGGGAGGGTTGTGTGAGTCAGGAACTTGTTGCTGATGGAAGTGGGACATTGAATATTGTTAGGACGGAGATAGACAGATAGATAGATTCTTGTGAGGCAGGGGATCGGAGGTTGTGGGGAGTGGATGGGAATTTGGGGCACAAACGCCATCCTATTGAACGGTGGAGCAGGCTTGAAGGGCTGAATGGCTTCTCCCTGCTCCTGAATCGTAATTTTGTACATCAGTAATGATAGCCTCAGTAATAGGTGTGAATCTCTTGAAGTCTTACTAATCCTCACCTTGTCATATCAACACAGGAGGGAAAACTGCTGCTTTCTGGGCCCACATGTGACTCCAGGCCCATGGCAACGTGGTTAACCCTGAACTGCCCTCTGAGGAGGCCGGGTGAGATGCTCCGTTGTATCACAGGGTCCAGGGTCACTGTCACCTTGACCTTCACCAGGGAAATTAGGGACAGGTATATAAAGGCCGGCCCAGTCAGTAGCACCCATATCATCTGAGAAAAAATTTGTTTTAAAATGCATGAACCCCTGTCATGAGGGTGAAAGTGGTGTAGGCTCCCTTCCTCTCTCTGACTTTGGCCTGTTAGACTTTTGGATGATTTTTTCAAACAGAGCTTGTCAAATGTTGCATTCCAACATGTGTTTTATATAAACAGAGTCACGTACTCGCGCAGCGACCAGACAAGCAGAGAATAGGCCCTGTCTGCGATGCCTTCTGTGCCTGAATAGCCTGAGGGAATTGTTTGCTGGGCTCTTGTTTGGAAGCTGACTCTTGAAGGAGGAGGGGCTGATGCTTAGAGGGTTAACCCGAGTGGGAAGAGAGCGAGAGCTGCCTGGGTACAGGGGGTCAGGGAGAAACCAGCGGTAAATAAACAATCTTTGTACATCGTGTTCCCCTCCTCCTGATCGATTTACAATCCAGCCCCTGAACCAACACGTCCTCACCACAGCCTGCCATCAGGATAATTGGTCCAGAGGGGACTGTGATTGAGACCTGGGTCAACCGATCACTGGAGTGGACACCTCCCCATATCCCAGAACTGCAACCCCCCCCAACCCCACCAGGCCTGGGCCTGGGCCTGGGCCAGCAACTCAATGGCCTCTTGCTGGGAGTTATCAATTTATTATTTTTATTTCACTGTTTTGCGTTTCCTCAGTGCATTTTCTGGTTTAATATGTGTCTGTGAGAGAGGGAGACAGCAGGCTTCTGGGCCTTGGGCAGGCTTATGGGCCTTGGGCAGGCCTCTGGGCCTTGGGCAGGTTTCTGTGCCTTGGGCAGGTCTCTGGGTCTTGGGCAGGTCTCTGGGCCTTGGGCAGGCCTCTGGGTCTTGGGCAGGTCTCTTGGCCTTAAGGACAGGCCTCTGTGCTTTGAGGACAAGCATCTGGAGCTTGAGCAGGCTGGTGCGATTGCTGATGGCGGTAGCCTGGTTTAATTTAAACAACGAGACACAGTGAATCGAGGAGGGATTGTGCTGTCCTGCAGGCCCAGCGAGGATGTGGAGCAGCTTCGTAAACGCTCCAGTTTAAAAGGCTGGGACACTGTCAACACGAACCAGAGGGAGGAGTTGAGGCGAAGGGGTATCGATGTAATTAAAAAGGAAAGCGAGAAAAACACGAGGGAAAAATACTAGGCAGACATGCTGAAAGATGGGAGGCCACACAGGGGTGGGTGGGTCACTGAATTCAAATGTTGAGATTTGTTTATTCAGCAAATGTGAGTCTCTGAGGTGGCAGTGAGCTCTCATAAACGGAATCTGTTGTCAGATTAACGTGGCTGGGTATTTGCTCCATCTCAGTGCGTAATGCACTGACCTCTGAGTCAGAAGGTCCAGGGTTCACCTCCCACTCCCAGACTCTCGAGCACAAAATCCAGCCTGACACTTGAAGCACCAGCGCTGAGGGAGCGCCGAACTGATGGAGGGTCAGTGCTGAGGGAGTGGGCACTGTCGGAGTGTCAGTGCTGAGGGAGCGCCGCACTGTCGGAGGGTCAGTGCTGAGGGAGCGCCGCACTGTCGGAGGGTCAGTGCTGAGGGAGCGCCGCACTGTCGGAGGGTCAGTGCTGAGGGAGCGACATACTGTCGGAGGGTCAGTGCTGAGGGAGTGGGCACTGTCGGAGGGTC
>NC_063370.1:4490219-4505665 GCF_021869965.1 Rhincodon typus
TCGGAGGGTCAGTGCTGAGGGAGCGCCACACTGTCACATATTGGTTGCTGTGTTACCTACCTTACACCAGTAACTATACTTCCATAGATTGATGACACTGTGGGATGGGATGTCCTGCAGAGGTGCTTTATAAATGCAGGTCTATATTGTGAGGGATTGTGCAGTTTGGCCCCATGCTTTTGGAACATGTCAGTCCATCATTTATGTTCATTATCCCTCTCTTCCCCTGGTTCCTGGGTTCAATTCCCAAAGTTTTTACCCACAGGCAGGGAGCTTTTCCCATGTCACTGCAACTTCACTTATTAAAAACCGAGAGAACTGTGGATGCTGTAAATCAGGAACAAAAACAGAAGTTGCTGGAAAAGCTCAGCAGGTCCGGCAGCATCTGTGAAGGAGAAAACAGAGTTAACGTTTTGGGTCAGTTCTGAGGAAGGGTCACTGGAGCTGAAACATTAACTCTGTTTGTTTCCTTCACAGATGCTGCCAGACCTGCTGAGCTTTTCCAGCAACTTCTGTTTTTGTTCCCCTTCGCTTATTCCCTACTTTCCACAGTTTATGGGATGTATTGCTTTTTTTGTCAAGGTGACACCATGACAGCAGACTGTGGTTTGGAAATGTGAATATGGGTGCCCTCAGTAACATGATCACAATCCTCAGCAATAATCAGCTGAGAAACACACATCACACACACTCACTTCTGAGTGAAACTATTCTTGAGCTCTCTGCTCCCCGTCAATCTCAAAATCCTCATGATTGCCACTCCTTCTACATGTCATTGTCCCTTTGCCTATAGGAGACTCTCTCCCATTGTCCCTGTCTATCACTGAGTCTTTCTTTCCCCTCTCTCTCTGTGTTTGTCTGGCTCTGTGTCTCTGTGTGTATGTGTCTCTGTTTCTCTGTGCATCTCTCATCCTGTGTTTTTCTCTCTCTCTCTGTCTCACTTTCTGTGTGTGTCTCTCTCTCTCTCTTTCTATGTGACTTGTTCTGTCTTTCTGTCTCTGCCTCTGTTTGTATTTTTCTCTCTCATTCCATTTCTTTACGTCTCTCTCTCTTTCTCTATCTCCCTCCTTCTGAATTCCTCTGTGCAGCTTTCTTTGTATCTCTCCCCTTCTCTCTCTCTCTCTCTCTCGTGTTTCTCTCCCTGTCTCCCTCTCTGTCAATTTCTCTCTCTTGCTCCGTCCCTCTCTCCCTGTCTTCCCTTGTTTCACCCTGCCTCCCCCTTTCCCTCCCTTCCGCTCTCCCTCTCTCTCTCTCTCTCCCCATCCCTCTTTCCGTCCCCCTCTCTCCCTCTTTCTCTCCCACTTTCTCTCCAACTCTGCCTCTCCCTCCCCCTCTTTCCCCCACTTACCCCTCTCCCTCATTCCCTCTCTCCTCCTCCCTCTCTCTTCCCTCTTCTCTCCATCTCCTCTCTCTCCCCAGCCTACCCGTTTCTCTCCCTCTCCTTCTCTCTCCCCCGCCTGCCCCTCTCTCTCTCCCTCCCAGGGGTGACATGGGGCTGTTTGAACAGCTGTGCTACTGAAGCTGATGTGAAGGTTTGGATGGTTTTTACATTTTTTTAGGAGGCTGTAAACGAAACAATTCCCAGAGAATCTCCAGGCCTCCCTTTCTGGAATGTTTCTCCATCTGGGATTGATTTTCTTTCAAAAAGAATTATTGAAGGAGCATATTTTAGAGTGGTGTTGCTTTGCACATGTTCATTTGGTCATTCTGTCTCCCATCTCTTCTCTGTCTCTCTCCCTCTCTCTTAAAGTTTCACATTCCCCTCTTCCCCCTCTCTCTTTCTGCCTGTCTCTCTCTCTCTGTTTTTAAGTTTCACATTCCCCTGTTCCCTCTCTCTCTCTTTCTGCCTGTTTCTCCCTCTCTCTCTTTTTTAAGTTTCACATTCCCCTCTTCCCTCTCTCTCTCTTTCTGCCTGTTTCTCTCTCTCTCTCTCTCTCTCGCTGTCTTGCTCTCTCTCTCTGTCTCCTCTGCACCTTGCCCTGTGAGCCTGACACTCGTGAAATCAGGGACGCGGGATCCTGGTTGGGATAGGAACCTGTTGTTTTACTGACACTGAGGCACCAAGCAGAGCCACAAAGAAATGGGAAAATCCAAACCTGCGAGCGATTAATGTTTTGGAAAGGAACTGTGTGTGAAGGAGCATGGAAATGAATCATTTGGCTTCAGATCAATGCAGCCCCTGGGAGTGCAGTTTGGAGTATTCAGCATTAACTCTTTCTCAAATAGCATGCTGTGTACGCAGCGTACTTAAAGGGGAGGGCTCTAGGAATGTTTTCCAAATCTCCGCTCCTTCTATCTCCAACGCTCAGTAGCAGCAGTGTGCACTACCTACAAGAAATTCCCCAAAGATCCTCAGACAGCACCTTCCAAACCCACGACCACTTCCATCTAGAAGGACAAGGGCAGCAGATACATGGGAACACCAGCACCCTGCAAGTTCTCCTCCAAACCCCTCACCATCCTGACTTGGAAATACATCGCTGTTGCCTCACGGTCGCTGGGTCAAAATCCCGGAATTCCCTCCCTAACTCCACACGGTCTGCAGCAGTTCAAGAGGGCAGCTCACCACCACCTTCTCAAGGGGGCAATTAGGGATCGGGAACAAATGCCAAGTCATAGCTGTACTCCCATGACTTTTCTTTTCAACATGTGATGTGGAGTTTCCCACCTGCCTGGGGTTTGATGATTTCCAGGAGGACAGTGAGAGTGTGGTTTATGAGTTTTAATGTACACAATGTTGTATGTGTGTTTTATTTTTGAAAGGGAACCTTTAGAATTCTCTTAGCAAACATTTCTCTCGTGTCTTGTGATTTACAGTGAAGACCTCTCCGTGTGTAAACATTCAACATTTAAGCACATTTTGTTTTCAGCTTACAGTCCCCTTGCTGTGCTGAGGAAGAGGTGAGCAGTGTGGGACTGACTGATCTGCTCATTTCTAGTTTGTGCTGGTTACTGATTATGTTTGGACATTCGTAACCTTGCCTGGTTAAAACATGGGGTTCAAATCCCACCATGGAGGAATTTAAATTCAATTAATTCATCTGGAATAAATTTGTTAGTCTCGTTAATCATTATAAAGCTGCCAGATTCTTGTCTTTAAAAAGAAAACCCATCTGGTTCACTAATTGCCCTTTAGGGAGGGTAAATCTGCCGTCCTTACCCAGTTTGGGCCTACACATGGCTCGAGACCCATACCCATGTGGTTTACTTGTAACCACCCTCTAAAATTGGCCCTAGCAACCATTCAGTTCAAAGGTAGTTGGGAGATGGGACTTAAATGGCTTCGCCCATATCCCAGGAAAGAATTAAAACAAATAAAGTTTGTGGGTGGTGGTGGGGGGAACAGTTTGGGAGTGGGAAGGATGTTAGGCAGGAGTCGGGGGTGTCAGGTTTCCAATCTCTGCTGGGTGAGCTTTTTAGGGACAAGGCCGGGAGTGGAGTCATGACCTTTGGCTAAGGAGGAGGTGAAAGTGCGTTCCTCAGTCTTCCGTGTGCTCTCCAGTGCTCCCTGATGGTCAATGTATGAACATGGCTGGGGGAAATTGGCTGTGACACTCTCCACCAAGAGCTGTGAAGACTTGGCTTACCTCCATCTAGGCGGCCATCTTGGACGAGAACTGCTGGTGGGGCACAACCCGGGGGGCCATCCGTGTTTCACCACAGGGTGCCTTCCCCTGGGAGAGGATGTTGATGCCCAGACACACGGCACCAGCTGTAGCTTGGACTCAGCCATTCCCTACAACGAAGAGGCCCCCCCCGCCAGTGGTGTTGAAATAACTATTAGCTCGAGAAATATTGGGTTATTGGCATCAAATGCACAGCATGAGAAACACGCGATAGAGTTTTTAACAGCTCGGAAAGAGGTTCGTTGGCCCATCGTGTCTGTGCTGGTCATCAAACATTCTATAATCCCACTTTCTGGGTGGCACAGTGGCTCAGTGGTTAGCACTGCTGCCTCACAGCACCAGGGACCCGGGTTCAATCCCAGCCTCGGGTGACTGTCTGTGTGGAGTTTGCACATTCTCCCCATGTCTGCGTGGGTTCCCTCCGGGTGCTCTGGTTTCCTCCCACAGTCCAAAGATGTGCAGGTTAGGGTGGATTGGCCATGGGATAATGCAGGGTTACATGGATAGGGTAAGGGGGAGAGTGGTTGGGTCTGTGCGGGGTGCTTTTCAGAAGGTTGGTATAGACTCAATAGGCCGAGTGGCCTGCATCTATGCTGTAGGGATTCTATGATTCCCAGAATGCTCTGGTGTTTCAAGCGCTCGTCCAAAATGTTTCCCTGTCTCTAGCCCCCACCCCCTTTCAAGTTGTGAGTTCCAGACCCCCATCACCCTCTGAGCGAGAAAGTCTTCCCTCTAAAACCAACCCTCCCTCCCTGGCTCCTTACTTTAAAATGGTGCCCCCTATCCTTGACTCCTCCACTAAAGAGGGAAAGCTTTCTCCCTATTGACTCTGTCTGTGCCCCTCAATCACCCCACCACCCCACCCTCCCTCTCCACCAGTGTTGCTGGGACTGAACAGGAGAAGTGGCATCTGGGTTAATTGTGGCTTTTTTCTCTTTCTCTCTCTCCGTCCCCAACGTTGTGCAGGGAGAGGGGCCTCACCATGAACAAGCTGAGACAGAGCCTGCGGCGGAAGAAACAGCCGTATGTTCCTGAGGCCAGTCGGCCCCACCAGTGGCAGGCAGATGAGGAAGCCGTTCGAAAGGGCAAGTGCAGTTTCCCAGTCAGGGTGAGTACGACCGATCCACGGAGGTGGGGGGAACACAAAACCACAAAGTGTTTCGCCAAACTTGTAATCCGACAAAACATTTTGCGCGAGCAATCATGCCAAGGGCAGGCAGCTGACCACAGGCTGCAGAAGCAGGAGTAGGCCTCAAGCCTGCGCTGCCATTTGTTCTCAAAAACTCACACGACGCCAGGTTACAGTCCAACAGGTTTGTTTGAAAACGCAAGCTTTCGGAGCTCAGCTCCTTCCTCAGGCGTAGTGTGAGAGAGAGGGTGTAAGACACAGAATTTATTAGCAGAAAGGTAACAACCCTAAAACTGGCCACCTCTTGTTGAATCTTTAATCAGTTAGGAAGGAGACTACTGACTCAAATGCAAAATCCAGATTCCTCTCAAGTTGTTGTCCCGGGATAATTAAAAGTTTTTTTAATGTATTTAAGAGGCAACATCTCGGGTCAGGCAATGCAGTTTAGCTGTGAGGTCTTGCTTAGAATCTGTATATGTTTTAAACTGGGGCCAGGTTTTTTTTGAGCAAAACAGAATGTATCTGCAACAAACATCTTGGATGAAATAATTCATGCGTGTGTCTATGTATGTGCGTGTGCGTGTATGTCTGTGAGAGAAAGAGAGAGAGTGTGTGTGTGTGTGTGTGTATGTGTGTGTGTGTGTGTGTATGTGTGTGTGTCCATGACTGTGTGTGTGTGTGTGTGTGCGCGCGTGTGCTTGAGAGAGTGAGTGTGAGGGAGTATGTGTGTGTGAGAGAGAGTGTGTGTGTGTGTGTCCATTCATTATGATCATTGGCTGATCGTTGAGCTCAGTACCCTAATCCCCACCCCCATATCCCTTCATCCTTCTGGTCACAAGAGATATATCTACCTGCTTCTCGAAAACACATAATGTTCTAACCTCAGAAACAAAAACAGAAGTTGCTGGAAAAGCTCAGCAGGCCTGGCAGCATCTGTGGAGAGAGAAATGTGTTTTTCTTTATTCATTCACGGGATGAGGGCGTCGCTGGCCAGGCAGCATTTATTGCCCATCCCAAATTGCCCAGAGGGCAGTTAAGAGTCAGTCACATTGCTGTGGGTCTGGAATAACATGTAGGCCAGACCAGGTAAGGATGGCAGTTTCCTTCCCTAAAGGGCATTAGTGAACCAGATGGGTTTCTCTGACAATCGACAATGGATTCACGGTCATCAGATTCTTAATTCCAGATTTTTAATTGAATTCAAACTCCACCATCTGCCGTGGCGGGATTTGAACCCAGGTCCCCAGAACATAATCTGGGTCTCTGGATTAACAGTCCAGCAATAATACCACTAGGCCCTCGCCTCTGAAGAAGGGACCCCGAAACGTTAACTCTGATTTCTCTCTTCACAGATGCTGCCAGACCTGCTGAGCTTTTCCAGCAATGTTTGTCTTTTGTTTCTGATTTACAGCATCCATAGTTCATCTCTTTCTTTTAATTTATTTTGATCTCAGACACGTTCAGTAGCAATGAGATCCACAGGCTCACCACTGCCTGGACGAAACGTTTGATCTAAAGAGGTTTCCACCTGCAGGAGGACAGAGGGGCTTAAAAAGAGCAGGAAATGGCCATTCGGCCCATTGAGCCTGCTGCCTACTCTGTACAATTGCTGAAATAACTCCACAGAGGCCAGTATCCCTTTATTTACATATAAACAGTCCTTGACTTTAGTTCTGCTTCTTCAGAATCAAGTGTAACAGTGTCAGAGACACTCCCCTTCTTATGTGTCAGCCAGGACTCCCTGATTGGACCAGATTAACAGCTCCAATCAGGGAACTCATCCTGTGATGTCCAGCTGGCTAACCACTTTACAATTACGATCGGTTTTCTGCCATATCTCCACCTTCCCGCACAATTCCCATCATTCCCTTCGTGTCCAGAACCCTTATCCATCTCACTTTTGGATATATCTTGATGACACAGCAGTGGGGGTTTCCCAGGATTCTCTGAATGGAAACGTTTTCTCATCTCAGTCCAAAACGGCCAATCCCTTTATCCTGAGAAAATGACGTCTCCTTTGAGACTGTCCAACCTGGAGAGCTTGGGGCCCGGGTAGCTGAAGATTTGGTCAACCAGGATGGAGCCGTGGACATCGGGAATGGTCATTAGAAACAGTTCAGAGAAGGTTCACTCGGCTGATTCCCCAGGTGAGGGGGGGTTATCTCAGGAGGGAAGATTGATCCTATATCCCATTGGAGTTTGGAAGGATGACCTTATTGTGATATATTGGATCCTGAGGGGAACTTGACAGAGTGGATGCTGAAAGGATGTTTTCCCTTGTTGGAAAGACTAAAATAGGGGACGCAGTTTTACAATAAAGGAACATCACATTTAAGGTGGAGATGAGGGGAACAGTTTTCCCTGAGGTAGTTGTGTTCTCATAACCTGTCTTCCCCAGAGAGCTGTGGAGGGAGGGGGAGTCACTGAGTATTTTAAGAAAGAGTTGGATAGATTCTTAACTAAGGAGGGAGTCTGGGGAGAGAGGAGGAAAACAGCTAAGTGGAATGAAGACCACAATCAGATATGAATGACTGGCAGCGCAAGCTCTGTGAGATAAAGAAGAGGCAATGGCCTTGTGGTATTACCGCTAGACTGTGAATGCAGAGACCCAGATTTCTGCTAATCCAGGGACCTGGGTTCGAATCTGGCCATGGTGGAATTTGAATAAAATAATAATCTGGAAATAACATCCAATGATGACCACGAAACCATTGATGATTGTCCAGGGTGTGAGAGGTGACCCATCTAATTCACAAGTGTCCTTTCGGGAAGGAAGCTGCCATCCTTACCTGGTCTGGCCTACATGTGACTCCAGACCCACAGCAACATGGTTGACTCTTAACTGCCCTCGGGGCAATTAGGGATGGGCAATAAATGCTGGCCTGGCCAGTGATGCCCTCATCCGTGGATGAATTAAAAAAAAGACCGAATCTCAATCCTAAATTGTACATTGTACTCAATCCTAAATTCAAGAGGTTGAGATCTACGCTGTAGGGATTCTATGATTCTGACTGTCTCGGAAGGTTGTGGGCTGGATGAGGTTGGAAAGGGAATAGCAGAGCTTCGACACCGATGGTGAAAGGGATGGGGGTCATGGGGGTGTGGTATTGGACCAGAGGCCAAACAGGAGCCAATGGGAGGGGGTGTTACAGTCATAGGGCTGGAGGTAGATCCAGAGAGGGTGAGGGTCAAGGTCCCTAAGGGGTTCAGGAGGCAGATTTTAAACTCACCCATAGGTGAGGTATTATTTTCAGACTGAAGATGGGGCAGACATCAGTTTGAGAGATTAACCTGTAACTGTTCTTTCTCTCTGAGCAGTACCTGGGACATGTAGAGGTGGAAGAATCACGAGGAATGCACGTGTGTGAAGATGCAGTGCAGAAACTCAAAGCTGTGAGTATTTCTGACTGCGTTCGTGTTTCTACATTCATTTCAACAGAAAGGGAGTTTCAAAGACTGTGCCCCCCCCTCCCAACAACCCTCAGAGCTAAGAAAACGTTTCCTTATCTCCCCATCAATGGGCAGCCCCTCAGTTTTAAACAGTGACCCCTCTAGTTCTCCATTCTCCCACAAGAGGAATCATTCTCCCAAATCACCTCAGAACTGTTTTATGTTCCTCCTCTCACGTGTGCCTGGTGCTGGCTAACACAGTCTCCGGGATTCCTGGCTGGTCAACGCTGGTAAGTGACTGTTTGAAGTTTGTCTCTCTGTATGTATGGGGAATCTCTGACAATGGCTGAGGACCAGTCCCTGTTTACCCCGATGGAGCACATACCCCATGTCGATGGGCCATAGCTACATAGAAGCAGGAGTGGGCCATTCAGCCCATCGAGTGTGCTCCATCATTCTTTTAGATTATTGGCAAATCAGTTACCTCCGTAACATTCACCTGCACTATCACTGGATGTCATTAGATCTCTTTCTCGCTCTCTCTTTCTGTCTCTCTCCTTTCCTCTGTCTTTTTCTCTCTCTCTTTTTCTCTCTGTCTTCCTCTCTCTTTTTCTCTCTGTCTTCCTCTCTCTTTCTCTCTCTCTCTTTCTCGCTGTCTCTCTTTCTGTCTCTCCTTTTTTTCACTCTCTTTCTCTCTCTCTCTTTCTCTCTTTGTCTTTTTCTCCCTCTCTCCTTTTCTCTCTCTTTCTTCCTCTCTCTTTCTTTCTCTCTCTCCCCCTCCTTTCTCTTTCTTTCTCTCTCTCCCCCTCTTTTCTCTCTACCTATCTCTATTTTTCTCTCTCTTTCTCTTTCTTTCTCTCTCTCCCCCTTTCTCTCCTTCTCACTCTGTTTTTTTGCCTCTCTCTCTCTCTGTGTCTGTCTCTCTCTCTCTCTTTTCCTCTCTCTTTTTTTCTCTCCCTTTCTCTCTGTCTCTTTCTCTCTCTGTATTTTTCTCCCTCTCTCCTTTTCTCTCCCTTTCCTCCTCTCTCTTTCTTTCTCTCGCTCCCCTTCCTTTCTCTCTCTCTATCTCTCTTTCTCTCTCTTTCTCTTTCTTTCTCTCTCTCGCCCTCTCTCTCTTTCTCACTCCGTTTTTTTGCCTCTCTCTCTCTCTCTCTGTGTGTGTCTCTCTCTCTCTCTGAGTCCCTCCCACTACCCAACGGGACTCTGTGTTTACTGGATGCTCACCGGCTGTTGTAAAAAAAAAGCTCAACTTTCTATAGCCTCATCCCGGTTTTGAACTCCCTCCATGGCCCCTTCTCCCTATCCCTATCGCCTCCTCCGGCGTCTCTGTGCTCCTCTTGAGCAATTCCCCTGATTCCCATTGCTCCGCCACTGGTGGGGGGGGAGGGGGGGGCCTGTGCCTTCAGCATTGAGGGTCCTGAGTTCCACAACTCCGTCCCTAACCCTGTCGAGCCATTTTTCCCTCTCTCTATCCGCCAAGCCCTCTTTCCCATCCACCTCTGAGTTAGTGAGCTGTCGCCGTACGGATTTGTCAGTGTGGGTCGGGGTGGGGGGGCTCAGTGTTAAATTTCCTGTGACACCCCTCCTACGGAATGTCTCGAGATGTGTCACTTGGTTAAAGGCATGTCACAGATGGAAACTGACGGTGCGTGGGAGGGGGGAGACTGGGAAGGAGGCTACTTTGTGGCATGAGTCAGAGGTCGTCTGGTCGGGATTTGCTTGTGTGGATCACAGCAGAACAGAACACTGGCTTTCAAAAAGGGCCTGGACTGAATCAGTTTGTCACAGGAGTGTCTGTTTGCACTGGGGGGGCAGGGGGCGGAGGGTATTTAGCAAACAGTGAGACCTCTTATCCTCCACTTACACAAAGGAAGGCACCTCCTGCAAATCCACTCGGTGAGGTTTCTGAGGGATCGTAAGGGACCTGCCCAGAAACACATCCCATTTCAAGGCTGTTCATTAACATTTGAATTCGCCAGATGAATCAGCCCCAAGACCTTTTGTTTCTCTTTCACAGGATGTGGTTGGTGGCAAAGCCAGCTTATCGTCCGTCTCCAAATCTCTTATTTTTTTTCATGTTCCTTCATGGGACCTGAGTGTCACAGGCTGGGCCCAGCTTTTATTGCTTCGTCCCTAATTACCCCCTTTGAGAAGGTGGGGGTGAGCTGCCTTCTTGAACCACTGCAGTCCATGTGCTGTGGGTTGACCCACAATGCCCTTTAGGGAGGGAATTCCAGGATTTTTACCCAGCGACACTGAAGGAACGGAGATATATTTCCAAGTCGGGATGGTGAGGGTTTGGACGGGAACTTGCAGGGGGTGGTGTTCCCGTGTATCTGCTGCCCTTGTCCTTCTAGATGGAAGTGGCCGTGGGTTTGGAAGGTGCTATTGGAGGAGTCTCGGTCAGTCTCAGAGGGTGATTAAGAACCAACCTCGTTCCTGGGGTGGGGGTGAGTCAGGAGTTACATGTAGGAGGGTGGATCAGGACTTTAGTGAACTAGCCAGTGGGTCCCAGAGACTGTCAATGGAACCAGCTGTGGGCTCGATGGAAATGATCCAAATGGATCCTTGAGGAAAAGACTGGCTCCAATGAAGAAGTGACAGGTTTCTGGTCAGAATTATAGCTGGGACAGTCTGTCTGGTCCGGTATCCTGTCCTACAGGAAATGTATACAGGTTTCCATGGTGACCACCTCTTCCACATTAGTTTTGAAAATAGATTCCATGAGGTGTAAACCATCCTTTGTCGTCTGATCATCTCCTTTTTATTGCCCCTCCCCCCTGCCCCCCCCCAAAAATGTGAGGCCCATTTCCCCCTCTCCTTCCGCTCTTTCCCTCCATCACTTTCTTTCCTGTGGTTCTTGAATTCCCACTCAGTCCCTCGCTTTCTCGTTTGCTCTCTCCTTTATTTGCTCCCTCTTTCACACACTTGTTCACTCTCTCCTTCCCGTTCCTGCACTCCTGACTGCTCTCTCGTCCGCTGTCTCGTTCACGCTCTTGTTCTGTCTCTCATTCCCTCTCTCATTCACCCTCCGTTGTTACCAAAGACAGCTCTCTCCATTCTGCTGTCTGTGAACTGAGGTAACAGCTTCTCTCTCACTTACAGTCCCCTGTGCCAACTGGCCAGAGAAGGAGCAAGGTGATCACTCAAAGGATCACGTTTGGAATTTTTGATTTACGAGGTGAACTAGTCCAAATTTAACAGCCTCAGGACGTCCTGCTGTAGGAAGTAGCCCTCAGGCCTCACATTTCTACTGGTGTGGGTTACTGCCAGTGTTTGATCTGATTGGTCTTTCATCAACCTCGAATATATTAACCAATAGCTGTGCTTGTACCGGAGAACCTGTTGGTGTCAAAGTTATCGCCCTCGCATCCTCTCTCCTTCTTCTCTTGTTTTTCACTACTCCCTCTTTTTTTCTCTTCTCTCCTGTCTCTCTCGTTCCTCTCTCTCTCTTCACCTCTCTCTTTCCTTCTCTATTCTGTGTATGTCTCAGTCTGTCTTTGCCCCCTCTCTTTTTGCCCCCTTTCCCTTTAGCCCCCATTTCTCTCTGACTCCGTCTCTATTCTGCGTATGTCTTTCTCTCCTTTTCTCTTTAACCCCTCAATCTCTCTTTCTTGCTCCCCATCTCTTTCCCTCAATGCTAAGTCTCTCTCTCTCTGTCTGTCTCTCTCTCTGTCTGTCTGTCTGTCTCTCTCTCTCTCTGCCCCTCTGTCTGTCTGTCTCTCTCTCTCTGTCTCTTTCTCTCTGTCTGTCTGTCTCTCTCTCTCTGCCCCTCTGTCTGTCTGTCTCTCTCTCTCTCTCTCTGTCTGTCTCTCTCTCTGTCTGTCTCTCTCTCTCTGTCTGTCTGTCTCTCTCTCTGACTGTCTGTCTCTCTCTGTCTATCTGTCTCTCTCTCTGTCTGTCTCTCTCTCTCTTTGTCTGTCTGTCTGTCTCTCGCTTTCTTTGTCTGTTTGTCTCCCTCTCTCTCTCTCTGTCTTGCCTCCTCTCTCTTTACAGTCATACAGGCATACAGCATGGAATCAGACCCTTTGGCCCCACCAATCAAAGGCAACCACGTTTCCAAACTCTACTAGTCCCGAATGCCTCCTCCTGGCCCATATCCCTATGAGCCTTTCCCATTCATGAAGTTATCCAAATGTCTTTTAAATGTTGTAACTGTGCCCACTTGCACCACTCCTCTGGTAGTTCATTCCACACTTAAACCAGTCTCTGTGTAAGAAAAGTTGCCCCTCAGGACTTTTTAAAATCTTCCTCCTCTCACCTTAAAAATATGCGCCCCCTAGTTTTGAACTCTCCCACCCGAGGGAAAAGACCCTCGCTATTCACCTTCTCATGATTTCATGAACCTCATATAAGATCTCCTCTCTCTCTATTTCTTTCCTTTTCTATTTTATGCCTCTTTCTTTATCCCTGTGTCTCTTTAATTCCCTCCTCCCCTTCTGTCCTTCTCTATTCTGTCTCTCTCGGTCTCTCTGGAGTCCAGTCGAGATGCTGGCCAATGTTGGAGTTGCACTGAAATATCTCAAAAGCTCTTGTTGATTGAACAGTGACCAAGTGAAGTCAATATTTTGGTAGAGCTGCCCATGTGCATGTTCAGAATTGATTAAACTCAGGACACTGCACTTGCCTGAAAACTGTTGCAGTTGGTCATTGGATCCTACAGTGGCTACAGTCGTGTCCCAAAGATAGTTCCTTTGTGTTTGTTTTTTGTTTGGTCACATTTACTTAATATCAATGGGGAGGCGATGGCCTAGTGGTACTATCGCTGGACTGTTAATCCAGAGTCCCAAATAATGTTCTGGGGACCCGGGTTTGAATCCTGCAACGGCAGATGGTGGAATTTGAATTCAATAAAAAAAAGTCTGGAATTAAGAGTCTAATGATGACCATTATTGTTTGTCGGGGAAAAACCCAACTGGTTCACTAATGCCCTTTAGGGAAGGAAACTGCCATCCTTACCTGGTCTGGCCTACATGTGACTCCAGACCCTCAGCAAATGTGGTTGACTTGTAACTGCCCTCTGGGCAATTAGGGATGGGCAATAAATGCTGCCTGGCCAGCGACGCCCTCATCCTGTGGATGAATAAAGGATCAAAGCTTTATTGAGCAGCTATGAGTTGGTTTGCAGGTGCAGCAGGTAATTAAAGCAGCAAATGGAATATTGTCCTTCACTGCTAGAGGGATGGAGTTTAAAAACAGGGAGGTTATGCTGCAGCTGTACAGGGTGCTGGTGAGGCCACACCTGGAGTACTGTGTACAGTTTTGGTCTCCTTACTTGAGAAAGGATGTACTGGTACTGGAGGGGGTGCAGAGGAGGTTCACTAGGTTGGTTCCAGAGTTGAGAGGATTGGTTTATAGAGAGACATTGAATAGACTGGGGCTGTACTCATTGGAATTTAGAAGAATGAGGGGGGCTCTTAGAGAAACATATAAAATGATGAAGGGAATAGACAAGATAGAAACAGGGAGGTTGTTTCCAATGACAGGTGAAACTAGAACCAGGGGCATAGCCTCAAAATAAGGGGCAGCAGATTTGGGACGGAGTTGAGGAGGAAGTTCTTCAGCCAAAGGATTGTGAATCTGTGGAATTCCCTGCCCAGTGAAGCGTTGAATGTTTTTAAGGCAAAGAACGATTTTTGAACAGGATTAAGGTTATGGTGAGCGGGCGAATAAGTGGACCTGAGTCAATGAAACGATCAGCCACAATCTTATTGAATGGCAGAGCAGGCTCGATGGGCCGAATGGCCTACTCCTGCTCCTATTTCTTCACGTTCTTGTGAAGCAGTGTTGGCACAGGAGTTCGGAACTTTTTGGAAGCAACGTCAACTTTTACACCAACAGACAATCCCATTCCTGTAGCTGGAGAGGGAGAAGAGAATGTGAGAACAGGCTATCGATTATGTCCCTGTTTAACACTGGCTTGGCAGTGGTATATCCGCAAAGGCCGCAACTGGACGTTCACACCCCTGTCACATATTTCCCTCGCAAACAGCAATTGAAGGATGACCCGATGGAAATCTTTAAAATGATAAGTGCGTTCAATAGGGTGGGCATGGGGAAGACCAGAACTACAGAACAGCCAGTAAGAAATCTCATTGGGAATTTGAGCGAAACACCTTTCCCTAGAGAGTGGGATGACTGGGGAAGCTGGATAAGGAAAAAAGGAACAGAAGGTTATGTTTGAGGGCGAAGACTGGACGATGCACTTTCACATAAGGTTCCTGTAGCCACTTGGACGTTGGAGTCTGCGGAAGTCACAGCAAATGTAGCAGAGCAGATGGACCGAAAGGCCTACCTCTGTGCTGTCAGCGGTCGGGATTTGAGGCAGGGGGTTGAAGTGAGACTCTCAAACCCATTCACCATCCCTGGTTACAGCTCTCAACAGGCACTGACGCACACTGCCCTGCCACATTTCCTTGCGCCTCGGCACTCTATCCAATCGAACCTCTGCTCCTGCCTGTTTAATCCTCCCCCCACTTCCACATTCACTCACTGTGGCCCCTTCCCCGAGTTGTTCAGGGGCTGAAGGCCTCCAGATCCATGAAAAGTAGGTCGTGGCTGAGCACCAGGACTGAAAGAAATGTCGTGTTTCTCAGTAATCTCATTCAGTCTCGAAATCAGATTCACATCGTTGGAGTCAAGTCTGCATCTGCTTCACCTCCTGCAACTTTCTAGCATCCCTGCAATTCTCCAATTCTGGCCTCTTGGCACATCCCTAGCTCTCTCCTCCCATTTCCACCCCTCACAGTGGCAATTCACCGCCGTCTCCTCCAGTGGCAATTAGGGATGGGCAAGAAATGCAGGCTGCCCCATGACCGAATAGAAATATCTCTCCCCATCTAAACCCCTGGCTAGTATCTGTTTTAAACTTCCCTAAAACCCATCTCATGGTCCAAGTTTCAGTCACCAGTCTTAATAGCTCTTTGTTCGGCTCAGTGCCCGTTGAGATGCTATATAGATGCAGGCTGTTGTTGAGTTGAGTTTGTTTTAATCACAGACACTCACGGAAATTGATATTACAACCACATTTTGAAACTAGGCTCACATTAAGCTTAATAAAAAGGGAACAGGAGGGCATAAAATGACATGCAAACGAAGCAAGGGTAATATGAGAAAAATCTTTCTCACCCCGTGGGTAGTTTGGGTGTGGAATGCATTGCCTGGAAATACAGAGGGGGCATGTTCAAAGAAGATATTCAAGAGGGACAGCGGATGGTTATCTGGATAGAAATGGTGTGACAGGGATATGGGGAAAAGGCAGGAGATTGGCACTAGGGAATAGAAGAAAAGGTGCAGGTACG
>NC_063370.1:4506165-4511628 GCF_021869965.1 Rhincodon typus
GCTCGAACACACAAACCAGGCTGAGCAGCCAGCGTATCGCTGAGGGAGTGCAGCACTGTCAGAGCTGCTGTTTCTCGACTGAGATGTCGAACCGAGACCCCATCTGCCCCCCGTTCAGTCAATGTAAAAGATCTTGCTTGTGCCCTGACCAATTTATCGCTCAGTTGACATGGCATAAAGAAGACTGGACCAGTAATCCAGAGGCATAAGATTGAATGCCAGAATGGTACTATGGTGGGTTAATAAAATTAACCCAGAATTAAGATCTCGTAACTTCAATGGGATCTGTTAACTGTCAGACCTTCCGCTCAGTGGTTAGCACTGCTGCCTCACAGCGCCAGGGTCCTGGGTTCGTTTCCACCTTCGGGTGACTGTCTGTGTGGAGTTTGCACATTCTCCTAGTGTCTGCGTGGGTTTCCTCCGAGTGCTCCGGTTTCCTCCCACAGTCCCAAAGACAGGCAGGTTAGACGCATAAGCCAAGCTAAATTGCCCATAGTGTCCAGGGATGTGCAGACTAGGTAGATTAGGATTACAGAAAAGGATAGGGAGCTGGGTCTGGATGGAATGCTCTTCACATGGTTGGTACAGACTCGATGGGCCAAATGGACTGCTTCCACACCGTAGGGATTGTATGATTCCGTGGCTCCACTATGTCGTCCTCCTCTTTCTGAACTGAGACTCCCCGCTCCCACAACCTATCATGGTCTCTGGGCTTTGTCCTCCCTGTTTCCTACACTCCTGCTGTCCCCACTTCTAAAACGACAATCAGGTTCCCTTGTCTTCAGTTCCCAGTCCATCGGTATCTGCGTTCAAGGGATCATCTACTGTCACCTCCAGCAATCAGAGACATCTTCATTTCTCAGCATTCTGCAGGGATTGTTCCCTCTGACATTCTGGTCCGTTCCTCCAATCTCCTGTGGCACCTTCCTATGCAGTTGTGGGAGGTATAATACTTAGATTCATACAGCGCAGAAAAGGCCCTTCAGCCCATCGAGTCTGCACCAACATAACAACCACTAAAACTGCGCTAATCCCAATTTCTTGCACTTGTCCCATATCCTTGAATGTTATTGTATTTGAAGTACTCATCCAAATTTTTTTTTTAAAGGTTGTAAAGTTTCCAGCCTCCAGTACCTTCCCAAACAGTGCATTCCAGATTCCCACCACCCACTGAGGGGGGGGGGGGGAAATCTTTTTCAAAATCCCCTCTGAATCTTCTGCCTCTTACCATGTCCTCTCTCAATTGACCACTCAATCAAGGGTACAACTGCTCTCTATTCACCCTATCCCTACCCCTTATAATCTTACACACTGCAATCATGTTTCCCCCCTCAGTCTTCTCTGCTCTAAAGAAAACAATCCAAGCCTATCTAGTCTGTCCTTATAGTTCAATTTCTCCATCCCAGGCAACATCCCGGTGACTTATCCCTTTACCTTTTTTTACCCTCTCACTCCTCATCATCTCAGGCCCCAAACATAAGGTCAAGGAGAAGCAGCAATTTACTTGTATTTTTTTCAATCTATTCTACTGTTTCCAATGCTCACAATGCATTGGGGAGGTCAAACACCGACTGGGTGTCTGCGGATGTGACCCTGACATTCTAGTTTCCTGCCATATCTATAATGTCATCTTGCACTCATGCTAAGCTTTCCCTTCTGGCCTGCTGCAGTATTCCAGTCAAGCCCAAAGCAAGCTTTTTTTTTCATATTCACTAGTGGGATCTGGGCATTGCTGGCTGGTCCGGTATTTATTGCCCATCTCTAGTTGGCTTCGGGAAGGCTGGAAGAACATCTCCAATATTTTTTGCTTTTTCAGCACCTTACAGTCTTCAGGATTCAACCTCAAGTTCAATGAGTTAGGACTATGAACTCTGAACTACAATTTGATTAATCACCGCCCCCCACTTGGTGTCTTGTTTGCGTGGGTTTGCTCAAATTCTGCTGTCAACACCCACCATTAATGCACATTCTGCATATACTCCTACAGTCTCTGTTATAGAATCTTAGAGTCATACAACGGAAACAGACCTTTCAGTCCAACACATCCGTGCTGACCAGGCATCCCAATCTGACCGACTTGCATTTGCTAGCGTTTGGCCCTTATCCCTTTAAACCCTTCCTATCCATATGTTCATTCAGGTGCCTTTTAAATTGTTTCTGCCTTCACCACTTCCTTTGGCAGCTCATTCCACACACGTACCACCCTCTGCATGAAAAGGTTACCCCTTCGGTCCTTTTCAAATCTTTTTCCCTCTCACCTTAAAGCTATGCCCTCTAGTTTTGGACTCCAAAAGGCGTTGGCTATTCACCCTAGTTGTGATTTTATAAACCTCTTGAAGGTCACCCCTTAGTCTCCAACATTCCAGGGAAAATAGCTCCAGCCTATTCAGCCTTTCCGTATAACCTCAAACCCTCCAGTCCCAGCAACATCCTTGTAAATCTTTTCTGCACCCTCTCGAGTTTAACAACACCCTTCTTACAGAAGGGCAACCAGAACTGTACATAATATTCCAAAAGTGGCCTCACTAATCTTCTGTACAGCTGTAACGTGATGTCCCAATTCCTACACTCAATGCACTAACCAATGAAGGCAAGCGTGCCTAATACTTTCTTTACCACCCTGTCAACCTGTGACTCCATTTTCAAGGAACTATGTGCCTGCACCCCTTTGTCTCTTTGTTCGGCAACACTCCCCAGGGCCCTACCATGACCTGGAGAAGTCTTGCCCTGATTTGCCTTTCCAAAATACAATACCTCACACTTATCTAAATGAAACTCCATCTGCCACTCTTCGGCCCATTGGCCCATCTGATCAAGGTCCCATTGTACTCTGAGAGAGAGAACTTTCTTCACTGTCCACGACACCTCCAAATTTGGTGTCACCTACAAAATTAGTAACCACACCTCCTATATTCACATCCAAATCATTTATATAAAATGACAAAAAGCAGTGGACCTAATATCGGTCATTATAGCACACGGCTGGTTACAGGCCTCCACCACGACCCTCTCCAACCTTCAAGCTGAATTTTAGAACGTAGAACATAGAACAGTACAGCACAGTGCAGGCCCTTCAGCCCACGATGTTGTGCCGACCTATTATCCTGCTAAGATCAAACTACCCGGCATACCCTACGTTATA
Organism: Rhincodon typus; assembly: GCF_021869965.1. Classification (NCBI taxonomy): domain Eukaryota; kingdom Metazoa; phylum Chordata; class Chondrichthyes; order Orectolobiformes; family Rhincodontidae; genus Rhincodon; species Rhincodon typus. The sequence goes on from NC_063370.1 coordinate 4,509,308, forward strand.
CTATCATCCATGTGCCTATCCAAGAGTCGCTTAAATGTCTCTAAAGTATCTGACTCCACTACCACCACCGGCAGCGCATTCCACACGCCCACCACACTCTGACATCTCCCCTATACCTTCCGCCAATCACCTTAAAGTTGTGCCCCCTCATGATAGTCATTTCTGCCCTGGGAAAAAATTTTGTATCCAGTTGGCTAGCTCCCTCCGGGTCCCATCTGATCTAACCTTAAAAACTAATCTACCATGCGGAACCTGAATAAACATTTTGCTGAAGTCCAAATAGACAACTTCTACTGCTGTGCCTTCATCAATCTTCTTTGTCACTTCAAAAAATTCAATCAAGTTGGTAAGACATGATTTTCCATGTACAAAGCCATGTTGACTATCCCTAATCAGTCTTTGCCTTTCCAAATGCATGTAAATCCTGTCCCTCAGAATCCCCTCCAATAACTTGCCCACCACAGATGTAAGGCTCACCGGTCTATAGTTCCCTAGATTCTCCTTACCGCATTCCTTAAATAATGGCACCACATTGGCCAACCTCCAGTCTTCTGGCACCTCACTTGTGGCTATTGATGATACAAATATCTCAGCAAGGGACTCTGCAACCTCTTCCCTAGCTTCCCACAAAGTTTTGGAAACACCTGATCCGGTTCTGGGGATTTATCTACCTTTATGCATTTTAAGACCTCCAGCACCACCTCTTCTGTATTATGAACTTTTGTGTTTTTTTCAAAACAGCTCTATTTATTTCCCTAAGTTCCTCAACTTTCATATCTTTCTCCAGGGTAAATACTGATGCAAAATATTCATTTAGTATCTCACCTGTCTCTTGTGGTTCCACACATGGCATGTTGATCTTTAAGAGGTCCTGTTCACTCCCTAGTTGCTCCTTTGCTGTTAATGTACTTATAGAATCTCTCTGGATCTTCGTTAATGCTATTTGCCAAATATCTCATGTCCCCTTTTTGCCCTCCTGATTTCCCTCTTAAATATACTCCTACTGCCCTTATACTCTTCTAGCGAATCCTGTCGATCCCAGCTGCCTATCCCTGATAAATGCCTCCTTTTTCTTGACCAGAGCCTCACTTTCTCTAGTCACCCAGCAGTCCCTACGCCTACCAGCCTAGTCCTTCTCACGAACAGAAATGTACTGTCTCGTACTTATCTCGTTCTTAAAAAACCTGTCACCTCCCAGCCATCCTCTTACCTGCAAACAGGTTTCCCCAGTCAACTCTTGAAAATTCCTGTCCAATCCTGTCAAAATTGGCCTTACTCCAATTTAGAACTTCGAAGTTTTTGATCAGTTCTATCCTTTTCCATCACTATTTTAAAACTAATAGAATTATGATCATTTGGCACAAAGTGTTCCCCCATTGATACCTCAGTCACTTGCCCTGCCTTATTTCCCAACAGAAGGTTAAGTCAAAGTTATAGAGCTGTACAGCTCTATAAACAGACCCTTCGGTCCAACTCGTCCATGCTGACCAGAAATCCTAAGTTAATATTGCTCCTACTCTAGTAGGTACCGGTTTGTTCAATCTTGTATTACTTGTTACTTTGGTTACACCCTCAGCATGTAACTCTTATATGTTATTCCAGTCATTTTGTTTGTCTCCAGCACCAACTTATTTTATTTAACTTCTTGTAATTACCTCTCTGCTTCATTTAATTGGATTATAGGTCATCCCCTCACTCGTTATTCAGCTGTTGACACTTTACTCACACCGTCTGACACTCATGATCACCTGCAGAGACCTATTATTCGGCGTGTCACTACTCCACTCACCATTTGAATGATCTTTAGATCTCTGATTACAAAGTCTGTACCTGGGTGCTCTCCTCACTTCGCCTGACGAAAGGGCAGCGCGCTGATTTCAAATAAACCTGTTTGACTATAACCTGATGTCGTGTGACTTTTGACCTTGTCTAGTAGGTACATCCACTTATTGAATAAGAAAGTTTTCTTGTACACACAAATTCCTCCCCATCCAAGCCCTTAACACTATCAAAGTCCCAGTCTATATCTGGAAAGTTGAAAGTCCCTAATGGTACAACCCTGTTTCTCTTACAGATATCTGAGATCTCCTTATATATTTGCTTCTCAATTTCCCACTGACTATTAGGGACCCGATATCACAATCCCAAAAGGTGATCATCCCTTTCTCATTTTTAAGTTCCACCCATGTAACTTTACTGGACAATCTCCCAAGAATATCGCCGACCCCCACCCCAACCCCGATACAGCCAGAATGTTCTCCCTAATCAAAACCATCTCTCACTCACTCTCACTCACTCACTCACTCACTCACTCACTCACT
>NC_063370.1:4511728-4519600 GCF_021869965.1 Rhincodon typus
ACACACACACACACACACACACACACACAAAAAAAACCTCCCTTCCTATGGCATCTATATCCTGGAACATTAAACTCCAGTCTTGTCCGTCCCTGAGCCACGCTTTTGTACTAGCTATGATACCCCAGTCCCATGTTCTGAGCGCGTTCACCATCTGTTCCACTCACCCCTCCCCACACTTTAGTCACTAGCGTAAAAACAATCATTTCCTAGCCCACAAATATCCTGAAGAAGGGACATAGTGCAGTTGAAACGTTAACTTGGGTTCCGTCTTCAGACCTGCTGGGTTCTTTTCAGCACTTCCTCTTTTTATTTCTGATTTCGGCATCTGCAGTACTGTGTTTGTATTCACTTTGCCATCTCCCTTCAGGAGGGAACCTGCTATCCCGTTATGAAGTCTGGCCCAATGAGACTGCAGACCAGAAACAGGTCTAACCAGTCATGCAGTTACCGCCACCAGCATGTGGAAGGCACTTAGGACTGTGAAACCCATATAACTGAGGATGAGTGAGGAAAGGGGTCATGTTTGCAGGAGCTTGCTGTGTACCCCTTGGCCGGACTTTGCTCCGTTACTGAAGCGGCTAGTTTTTAGAAAGTACTTTTATTGTTCATGAAGACATCTGACGGTACAGTTTGTTTGCGGTTCGTACTGGTGCAACCCTGAACAGCAAAAGACCCCGGAAAAACGATTTGTATTCGGGAGGTCGGGAACCTGATGTAACCTTTTGCTCTTGTCTTTCAGAGAGGAGTGCAGGCATTCAAAGAGCATCCTCCGTTTGACGGAGAAGACGAGGCCTCTCGATGGAACCTCGCCTCTGAGATGGCTCCTGAATATTCCGGCAGCGCAATAGGGGCAGGGAGCTGGGTGATGGCTGACAGCTGGTGGGCCGGGAGTTCCTCGCTGAGCGGGGACCACCTGACAGCAAATGGATCCAGTGGTGGCGCTGGCAGGAGTTTCCTCTTCACGGCTGCGGCCCCTGGGCTGGGCCTGACCAGGGGCTTCCACGACGAGGCCTCGGTGAGGGGCCTGACACCCGAGGACATCGCCAAGGCTAGAAACACGAAGCCGAGCAGACCAAAGGGAACCCGCCCCAAGGCCCAAAAAATTCGTCAAAAGCCTCTCCCGCTAGGCAAACAACGTGGGTTTGCCTGCTTCCCCCGCCCCCCATCCTTCTTCGTTTAGAATGTGTTTCAGTCACTAATGACAGTCTGGCCCAAGGAGGAACTCAAACCATTGGTTGACCTTCATGAGGGAAGTGGGTGGCGACAGAGCAAGTCTGATCAAAGGTGTGTGCCCAGCGGGAGAGGCTTTTGACGAATTATGTTCCATTTTCTTTCCTCTCCCAGATAAGCGAGCGTGCTCGTGAAAGGAAAGTGCCCTCCTCGCGAATCAGCCGCTTGGCGAACTTTGGAGGTAAGGCCCCTTGCACCTGGTGGGATTTGACCCCGTGCCCCCACGGCATGAGCCTGGTCCCTCTGGATTTGCTTGCCCCGTGACGTGTGACCACCACACCATAACCTCCCCTTCGGATTCCAGCCACAGGGCAGTGCGACATATGGACTTTTCCCTCAACCCCCCAAACGCACTTGTTCTTAGGGGAGGATTGAGTGACTGTGCTTCCATTGGCAGGTTTGGCGGTGAGCCTTGGCATTGGTGCGTTGGCAGAAGTGGCCAAAAAGTCAGTGACTGGAAACCAGATGTCAAAAGGTGAGATCTCAGCATTTGAACTCTCTGTCCTAATGGCTCTCACGTAATGCAGTTGACAATGGATTAAGTTTTCTTTTTTCTTTCTCAAACTTCTTTCTTTGTCTCTCTCTCCCCCTCCCCCCCCACTCTTTCTCTTGCACTTTCTTTCTCTCTCTCACACACACATTCTTTCTGTCTCTCTCTCTCTCTCTCTCTCACACTTTCTCTCTCTGTCTCTCCCTCTCTCTGTTTCTCTTTCTGTCATTCCCCCTGCTCCCGCTCAGGATGGTGCTTGGGTGGAACAGATCATGGCTGATCTGTGGCTTAACTGCATATACTTACCATTGGCCGATATCCCTTAGGATGACTGCTTAACAAAAATGTATCTGTCTCAGGTTCAAGCTAACAACCAATGCAGTATTCACTGCAATTTGTGGTAGAGAGTTCCAAATCCCTACCACCCTTTTTGTGTAAAAGTGCTTCTGAACATCTCTCCTGAGCAGTCTGGTTCTAATTGTAGAGTCATGCAGTATGGAAACAGTACAACTAGTCCTCACCAACCATGTTCCCAAACTGAACTAGTCCCCCATGACTGCATTTGTCCCATATCCCTCCAAACCTTTTCTAATCATGTACTTATCCAAATGTCTTTTAAATGCTGTAACTGTACCTGCATTCGCTACTTTCTCTGGCAGTTCATTCCACACGAGAACTACTCCCTGGGTAAAAAATAGAGTTGCCCCTCATGTCCTTTTAAAATCTTTCTCCTCTCACCTTAAAAATATGCCCCATAGATTTAAACACCGCACCCCCCCCCCCCCCCCCCCCCACCCCCTCTAGGGAAAAGACTCTTCACATTCACCTTATCTATACACCTCATTATTTTATAAACATCATTAAGGTCACCCCTCAACCTCCTACACTCCAGTGAGAAAGGTCTCAGTCTTTCCAGTTTATTTTTATGCCCCAAAACCTCCATTCCTGGCAACATCTTTTCTGAACGCACTCCAATTTAATGATATCCTTCCTATAATAGGGACTCAGACTATGCCTCCAGTCCTAGAATCCCCAACCAATGGAAATAGTTTATCATTGTCTACCCTATCTTGTCAAAATCTTGAAGAGTTTGATTAGCTCACTCCTTAACCTTCTAAATTCTTGAGAAAACATTCCTGAGACAGGCTGGAGAAACTCAGAGAGAAAAGGAGAGACAGAGAAAGGGACTGATGAGAAAATTCTTCAAAGATCTAGCAGAGGTTTGATATTCAAATGGCCAGTCTGCTGTGGTATACAGTGTGGAAATCTGGTTCTTACTTTACTCTGGCCGTTGAATATAATGACTGATGGTCTCAACTTTTCAACATGTTCCTGACTGTGCAGGTGGTTAGAGTTGGGACAGACTTAATTGGCAGATGTTTCAGTTGTTCTGCACTGTTATAATATTCTAATCCTTGCTGGTTTCAACACAGAGAATAAAGGACTACTGGACTCCAGCCCCTTCCTTTCGGAGGCTAATGCAGAACGCATTGTCGACACACTGTGCAAGGTGCGAGGGGCTGCTCTGAAGATCGGACAGATGCTTAGCATTCAAGGTATGTGTTGTCACGTTGCGCTAACTTCTTCCTCCTCACTGTCTCAAAACACTCAGTGCGTCTCTCTTTTCCTGCCAGCCAAGGGCAGGATGGTTCTTTCTTCATTCTCTGTATGTAGGTATCACTGGCAGGTCTGTCCTCGATCATTCATCCTCTGTTTCCCCTTTGAGGCTGTTTCTAAGCTTTTCTGGTTACTTGTTTGACATGTTCAAACATTGTTATTTCTTAGTATTTGTGGTTATTTCTTAGTATTTGTGATTATTGAGTTGGCATTTTTAAACATTTTTGGACATTTTCCTGTGATGGTTTTTGCTGTATTGTAGTGTCTGCAATGAAAGTTTCTCATGATGTGGGGTTCTAAAATCACGAGCCGTCGGTCCTATCATGGACCCTTCCACTTATATTCTCTAACCCCCCGCCCACTCTTTCACTTGCATCCAACTTGTCACATCTCGAACATTTCCCCAGAGCTGATGAGAGCTTTTTGGCCTGAGACGTTATCTTTGTTTCTGCCTTTACTAGCCTGACCTGCTAGTTCCAGCATTCTCTGTTTTTATTGCCGTACACTCAGCCAGAACCCTGAGTGTTGCTATTTAATGCCAAAGCTTGGAAAAATGGCAGAGAATTTATAATTGATAAAGCAGTTGAAGCCCTGCTAGCTGCTGTACACTGACTTTTCAAACCACTTGCCTTTGCCTTTACATATGGAGTATTTAAAGGAACCAGTTTCTGCTACAGATGTGGGTAGGTCATAGCTGGGTGCTGTTTGCAATTCTAGATGTGGCACCTCAGTAGGAGTGTGTTGGCTTTGGAAGGAGTCCAGTGCACTTTTCACCAGTTATCAGAACTCTCTTTAAGGATTTAAACTGTCTGAATATCGCCACCCAGAATGGAGACTGAAACCATTATATCTCCATTCCTGTGTGACGCAGCTCACTCGTGATGTGTTCTTAGCCTGAGTAAAGCACAGATACAATGGACCAACATCTACCAGACTGTCTGTGTGGAGTTTGCACGTTCTCCCCGTGTCTGCGTGGGTTTCCTCCGGGTGCTTCATTTGCCTCCTACTGTCCAAAGATGTGCAGGTTAGGGTGGATTGGCCATGGGAAATTACCCCATAGTGTCCAGGGATGTGCAGGCGAGGAGGATAGGCCATGGGAAATGCAGTGTTATGGGGATTGGGTGGGTCTGAGTGGAAGCTTTTCAGAGGGTCAGTGTGGACTTGATCGGCCGAATTGCCTCTTTCTACGCTGTAGGGATTCTGTGACCCTAAGGTTTACAGTGAGTCCTCTGGTCTTACTCTGCTTGTAACTACTCTCTCATTCCCTCCCCCGCAAGATCTGCTGTTAAGTATGTTGTAAGAAAAATGCTGGATAGTGCTTGTGTTCTAAATTTGTTGAACTCTGTGTTGAGTCCTGAAGCTAAGTGGAAAATGAGGGGCCTGTTCCTCCAGCTTGCAGTGGGCTTCGCTGGAACACTGCAACAGGCCCAGGACAGAAATGTTTGTGGTAGACAGCAATGTATACAAGCTAGGAAGCAACTGGTAGGTTGGGGTCCTTCTTGTAGTTAAAGCAGAGGTATACCACAAAGTGGCCATCTAGTCTGCATTTGGTCTCGCCAATGTAGAAAAGATTGCAATATGACCATTGCCATTTTTCTTGGGTTTTATAAGGAATTGCTGGAGCAGAGTCGGGCCTTTAAGGGGAAAGGTTAAAAGAAAGATCTGCATTTATGTAGTGACTATCATGTCCTCAGACCTCAAAACTCTTCTCCACCAATGAAATATGTTTGAACTGCAGTCACTGATTTGATGTGTGTGCGTTAGGGAATACCCTTTTGTTCAAAGGGTCATAGAACTGCTACCACATGGAAAGAGGCTCTTCAGCCCATTGTAATAGAAGTGTACAGCTCCCTCTCTTAGAAAAGCAGTAGGCATTAGTTCAGTTTGTAATGTTAAGTCTGACATTGTGTTTTAGTTGTGCTTCATGTATGTTCGATCAAAGTGACTTATATTTCTACATAGGAAATACACCCACTCTCTGCAAATAGAAGGAGTATGTTCAAGCCATGTACCTTTTTGAATTAACTGAGAGCCTGGGGACCCAGTGGTCCCCCATTGCTTTCTGCATTGCATTCCCATAGGCCACTCAAAGTACATTGCCAGGCAATCAGCGCCCTTTTCTCCTGCGGTGTAAATTGTTGTGATTGTCTGGAATTTGGCATTCTTGCATTTGTCGTGATGAGTCCAACGTGGAAAATTCAACAAAGGTCTCTCTTGAATTTCTTCGCTGCTTGATTAAGGGGCCTGATGTCAAGGAGGGCAAATGGAGTTAAGATGCTGAACTGCATTTCGGTACAGGCCTAATGGCCTCCTTGGTTTTCCTATCTTCCAGTATGCGTACTGATGAGTCTTTTGACCTGTAGGCTGTGATTGTATTCGGAGAATCATGCTCCATTTTCTCTCCATGCAGACAGCAGTTTCATCAACCCTCAGCTGCAGAAGATATTTGAGCGGGTGCGACAGAGTGCAGACTTCATGCCAGCCTGGCAGACGATGGTGAGTGGGCTCGTAGCAGCTCGGACCTCTCCATTCCCATTCCTCTTCTTCCGCTATCCTCCTCTAACTGCATTTAGTTGTTAGGTATTTCCTAACATTCTCTGTATTACATCAGTGACTGCAGTTCAAAAATATTTGGTTAGTAGAGAAGTCATCCTGCTTTTAATCAGGAGAAGTTGCTGCAGTATTAGCTGTGAACTCCATTTACTGTGGCTCATAGAGACTCTCTCTTTAAATAGACTCCATTGACTGTTTGCTTAGAGTCTGATGTGAACCCCACTGTAAATTCAAAACCTGGCAGACTTGGTGCTGGCATTTGATGATCTTGGTGAGTTGCTGCAGTGCATCTTGTAGATGGTACACACTGCCGCTACTGAGCATCGGTGATGGAGAGAGTGGATGTGGTGCCAATCAAGAGGCTGCTTTGTCCTGGATGGTGTTGAACTTCTTGTGTTGTTGGGGCTGCACTCATCCAGGCAAGTGGGGAGTATTCCATCACACTCCTGACTTGTGCCTTGTAGATGGTGGGGCAGGCTTTGGGGAGTCAGGAGGGGAGTTACCCAGGAGCGAGACTGGGGAGATGATGGTGAACTGATAGTGTCACTGGTTAGTTATTAGAGCTCAGGCTTATGCTATGGGACAGGAGCTCAATCTCATTGAGGCAGATGGTGGAATGTAAAGTTAATTTCATTGTTGGCGTGATGGTGACAATGATTAATTGTCACAAATTCCTATGTGGTTCACTAGGGAAAGAAACTTGCTGTGCTTACCTGGTCTGGCCCACACGTGACTGCAGACCCACAGCTATGTGATCAGTTCTTGATTGTCTCACTGGGCCATTTCAGAGGGCAATCAGTTCAAGGGCAACTAGGGATGGGCAGCAACCAGCACATCCCATAAAAGAATATGGGAAATGTAAAGGGGAAAAAAAGACCACACGGTCATAACTGGAGTGTGTGGGCTGAGATGGGTCTGTTCTTTTTGTGAATTAAATGAACCGGGTCAAATGTTCTCTTGCTCAGAAAGTGCTGGATGAGGAGCTGGGACCACACTGGCGGGATAAGCTGGCAGAATTCGAGGAAAAGCCGTTTGCTGCTGCTTCCATTGGGCAGGTGCATCATGGAGAACTTCAGGACGGCAGAGAGGTTGCCATTAAAATCCAGGTAGGCCCCATTTTCCTCCAGTCAGTCGATCCATTGTGTAGATCTACCAACCCAGCAGCATCACCTCTTTTGTGACCAGCTGATCCTGTACAGACCTGGGATCAAATCTGACTCCTTCCCAGTGAGGGCAGAGATCAATGGCACTGACCCTGTTGCATGGTCATGAAACAGGTTCCATAGCGGAGCATGTGCTGGGAATCTTGAGTTGGGAAGACAGCACCTGCCGCATTGGCACAAGCAACAAGTGTGGAATCTAGTGTCCTCGAACATTTACCGATACAAATAAATGGGCCTCCCACTTGCTTCAGGATTCCTTTTACCCAGATTGGTTTGCCTGAGGTGTTTGAGCCAACAGGTTACACTCAGGAAAACTAGGACATTGTGTGACCCAACATCAGGTCCTTAAATTTAAAAACAAAATTACTATTTGAACCTCATGCTGGTGAGTGCTAGAGTTCTCCTTATAACCACGTTTAAAACGTGGCTTGCTATTGATTGTCATAATCAACCCATCCCCAAGCCTCCCCTTTCTCCCTTTAATCACAGTCAGTTGATCTCGCTTTCTGTGCACCTCCCCTGCAGCTGTAACATTGTATTCCTGGCTCTGTTCTGTTACCCTAATGCACTTTGTATGGTATGATCTGCCTGTACTGCACGCAAAACAAAACTTTTCACTGTACCTAGGTACATGTCACAACAATAAATCAGAAAAAATTCTTGAACATATCGCGGACCATTGCCTTCCTCTGTTCTGCCCTGCTACCTTCATTCGCTGCTTCTTCTTCCTCCCTTCTGAAACTTCATCCCCATTCATTATCTACTCTTCTCTCTCTTCTACCCCTCACTCATTGCTGCTTATTCCCCTTCCCCCGC
>NC_063370.1:4519700-4521878 GCF_021869965.1 Rhincodon typus
CCCCCCCCCCCCCCCCCCCATGCCAAACGCTGTCTCTTCCGAACAAGCAGAGTTGTCAGTCTTAATTAATGGGGACCGTGGCTGTAAGATGATGGATCCCCTGTGCTAGGCAAGAGAGAGGGGTTCAGGGTTAAGATGCGGTGTCACTGGGGTGTGTTCAGGTTTGACTATTTGCTCTGTTTCATTCTACCAGTACCCAGGAATAGCTCGCAGCATCAAGAGTGACGTGGAGAACCTGCTGTCTCTGTTGAAAATGAGCATCCCACTGCCAGAAGGTAAAGCAGAAGCATAGAATTGTTACAGTACCAAAGAAGACCATTTGGCCCATCGGGTGTGAGCCAGCTCTCGGAATGAACAGTTCACGTAGTGCCATTCTCACACCTCCTCCTGTAACATTGCTCGTTTTCAGATAACTTCCTCTTGAATGCCTCAACCAAATTTTCATCCACCACTCACTCAGACAGAGCGATCCAGACCTAACTTACTTAGTTTAAAACTCCTTTTTGCTTCTTTTCCCAGTTACTTTTAATCTGTGCCGTTTTGTAATTGATACTTTCACAAGTGGGAATGGTTTCTCCTTATATATTCTGCCTGGACCCCTCATGTTTTTGAACGGGCAAGGTTGAGCGAGATGGCCCCAGGATTTGGGAATGGGAGGAGCTCCAATGCTCAAAGTCTCTTCCTGCCTTCTCCCTGCAGGCCTGTTTGCCGAGAGCGGAATTGGGGTCCTGAAGCGGGAGCTGGAATGGGAATGTGATTACGTACGGGAGGCGGCTTGTGCCAGGAGGTTCAGGTACAATGGACTTGTCGTTCTACGAAGCCATCCCCAAATGAGATCACTGAAAAGTTAATCTTGGGATTGTTTGAAGCAAAATCTTTTGAGTTTTATCAAGTTAAAAATTGGATGTTGTCATGGGAGAGTGGATGGACCAGAGAGATGGGCGCTGAAGGCATTTCATATCCCTGACAACTTCCTCTCTAGTTGGAGAAATTGCGATACGTTGTTGATTTATCTGTGAAGACATAACTGAAAAGTGACAAACAAAACCTAGTGTCGGACAAGTAAATTGGCATTGCTAGTGACCAACTGGTAGATGTAAGGTTTGCATTTTGTGGTTGATGCTGGCAATGGAGCTGAGAGAGTGCAGAAACTTACCTCACAGCACCGCTTGGTGGCTAAAGCCTGCAACTACACTGTGACTGTTGACATAGGAAAGTTGTGTGGAAAATGTTAACATGGCTTTTATTCTCATCGAGGTTTATCTTTGTAAACTATGTTGCAGTGTGTGAGTAGGACGTGCTTTACCCCCATCTCCCAAGAGATTATAGATTAAAAAGGGTGGGGGAACTGGAGAGGGGTAGTGTTGAACAGACTTTCGACGATCCACATATTTTCTGCATGTCTCATGAATTTAAATGCAGCTTTGGATTTTTATGGCGCTGGTTATATCTTCTTCCCTGCTTTGCTGAATTTGCTGCTTGAATTCCTTGAAGTTTTGCAAGGATTAACCTCAATGCCACTATTGATGTAGAATCATCAATCTGTGGAATTGAAGCAGGTAAAAACCAATGGAATAATAATTGAAAGCAACCACACGAAATAGGAATAGAAGTAGGCCATTCGGCCCCTTGAGCCTGCTCTGCCATTCAATAGGATCATGGCCGATCCCACATTTCTCATGTCCACTTTCCTGCCCTTTCCCCATAACCCTTGATTCCCTGACTGATCAAGAATCTATCTGGCTCAGCCTTAAATATACACAAGGACTCTGTCCCCACAGCTCCCTGTGGCAAGGAGTTCCAAAGACACCTAACCCTCTGAGAGGAGAAATTCCTCCTTGTCTCAGTTTTAATTTGGCACCCCATTATTCTGAAACTGTCCCCTCAGGTCCTAGACTCTCCCACAAGGACAAACCCCTTAAGAATCATGACTAAACATAAAAGAAGAAATCACCTCTCATTCTGCTCCAGTGAATAGAGTCCCAACCTGTTCAGCTTTTGCTAGTAAGACAATCCCTCCATAGGAGGGATTATCCATGTGACCGAGATAGTAGGAACTGCAGATGCTGGAGAATCTGAGATAACAAGGTGTACAGCTGGATGAACACAGCAGGCCAAGCAGCATCAGAGGAGCAGGAAGGCTGACGTTTCGGGCCTAGACCCTTCTTCAGACCTTTC
>NC_063370.1:4522378-4552357 GCF_021869965.1 Rhincodon typus
ATACGAGGAACACAAAGGGTGCTAGATGTTTGGAAATTTCTTTCACCAACAGCAGTGAATTTAGCAATAGTGTTAATGTTAAAATGGACAGAGATAAGTTTTTGTTAAGCAAGAAGTGTGGAAGTAAATGACGATTGGTACTTACACAGGGAAAGACAACTCTCCAAAGAGGGACAGTTTCTCTCCCTCAATACACTCACTGCCCTCAGAGGTGTATCATTCTGTCCATTACAAATGGGTTAATGATGCAGGATGTGCGTTGTCAGGAAGTCATCAGCTGTCCCATGGAAGAGAAATGTATCTGCATTAAATATGAGCTTGGATAATTGCTCATGTTTGATTACAGTAATGATCAGATTGCAGACTGTCTAGCATCTCTTTTCTAACCCAAACTGGGAGAGCTTCAGCTTGTTGGACAGGGTGGGTCTTATTTATGCCTCAACTGAACTCTAAGCATGATGTGGAGGTGCCAGTGTTGGACTGGGGTGGTTAAGGTCAGAAGTCTCACGACATCAAGTTATAGTCCAACAGGTTTATTTGAAAACACAAGCTTTTGGACCGTAGCCCCCTCGTGTGGTCTGACTAAGGAGCAGTGCTCCGAAAGTTTGTGATTTCAAATAAACCTGTTGGACTATAACCTGGTGTCATGTGACGTCTAACTTTGAACTCTAAGCAGTTTGCAGCGTTATGCAAGTGGCTGGACTGCATCATTTGCAATCGCATAGAAACGCCAACTGTGTGAGGAGTGTTCTAGAAAGTTCTCGGCCAAATCATATCCTGTAACAAGGTGTGAAGTTAGTAAATGCTTGACAATTGGGCCAAAGCTGGTTTCCCATGTCAGTTTGTTTAAGGCATCAGGAACCTCAGTGTGATATTTGTACCTGGATCTAAACGACCAAAACAAAAATATTCGCAGTGCTGTTGGTGGATCTTGCTGTGCGGAAATTGGCTGCTGCATTCCCTTACATCTCCATTGTGACCTGTGACTGCTTTGGGATGGCCTATTGTCATGAAAGGTGCTCTCGAAATGCGATCAGGTCAGAGATAGGGTCTCTTCCTTTCTGCGGTCAATCTGATCAGCATGGACGTGACTGTGAGCTCGGGAGATTGACCATCAATCCCACAAATACACATTCTTCCCAAAATCACTCCTTTCACCCACAACCTTGTGTATAGAAACATAGATGATAGGAGCAGGAGGAGGCCATTCAGCCCATCGAGCCTGCTGTTCATGATCATGGCTGATTGTCCAACTCAATAGCCTAATCTTGCTTTCTGCCCATAACCTTTGATCCCATTCACCCCAAGTCCTATATCTAGTCACCTCTTGAATACATTCAATGTTTTGGCATCAACTACTTCCTGTGGTAATAAATTCCACAGGCTCACCACTCTTTGGGTGAAGAAATGTCTCCTCATCTCAGTCCTAAATGGTCTACCCTGAATCCTCGTACTGTGACCCCTGGCTCTGGACACAGCCACCGTCCTCCCTGCATCTACCTTGTCCAGTCCCATCAGAATTTTAAGTCTCTATGAGATTCCCCCCTCATTTATCTGAACTCCAGCCAAAACAATGCTAACCTAGTCAATCTCTCCTCATACGTCAGACCCGCCATCCCTGGAACCAGGCCGGTAAACTTTCACTGCACTCCCCTCGAGAGCAACACCATCCTTCTTTGGAAAAGGAGACCAAAACAGTGCACGCTATTCCAGGCGTGGCCTCACCAAGGCCCTGTATAACTGCAACAATACATCCTTGCTCCTGTACTCGAAACCTTTCGCAATGAAGGTCAACATACCATTTGCCTTCTTCACCTCCTACAGCACCTGCATGCTTGCCTCCATTTCCTCACTTCTCAATTCTCACCTTTGGTGCTTTGACCTTTGGCCCTTCAGTGAGGTTGAGTCCAAGTTCCAACACAAAAATATCCCACCTTTCACCCCCCACCTCCATATTTGCTGACCCTCCCACTCCACCTGAACCTGACCCAATCCCTGCTCCCTGAAACCCCCAACACACCCAGGTTCACAGCCCAGCAAGCCCCATCCTCGCTCAATGGACCCCCAGCCCTCCTTCCTGATCCCTCCCAGCCCCATGTTCACTAATCCCTCCAGGCACCTGCACACTGTAACTGTTGTCCAGTGTTATGGACCAGACCAGACCCCTCAAAATATTTTAAGAAGGTAGCCTAGACCCTAACTTTTATTTATTTTAAAGGCAGATGTGAAGTGCCATGTTCCAGATGCAATGCAACTGATCAAACTACTCAATGTTAAACAAAACACAATTTATTTAAACACTATAATTAAAATACAAAACAAAGAGGAGTTTAGAATAACTTAACTATTGGAAAACCTAACAGAATAATAGATACAGCACCTATTACTAATTAACTGTCCCAATATAGAGACATCCCATAAACACACCCCTTGGCAAATGGTAAATTCTGACACAGATTCTTGCATGCAGTTCTCCAATCCAGGAGGAAATAACATCAAGAGAGATTTCAGAGAATGTAGCAACTAGGAATCATTTTACTGAAGCTTCAACTCTTCTGGGACCTGAAACAGCTTCTGACTGTTGTAGCTAAAAAAAAACTGGAAAGCTTGATCTTGGAGAACTGGCTACTCCCCTTCCATTCTTACAGCTGCTTTAGAAAAAACCTAAAGGCCTCCTCTGATTGTTGACTTAGGCTGTCTCCTACTGCCAGTTCAGTTCCTCTGCCTTTACAACCTCTCTTCAAAAAAAAAACTCAGGACAAAATAACTTATTTTAAAGTGACATGATCATCACACCGTTCCCCCACACCACATTTACAATTTACAGCCTTGCGTTCTATTGCATCCTCTCCCATCGCTCCCCCACACCCCAATCTCTCCCTCTTCCTCCAGATCCCAGTGCCTTCTCAGATCCCTGCGCTCCTCCAACTCTCACCTCCTACACATTCTCATTTCCTTCACAGCTGTGTCATCAGCTTCCAAAGCTCTAGAATTCTCTCCCTAACCCAGTCTGCCAACCCTCCCCCCACCCTCAGAACCATAGGATCATTACGGTGCAGATGGAGGCCATTCAGCCCATTGTGCCTGGACTGGGTTCTATCCCTTAGTGCCAATCTCCAGCCTTTATCCCCATAGCATGCGTACCCTCTGACCTAAATAATCATCCGATGTCCCTCTGGAACCTACCTCCACTGCATTTTCAGGCTGTGGATTCTCAACCCTAACTACTCACTCTCTTCGGAGGTACTTTGTCATGGCATGTGAAATCTCCAAAAGTGCCTTGGGGTCACAGTCTGTCTGAGGACATTCCTGTGAAACACCTAGGCCAGCATTTATTGCTCATCCCTAAATGCCCAGGGGGCAACATTGCTACGGGTATAGGGTCATATGTAGACCAGAGCAGGTAAGGACGACAGTTTCCTTCCCTGAAGGACATTAGTGAATCAGTTGGGTTTTTCCAACAATCAACATACAGTCATCATTAGACTCTTAATTCCAGATTCTTTTTTTTTATCATATTTAAATTCCACTATCTGCCGTGGTGGGGTTTGAACCCAGGCCCCCGCGGGGGCACTTTCTGGGTCTCTGGATTAATAATCCAACGGTAATATGACTAGGCCATCTGCTCCACTATTACTGGATGTCAATAATTAATTCATTCTTTCATGCTGCACAGTAAACGGAGCACTAAAAGCATCACTTCCTTCAATGTCCGTGTTTGGATTGATGAGATCAAAAGAGACAAATCTGTAACACTTGATGCTGTTGAGTCATTGAGCTGGTAATGATGTGGAATGGGAAAAAAAAAATCCCCGATTCTGCCCCTAGCTGCTCCCTTCAGTGTGTTCGCCAAGCGTTAATTGGAAAATTGCAGTCTCCAGACACTAATTGCTGGAGAGGCTAAAGCCTTCAAAGGGACCTGACCTGGTGTTTTATTATCTCATTAATCCTGACCCTGGAAGACAGATGATTTTAGTAAGCACTGTCTCCTCAATCCTTCAAAACATCCAGCAATTGTAAGAAGAAACAAAACAATCTTCGGGCTTCGTTCTTGTTGCACAGAGTGGCCAACTGGCCAAAGTTTACCTGGAGTCAGCAGTAATTAAGGAACAAAAACAGAAGTTGCTGGAAAAGCTCAGCAGGTCTGGCAGCATTTGTGAAGGAGAAAACAGAGTTAACGTTTTGGGTCCAGTATCCCTTCATTAAGGATCAATCCCTTGGGCTCTACACGAACACTGAGAGAAAGATTTCAGGGACGTTCACAAAAACCAACACAGGAGACTGGAGGAAGACGTGATGTGGAAGCTTTTCACCTTTCAGGACTGAATTGCAAGAATACCAAATCACAAGGGGAAACAAACACTTCATACGGCATGAGAACAGGGGGCTGATTGGTTGGCTGGATTGGTTGAGGTGTTACCATGGAGGTCGCACCATTAATTGTTCCCCAACTGTTTAGTTCAACTCAAAACAGCAGCAATGCCTGGATGTAACTCAGTGTGTGGAGCTGGATGAACACAGCAGGCCAGGCAGCATCAGAGGAGCAGGAAAGTTAACGTTTCGGGTCGGGACCCTTCTTCAGAAATGGTTTTCTGAAATCTTCAGATTTCTGAAGAAGGATCCCGACTCGAAATGTCAACTTCCCTGCTCCTCTGATGCTGCCTGGTCTGCTGTGTTCATCCAGCTCCACATTGTGTTATCTCTGACTCCAGCATCGGCAGTTCTCACTATCTCCCAGTGCCCCTGGATGTGTTCCTTGTATTCGGACAGACTGGGTCCCTGAGTAAAAGGTTGCGCAGCCTCTAGCAAACGGAGGTGAGCCACATTGCAAACCTGTGAAGCAGGTCACACTCATGAATATTCAGCAAGTGCAGTCCAATGGCAATATCACATCTAACTTTACGATAAGTTTGTCTGACTTTCTGCGAACAGTGTCGTTTGTTAGCTAATTGTCGATAAAGGAGTGAAAGTCGTCTAGCAGGTGGTCACAAACAATTTTCTCTCTGAACCACAGTGGAGCACACAGTAACACAACAATCCACAAAAAGGGAACAAATAGCGTACATGTACACATGCAGCAGTCTTCAAAGGATTACTAATGCAATCTGCAATAAAGCATCTCACACAGCATTGAAACATCACTAGCTCATCCCGAGACTGGAGCACGAAAGTGCACAGCCCATCAGGAACAGGCAACTCTTTCGATCCTAATAAATACTGCAGATGCTGGAAATCTGAAATAAAAGGTGTTATACATTTTGGTAAAAGTACACCGACTTCCTTCAGCCTTATAAAAACCAAAAGAACTGCAGATGCTGTAAATCAGAGACAAAAACAGAAATTGTTGGAATAGCACAGCAGGGCTGGCAGCATCAATGCAGAGAAATCAAAGTTAACGTTTTGGGGTCAAGCGACAGACGCTGCCAGACGTGCTGAGCTTTTCCAGCAATTCCTACTTTTGTCCTCCAGCCTTACCTCATCTCAATGCCTCAGCACGTCCTTCTGTTCCTTTCTTCCCCACAAACGCATCCAGACTGTTCGTCCCAACTATTCCCGGCAGCTACATTTGCAACTACTTTTCTGGTGTTTGCAACAATGTGTCCCTTTAGTTTTAATGGACATTTTGTAATTTTTAATCTTGTGCTGAGGAGGCGGGGAGACATAGTTTTAGTTTCAGTTCTGGAGGTATCCTTGTGGGCTTTGTACCAAGAGGTCTGTAGGCCTAAGGACTTTGCTTCCTCATGAGGTTTCACAACCCTTGCAGAGACAAGCAGTGTTCCCATTAATATTCCTATTGTGCTTCCGAGGCTGGTGCATGGCAACTGTGGTGATTATGCAACCTGAAGGTCATTGGAGGGAATAATACTTTTGGTGCCTAGTTTACTGTGAAAGAGTTAATTAATTATTGACATCCAGCAACTGGGGAGGCGATGGCCTATTGGTATTATCATTGGACTATTAGTCTGGAACATTGTGCATGCATACAGCTCAGAGGGAACATCGATGGGCGATGGGAGATCTGTGTGTTAGAGAAACAGAAATACTGTGCTTTGCGGTGCAAGGCACACAGAAAAATCCAGAGTCAGGCAGTGTGTGTGCGATATGGCGGAGAGTGGAACAAAGGAGGGCTAAACTCTACAATACGAAATCCTGCAGTTGGAAACTATGGTTAAGGAAGCTGTGTGTTTGCTCTGAAGTTAAACAAGTAGAGAGTTTTATTTGCATTTTTGTTTCAGTTGATAATAAAGCTTTGAGAAAATATGCAGAAATTCACAGAGAGGAAACTGGTTGCAGCTGTACAGCCTGAATAAGAAGCCTAAGTATGATTATGGTAATTCTTCACTGAGGCTTTGGTCTTTCAGAGGATGTAGTGTGAATTTGAATCCTTCTCTGATGATTGTACTTAATCACGGAGGTCATTTCCTGAACACAATTAGTTTTAATCATGGAGATCATTTACTGAACACAATTATAAGAGTCTGCCAGTGTACTTTTATCAAAACGTATAGCATCTGTATTAAACAGGAACAAAAATTAACTATATTACACTGGACAGAAAGGTTGGAAAACTTAAGTCTTCAGAAATGACCCGAAACGTCAGCTTTCCTGCTCCTCTGATGCTGCGCAGCCTGCTGTGTTCATCCAGCTCCACACTGTGTTATTTCCAATCCGTCGAACCTGTTTGTAAGGATTTTTTTTCACTCCATCAGCTTTCACCTTTCCAGATTAAACAGCCCAAGCCTGTGATAGTTTTAAGCTCTCTGTTCTGGAAATTGCTCTCCACACAGGAGAGTACATGTTAACTGAACCACATACTTTCCTGAGTGGCATCTTTGGGTGGTGGGAAAGAAACCGGGTGGGGATTAGGTGAAAACACAGAGTGTCTGTGTTTGCCCACAGCACACAGGTTTTGCTACACAAACTCAGGAGGCTACAGCTTTCAGCTAAATGCGCGTTAAGGATTCTGGAAGCCTGTTCTATGCATGTCCAGGTAGAAACTTCCCTCATTTTATTCCAGTCTGAGCTGAAATGCCCCCTGCTGCATTTGCAAAGAACTGCAGGCATTGCCTCGCACAATGGAACAGGAGGCTGTTCAGCCCACCATGTCCCTTCTAGCTCTTTTTAGCCGCTGTCTGATTAGTCTCGCTTCTTCCCCCCGCCATTCTCCGCGGGCAACATCGCGGCGAACTGAAATCCGTGACCCTCCTGACAGTGCAGGGGGTCAGAGACTGGAGCAGGAATGTGTACAGCCCATCAGGAGCAGGCTACACTCTCGATCCTAATAAAAGCGGAAGACTGCGGCTGCTGCAAATCTGAAATAAGAAGCGCTGAAGAAGAGCCATTACTGAACTCAAAATGTTAATCCTGTTTTTCTCTCTCTCTCTCGCCACACAGATGCTGCTGAGTTTCTCCAGCACTCCCTGTTTTTATCAACACTCTCTCATCTCTCCCAATCTGAAGCAGAATGTGGAATGAAGGACAAATCCTCTGCTTTAGTAATTGGTGTGAGAGCCACCTGAGCTGACCCCATTCATTCCTTTTGCCTCTTGACTGGTCTCATTGCAATCTGACCATCACAGTGCACTCAGACAACACCAATATCTGGCTCAGTTGATCTTGTCAATGACGTTTTTACCATTTATTCCCAGGACGCTGGGCATCGCTGGCCACCCCCGATCATCCAGGGGGCAGTTAAAAGGCAGCCCCACTGCCATGCGCCCAGTTTGGTTCCAGCTCCTTGATGCCACGCTCAGACAAGTATGGTCGTAGACAGTCATTCTGACTTCATCTACTAAAGCCAATTCTTTGCGACAAACAACAACACCTCCTGGTCGCGAACCATTTCAACTCCCCCTCCCACTCCCTGGACGACATGTCCATCCTGGGCCTCCTGCAGTGCCACAACGATGCCACCCGAAGGTTGCAGGAACAGCAACTCATATTCCGCTTGGGAACCCTGCAGCCCAATGGTATCAATGTGGATTTCACAAGTTTCAAAATCTCCCCTCCCCCTACCGCATCCCAAAACCAGTCCAGCTCGTCCCTGCCTCCCTAACCTGTCCTTCCTCCCACCTATCCCCTCCTCCCACCTCACTGACCAATCCCCACCCCCACTTCCTACCTACAAGCCTCATCCCACTCCCCCTTTACTTGTCCATCTTCCCTCCCACCTACCCGCCCCTCCCTCTTCACTGACCAACCCCCATCCCAACAAGGTGCAGGGCTGGATGAACACAGCAGGCCAAGCAGCATCATAGGAGCAGAGAGGCTGACGTTTCGGGCCTAGACCCTTCATCAGAAAAGGGGGAGGGGAAGGGGGTTTTGAACTCCCCACCTACACTCACCTTTACTGGCTCCATCCCCGCCTCCTTGACCTGTCCGTCTTCTCTCCACCTATCTGCTCCTCTATTCACCTTCCATCATCACCTCCCCCTCTCTCTATTTATTTCAGAATCCCCTTCTCCTCCCCCATTTCTGAAGAAGGGTCCCGACTCGAAACATTAGCTTTCCTGCTCCTCTGATGCTGCTTGGCCTGCTGTGTTCATCCAGCTCTACACTTTGTTATCTCTTCTTTTTCCCTTTGGTTTTTTTTTGTAGGGCATTGCTGAAAAAGCCAGTATTTGTCATCCCATCGTCCCTCTAACCTAGCAGATCATCCCAGAAGGGCAATCCATTGTCCTTTCCTGGCCTGGCCTACACGTGACTCCAGACCCACTGTGATATGTTTACTCTTAACTGCCCTCTGCAATGGCTGAACAAACAGTTCAGCTCCAAAGAATCAGATCAAATTCGAAAGGTTGACTCTGATTTGCTCTCCACAGCTCGGTGGCTCAGTGGTTAGCACCACTGCCTCACAGCACCAGGGACCCAGGTTCGATTCCACCCTCGGGGGACTATCTGTGTGGAGTTTGCACATTCTCCCTGTGTCTGTGTGGGTTTCCTCCGGGCGCTCCGGTTTCCTCCCACAGTCCAAAGATGTGCAGGTTAGGGTGGATTGGCCATGGGAAATTACCCAAAGTGTTCAGGGATGTGTAGATTAGGTGGGCTGTAGGGGGATGCTCGGAGGGTCAGTGTGGACTTGTTGGGCCGAAGGGCCTGTTTCCACACTGTAGGGATTCTATGATTCGAGATGCTGTTGAGCTTCTTCAGCACTTTCTATTTGTATCTTGATTCTCAGACTTCATTAATTTCTCACATGTCTTCACACTCTCTTTCGATGAGCCAGCCAGCCCCTAAACCCTCAGAAATCTCTGCACTCTTCCAATTCAGCCTCTTGAAAATTCCCCGGCTTGAATCACAGCCCCAATGACAGCCACACCTTCATCCGCCTGGGCCCCAAACTCTGGAATTCCCTCCCTAAACCCCTCTGTCTCTCTTCATTTCTTTAAGATGCTCCTTCGGGAACCAGGGCACTTAGTTTAAAAATTTGGGCCGGACCATTCAGGAAAGACGTTAGGAAGCAGTTTAACACAAAAAAAGGATGGAAGAGGTTTGGAACTCTCTTCCACAAACAGCAAAGGATGCTGGATCAGTTGTTAGTTTTAAAACAGAGTTAAATAATCTTTTTGATTATCAAAGGTATTAATGAATATGGGCCAAAGGCAGGTATATGGGGTCAAGCACAGATCAGCCAGGATCTCATTCAATGGTGAGGGGGTGAATGGCCACCTCCTGTATCGATGTTCCTTAAAATCAACCTCAACACAGAGATGCTGCTGGTTATTTTATGAAATATCTTTTTACATAGCTCAGCATAAAAATGGTTTGCAATGTTTTAATACGCATTAATACTATATCAAGATTTGTCGTCTGCTCTCTTAGGTAAACATTAGAGTTGCCATGGTGTTATTTCAAAGAAAAGTACAGGAGTTATCTTCAGTCCCATGGCCCAATATTTATTTCTCTAGCAACATGGCCAAAAATAAACATTATCCAGTCCTTTTCATGTTGCTCTAAGTAGGATCTGCCTGTGCACAAATTGGCTGCAGTGTTTCCTACATTCTAACAGAGACTACACTTCAAACAAAATAACTTATTTTGCTGTAAAGCACATTGGGGAGGTGCCAGAGATGGTGAGGAGCGCTATACAAATGCAATTATTTCACAGTCTCCTGCTGATGGGCCTGCAGCCAGATTGCAGTAATTGTTTTCAACACCAGATGGTGCACTTCCAAAACAATAGCCTTGGGCAATGGATAAGCAGGACGGACGTCTCCCGATCGAACTCAGTTGCTTTCAAGTCGAGCACAGCAAGCTCCCACAAACAGCAGTGTGATCATGGCCAGATAATCTTTTGTTGTTGTTGTGATAATGGTCAATGGATAAGCATTGGCTGGGACACCAGGGCGAAACTCACCTGCCCTTCTCCAAACTAGTGACCAATCTCTGCTATCCACCCAAGAAGGCTGAATGGCCTGCTTTTCTCCTGTTAACCCTTTGCAAACTGGTCTCAAAAGGTAAATTAGTCCCAATGTGTCTCCCATTCCTCCCTCCCAGACCCTATATCCTCACTAAGTGCATTTCACAGGCATCAGATGACCTCTAAGAGGTGTATACAATCTGTTAGCTCAAGATTGATAGAGTTTTGCACAGAAACAACAGGAATTATTTGAATATTTTAGCCTTTCCAGCTGGTTGTGGGCTACATGAGAGAATACTTGATGGTGTTTTTACTGAATACACTGGACAAGTTGCCTCCTATTCGCGACTGGCCTGGTAGTTTAACATTAGCCAATGCCCCTCTTGAAGGTGCTGGATCACCCCTCTCCCACTCTGGGGAGACTCCCCAGAGTTTAATCAGCCTCTCTTGGGTCAGGCAAGAGGAGTCCTGGGAGGCTGGCCTGTGATTTTCCCATGCAAAAAAGTGAGGTGCGTTTGGGCACCTCGGCAACAGAATGCCTCACGCTAAAAACCGACCCATTTTCTCCCGCCCCACTGTGCTTCCAGAGATGCCTGGGAGCTCAGGAGCAAGAACCTGAACTGATTTTCTCCAGCTGCGGAGGAATTGTTAGCAGGATTAGGCCAATTTGGCCCTCCTGGGTGCTGTTCCACCATGCAGTTAGATCACAGCTGATTGGGTTGTGGTCTCCGCTCTATTTTCCTGTCCGGACCCCCTCCTCCCCTGACCCCTTTGTCAAAGGCCTATAGATTTCAGCCTTGAATTAATTCAACAACCTAACTTGTACTACTCTCTAAGGGAGACTGACAACCCACAGAGCTGGTTTAACCAGAGACTTCTGATCCTTAATCTGTGTCCCCCTGCTCTATGTCAGGGCCTGAATCCTCAGAATCCCCACAGTGTGGAAGTAGGCCCCTTCAAGCCAAACACCTCCACACTGACCCAATATCCTTTCCCTGTAACCCATTTTCTTTTTTCTTTATTCATTCACGAAATGAGGGTGTCGCTGACTAGGCAGCATTTATTGCCCATTCCTAATTGCCCAGAGGGCAGTTAAGAGATGACCACATTGCTGTGGGTTTGGAGTCACATGTAGGCCAGACCAGGGAACGATGGCAGTTTCCTTCCCTAAAGGGGCATTAGTGAACCAGATGGGTTTCTCTGACAATCAACAATGGATTCATGGTCATCATTAAAATCTTAATTCCAGATACTTATTGAATTCAAATTCCACCATCTGCCCTGATGGGATTTGAACCCGGGTCCCCAGAACATTATCGGGGTCTCTGGATTAACAGTCCAGCGATAATACCACTAGGCCAGCACCTCCCCTTTACAGGGATCTACACATCCCTGGACACTATTGGACAATGTCCCATGGCCAATCCATCCTAACCTGCACATCTTCGGATTGTGGGAGGAAACCCACGCAGACACAGGGAGAATGTGCAAACTCCACACAACACACAGTCGCCCGAGGGTGGAATTGAACCCGGGTCCCTGGTGCCGTGAGGCAGCAGTGCTAACCACTGAGCCACCCCGAGATGCAGGAATGCAGCGTTGAGGTTAAAATCAGCTCATCCACGATCTTATTAACCGATGCAGCAGCTTCAAAGGGCCGAGTGGCCTGCCCTTGCTCCTTGTTTGCCCGCTCCCCGGGCACTCACACTCACACCTTGTTAGCAAAAAGGTACAAGTTTAACCCGATTGCTCAAATGATCACTTTGGCCAATCAGAAGCTCTGCATTTAATCTCACCCCCCCCCCCCCCCCCCCCCAGCCCCCCCCCCAACCCCGAAACTTTTGTGATGGACTAAATAAACATGGAACTGGCCCAACCTGCTGAATGGCACTTGGCTCAGCAGCGATGCAAACTGTTCACAGAACGGTACAGTACAGAACGAGGCCACTCAGTCCAACATACTTCTGCTAGCTCCCTACTAGCCCTACCCCAGTGGTCTGCTCTTTGTACAAGCTCCGTCTCTGATGTTGTGCGAGCTGTCCTGTCTGTGTGTGAAGCGGGGGGGGAGTGGAGTGTTTAAAACAGAAACAAACACCAACTCAAAAGTCTCACCTTTTAATGAGGGAGGTGCAATTTCTTTCAGTTTGATTCAGACTTCAGGGCTCAAAAAAAAGATTGACAACTAATCTCTGACGTGTCACAAACCCCACACACAGACTGCACCATCACACAGTCACTCCTCAGGTGCTTTTAAATCAATACAGAGAAACGGAGATACTGGATAATCTTTATGTCAATGATTCCTGGAGACCACACACTGCTGTCATTGGCTGTGGTTAATAGGAACACAATATGTTCACAGTTATGCTCACTAACTGCATTTTATTAGGCAGTGTAAGGGTCACTGGAGACTTTTGTTGTAGCTTAGAAATAAATTAAAACCCCTCTGACCGTCCACTCACTAACTCATTAAGTTACAACCTGTAAAGTGGTCTCCTATTCCCTCTGAAGGCATAACCCCTCTCCCATCACAGACCACGGGACACCTGGGCTCCATTGAGAATCACAAGGCTATGTGGCCACTGAGTGCATCACGATTTCTACGCAGTTGTTCGAGCAGTGTGAGGAAACGGAGCATTAAAAGCAGGAATGCTAAGTTTATTAATCTGTGAGAACGAGTGAGCCACTATGAGGGCTTAACCCACGCCTATCCTCAAATGCTCACACTGACAAAAATGACTGAACCAAATCGATTTAAGCTTCCCCTCCAACGAACTCAGTCGGTCCCAGGCCCCGAATGCGGGGAAAAAACAAGGGAGTCTGGTGCTCAGTAAAAAGGTCCGAGAAGTAGAGACTGGGGAAAATCCCTTTACAAAGTATTGAAGACTGTGCTAACCTCTTCAAAAAGAAAGCGCACTGTGGAATGTTTTGAAACACACAAATAAAAAAAGTTCTTAGAAGCTTTGAAATTAGTTCATGGGATGTGGGCATTGCTGGCTGGGCCCAGCATTTATTGCCCATCCCTAATTGCCCCTTTGAGAAGGTGGGGGTGAGCTGCCTCCTTGAACCACTGAAGTCCATGGGCTGTAGGTTGACCCACAGTGTCCTTAGGGAGGGAGTTCCAGGATTTTGACCCAGTGACAAGGAAGGAACGGTGATATATTTCCAAGTCAGGGTGGTGAGCGCTGGGAGATGATGGTGTTTCATGCATCTGCTGCCTTTGGGCTCCACTTATTCATTGCACACTGCAACACTGAGCTCAGGTTCACTCCTCCATCCATTTTCAGCCAATTTAAAACGGAAACTGAGATCCACCTTTAGGGAGGATGCGAAGGCCAGAGAGAAGGTGCAGAACAACATCGGGGGAATAGTTCCAGCCTGCAGCTTATAATCGGCATGTTTAAAATGTTGCTGAAAGGAGACAAGACAGTGAGGCGGACTGTCTCACTATCAGCAGGATGAGGAAGAGAGAAACAGACTTGAACAGAGGCATTCTGAGGAAGGGTCACTCAACCCGAACGTTAACCCCGATTTCTCTCCACAGACGCTGCCAGACCTGCTGGGCTTTTCCAGTGATTTCTGGTCTTGTTTCTGAACGGAGGGACAAGCCTTCCATGCATCATGAGCAGAGGGTGCTGATTGGTCGGGCCGTCGCTGGCTGGGACAGGCAGCAAGAGCAGTTAACTGTCAATCTTCATTCACAGACCAGGCAGCTTGATTCTGACTGGTCAGGGTGATGCCATGGGGCAGCTGACTGTCAATCTGCATTCAGAGACCAGACAGGTCGATTCTGATTGGTCAAGGGGAGGGGGGGTGCTATAGGGCCATTAGCTGTCAATCTTCATTCACAGACCAGGTGGGTCAATTCTGATTGGTCGAGGTGTTGCCTTGGGGATGCAGCGATTGGCTGTCTCATGACCCCTTTTTTTTGGGGGGGGGGGGCGCAGTTGGAGGAAGAAATAATTGTCTGTACAAATTCCTTTCACCTACACAGAACACAGGCTCCTGAGTGAGTTTTTATTGGTGTAGCTTCCGACATGTGCAAATACATCGCACCTTATCTGTCTCCTCCAACAGGCTGTAGCAGCGGGATTACTGAATATTTTTGAGGTCAAGTTCAATTGACAAATCAGTCAGCCCCAAGAATCTAAGGGTTGAAGGGCTGAGGCTCGAGCCAGACCAGCTGTGACTGTACTGAACAGCGAAATAGGTTCAAAGAGCTGAACAGGTGGCTCCTATTTATTCAGATGCTCGCATTTCTCCGAGCCCCTCACATCCCCCATCCCCAGGATTGCCCTGCAGTCTCCTGGGGTTGAAGTTTAACTCCTGGGACACAGGGGCATCAATCACACTCTCACTCACACACACACACAATCTTCAATGTTCGTTAGTGACTTCCACTTAAATTCATCTCAACACATTAACCCAGAGGCAGTTTGGCCAGCGCTCCATTTCAGCCAGTGCGGAGAAAGAGATAACAAGGTGTAGAGCTGGATGAACACAGCAGGCCAAGCAGCATCAGAGGAGCAGGAAGGCTGACGCTTCAGGCCTAGACCCTTCTTCAGAAAGAGGTTGCTCATTTCCTGATTGGTTGTTGGGGGTGGCGCGGTGAACCGGGATCATGATGATTGACGCGTAGGGCAGCCAATGGCTGATTTGGTGGGGGGGGGAGAAGAGGAGTGAAGTGATAATAAGTCACATGACAGACTCTCCAGGATTTTGGTGACCTCCAGGCCTGTTGGCCATATTTGTCCCTTCAGGCCGGCGTCAACACGAGGGGCCTAGTCAACGTTTCTTGTGGCTTTGACCCAACAGCCCGGCAGGAACCAGGCATGGGTTAGCCGAGCGAGGACGTAGGAAGCCCGGTGAACCTTCCCTGGAATCCGACTCTGATCCTGCCCCCTCGAGGTGGCGGTCCTCTCGCGCGGCTGACCAAAACTCGGAGTGAAGGGGCTGGGGGAAAGAGGCGCTGGGCTTCAGAGCTCCCCTTTATTCTCGCTACACTCCAGGCAGACCCTGACCGGGTGGTGCCAGCCCCGAGATGGCACAGTCCTCAGCTCCGGGGAGCACTGACCACAAACGCCTAGGCCGCAGGCTCGGCAGTGGTGCTTGGCCGTTGTGCCAGAAAAGGGCTTCGCGCAGCGGTGACACTTGACCAGCTCGTGATCCGGCACCCAATAGTCAGGCCTCGCCACCTCCTTGACAAATCCTGGAAAACAACAACAACCCGGGGTGGAAAATAAATTGCAGGAAAACAAAAATACCACACGACCTCACCCACACAGGCCTCACTCCTCCTCCTCCTGCTCCTTGGGAATGCAGTTACCACAGACACTGCCTGTGCATCACCAGGAAGCCTAGGCCAGGAGTCAAATGGCACAGGTGAGGCCCTTCAGCCCATTAAAAAGGGCAAGGAGCTGGATTTGATTCTCGTTTTTCACATTGTCATCCCCTCCTTATCTGGGAAATCTCCAGCACCCCATTACCCTCCGATATATATCTGTGCCCCTCGGACACTGAGGGGAGGTGGGGGGGAAAACAGAGGTGATCCAAAAAGCCCAGCTTAATGCTCTGGTGACATGGGTTCGAAGCCCAGCACAGCCGCTCGTGTGAGGGGGGTCGTGAGGGGAGGGAAGGGAAGGGAAGGGGTTGCGGGGGGCGTGGGCTAACAGCAGTCTATCTGCCCATCATCCACAGGCAGGGCTGTGTCTGTGAGTCCAACAGCACCCTCCAGGCACTGAGAGAATAGTGGGCACTGTGAGGGCTGCAATGCAATCTCTCTCCCTCCAACACCCTTTTAATTCAACTCCCACCCTTTCCCCTTTAACAAAAAGGTGCAAAAGATGCACATTTTAATTGTTAATTTCGTTGGTGACACAGGTGACTCGCCAGTTGCTTTACTGATAAAAACAACGTCAATTTGTTCTCTCCCACCCCGTTCAGCGATGGCAACCGTCACAACCATCATCAAAACTCATCTGGTCCCTTTGGGGACGGACATCCGCCATCCTTACGTGGTCTGGGACCTACACGTGACTCCAGGCCCGCAGCAATGGGGCTCTCTCTGAAAACGACCAGGGGGAGGCCCTCAGCTGAAGGGGTAATCGGGGATGGGTAACAAAAGCTGACATTGCCAGGGGCGCCGGCAGCCCACGAAACAACGAAGACAACAGTCGGTCGTACGTACCAAGAGGATATTCGACTGCCGAAGCCATCGTATCTAGAGTGCTCTGCGCCGCCTCTGTAATCCTGCGCGCCAGTAACCCTGTGCCTTCTCTCGCCGACTCCAGCTCCTTTCCTGAGAAGCAGTTTTATTCAGGAAAAAAAAACAAACAAAAAAAACTGACTGGAAGAAAGGAGAAAGTGACCCTTCACCATTACCATCATGGCTGATGGGAAACGGGATCACCAATCCCCCAGAACAGAGCCCAAATTCTCCAGGAATTGGGAGGCATTTTCCAAGACCCTCCAACCCTGGAGATAAATCTCCGGGACATTTAAACAGATTGTTATTTTTTTTTGACATTTCTCCTTCCCAGATGTTAAAAAGATGTTGAACGAAAGAAAAGGCTGTTTCACTAACACTCATTATCCGATTGGACGACACATAACTTCTTGTTTTGTGATTGGCCTAGGAAGGCAGTGTGTCATGAGGAGGGTTGCCCAATGACTGGGCAGTTTGGGAGGGGGTCATGTGACAAGTCCTCCAGGACCCAATTTACTCCCAGTCCCTCTCTAACTAGCCACTCCCTAACCCATAGCCCTCCACCCCCCTCCCAGTAAAGCCATAAGGAACATGTGCAGCAACACTGCCCTTGGTGCCCCCACAGGACAACCTGCAGCATTACAATCACCGTCTGTCACTGGGTCAAAATTATAAACTCCCTCCCTAATGGCACAGTGGTCTACAATTCAGTAACTCTCCTGGTTCTGGTACAGAGAGGGCTTGCACCGTCAGAGGTGCCATCTTCCGGATTAGAGACAGATCCGAAAGCTTTTGTCCCTGCGGGATGCACAAGATGCCTTATAGCGTTAGCCTGAAAACGAGGGGAGTTCTCCCCGCCCCAGTGTCCTGGTCAATATTTATCCCCCCGGATCTACATTACAGTGAGAGGATCTGCTTACTGTCACATTATATTTTTGGGAGAGCTTGCCGTGTATAAACTGGCTCTCTCATTTCCAACATTATTGGGCGGCATGGTGGCTCAGTGGTTAGCACTGCTGCCTCACAGCACCAGGGACCCAGGTTCGATTCCACCCTTGGGTGACATTCTCCCTGTGTCTGTGTGGGGTTCCTCCGGGTGCTCCAGTTTCCTCCCACAGTCCAAAGATGTGCAGGTTAGGGTGGATTGGCCATGGGAAATTACCCATAGTGTAGATTAGGGGGATGGGTCTGGGTGGGATGCTCTAAGAGTCAGTGTGGACCGAAGGGCCTGTTTCCACACTGCCGGGATTCTATGATAACAGTGACTGTTGCCTAAAATGATTCACTTTTGGGAGGAAGAAAGTAGGGAGACTATGTAAACACTACAAAGGGTACAGGAGCAGGAGGTTCTTGGTACGTATATACATAAATCATTGAAGGTGCTAGGACAGGTCAAGAGCTCAGTTAATAAAACATACAATATCCCTGGTTTTATTAAGAGGGGGATACGTTACAAGAGCAAGAAGGGGACGTTAAGATCTTGCACACCTTAAACACAGAACTCCAGTTCAGGAATCCCTGGCTGGGCTAGATTATATTACCTGTCCCTAACTGCCCTGGGAAAGGTATCAAGTCAGCAGGGAGAAGGACTGAAATCTTCGTCCCCGGTCCTAACCCAAATCCCGACCTCTGACCCAAGCTCAGCAGTCCTGCTCCTATCCTAGAGCTCCAGTTATCGGGCACTAATGGACCCCCCACCCACCCACCCAAATCCTGGGCTTTGGTGGTGAGCATCTTCTTGAGGGAATTGGATCGTGACCTTAAAATTGACAAAGGCACAAGGATACTTGTCCATGGGGTGGGTGGGGGGTGGGGAAGAGTGGCTCCTTCCAAAGGGGCCAGCACACACACAATGGGGCAAGTGGCCTCCCATGCGCACTGTAATCATCCTGTTAACATTGTACGGAACGGGCGAGGTGTTTGTGCTGAGCGAGAGGGTAACAGGGCGTCACCAATGATTACCTGTGCTGTTCCCACCTGTTCTGAAGCAATCGTCACACACTCTCACTGCAGCAGTCCCCCAGCCCCGCTCTGGGACTGGCATGCTTTTACTGGAGCAGGCATCACAGCAACCCTCTCCGCATGCCCGACAGTGATGCTTACGGTCCCCGTCCTCAAAACGTTTCTTGCACTGATGGCATTCCTGCAGAGAATCAACAATCAGCCCAACGGCTGAGGAGAGACACCGAGACACGCATGCGCCCACACGCACCCACACACACAAGCACAGAGACAGACACACACACACGCACACGCGCG
Organism: Rhincodon typus; assembly: GCF_021869965.1. NCBI lineage: Eukaryota > Metazoa > Chordata > Chondrichthyes > Orectolobiformes > Rhincodontidae > Rhincodon > Rhincodon typus. The sequence goes on from NC_063370.1 coordinate 4,541,203, forward strand.
CAGACACACGCACACGCACATAACTGTTTTCATGATGTGCAAATAACACACAGGCAGAACCCCCCCGCCATCCCGCTTCCCTGAGGCGCTGGCAATGGGATCTTTCACATCCGGCCACCACAACAGTCACGTTCCTCGCTTTAAAGTCTGATCCGAAAGCCAGCAGCTCCAACAACGCAGCACTCCCTCAAGCGCTGCACTGGGAATGCCAGCCGGGATTCAGAGCTGAAACCTCAGGGAGTGGGATTTGAACTCACAACCCTCCAGCTCCAATGAGACAGACGTGTCTATTGCTAGGCAGATAAGGTATTAAAAAAGGCCTAGAGCCATAAAAGGTCAAGTACAGGTGGAAATTATACAGTGAATGGCAGAACCCTTAGGAGTATTGATATGCAGAGGGATCTGGGTGTGTGGGTCCACACATCAATGAAGGTGGCAGCGCAGGTAGATAATGTAGTAAAAAAGGCTTATGGCATGCTTGCCTTCATTGGAAGGGGCATGAGTATAAGGATAGACAAGTTATGCTGTAGCTTTATAGAACTTTAGTTAGGCCACATTTGGAATATTGTGTACAGTTCTGGTCACCACATTACCAGAAGGATGTAGATACTTTGGAGAGGGTACAGAAAAGGTTTACTAGGATGCTGCCTGGTATGGGGGATTTTAGCTATGAAGAAAGGTTAGATAGACTGGGATTGTTTTCACTGCAATGCAGGAGGTTGAAGGGAGTGACCTGAAGAAGTTTATAAGATTGTGAATGGCATGGATAGAGTGGAAAGCATGAGGTTTTTCCCAGGGTGGAGGGGTCAATTACTGGGGGACACAGGTTAGAGTGCGAGGGGGAAAGTTTAAAAGAGATGTGCAAGGCATGTTTTTCACGCAAAGGGTGGTGAGTGCCTGGAACGCGCTGCCAGAGGAGGTGGTGGAAGCAGACACAATAGCAGTTTTCAAGGAACACCTGGACGAATACATGAACAGGAAGGGAACAGAGGGATACAGATCCCGTAAGTGAAGACAGTTTTAGTATGGAAGGGCAAACTGTGTTGGCACAGGCTTGGATAGGCCAAAGGGCCTGTTCCTGTGCTGTACTGTTCTTTGCTTCACTCTGTCTTATATTCCTGCCTGATCGAGACCAGAATCCGGATCAGTCACAACGGGGGATCTATTTCAAAACCATAAAAAAAGAGAGAAAGAGAGAAAGAGAGATGGACTCACCATGATCTGGGAGTTGGGCCTCCAATAATCTGGGGCCACTTGATCCGTCAGCCAAGAGGTGATCGCTTTGCTTGGCCCTGTACTGTACTCGGAGACCGACTGGATCACAAAGTTGACGCCGTCCAGTACTCGCTGAGCCCCGTTATGGTTCGTCCCCAGGAACGACTCCATCTGAGATTTATCAAACAGGGAACGTGTTTGCATTTCCACAGCGTCGCTTGTGACCTCGGACTCCCAGCGCCTGGAGGAATAGCTTCTGTTCGAAGCACAGCTAACCTGCGCAGAGCGAGCCACCCCAAAACCACAACGGGATCGTGACGTTCTGGATTTTAAAATAACAGCCTGGGTGGGTGGGGGGAGATAAATAACCGACCAGGGAGACCTCCCCTGATCTTTCCTAGACCCTGTCGCGTCATCCTTTCTACATTCACCCAAAGGCAAAGGGTGGGGGGGGCCGGGGTTTAATGTCTCATCTGAACAACACCTCAGACAGTGCAGCACTCCCCACCCCTGCTCCCATCATGTCCTGGATTTTCTGCACATGACCCTGGAGCTGGACCCAAACGCACAGCCTTGATGCTGCAGGCGAGAGAACAAACCCAACAGAAATGTCATTTACAGATCACCGCTGCTCTCTAAAGGTGAACCCTCTTAAAAGGGAAAGCACACAGTGGCTTTTCCAAAAGCATCTCCGCATTTAATTATTCCGAACACGCAATCCTCATCCACGTTCACAGCTACAGGAGGCCATTTGGCCCATCGTATCCATGTTTGTTGACAAAGATCTGACTATGCTAATCCCATTTTCCTGCTCTCGGTCCCAGAGCCCTGGAGGTTACAGCAATGCAAGTGGATATCTAAGCACTGCTTAAACGTTACAAGAGATTTTTTGACACATCCATTGTTTCAGGCAGCGAGTTCCAGACCCACTGCTCTCTTGGTGAAGAAGAAACAAAATCTCATCTCTCCTCTTCGTCTTCTACCGTAAATCCACTTCTCCTGGATATTAATGATAAAAGTGACTTCTTATCCACGCCCTTCAATCTTATACACCTCTATCAGGTTCCATCTCAACTTTCCCTGCTCCAAGGAAAAACCATCCCAGTCTATCCAATCTTTCAATTATAGCTTGGACCCTCCAGTCCTGGAAATATCCGTGTAAATCTCCGGGGGAAAAAAAAAAGAGGGAGTGCGAGTGAGATGGACTTGGGGGATTCCCTCCCTTCCTGCCTGGTCCCTGTCTTCCGTACGACAGATACCTATTCCCTGGATGACAGCACTTCCTTCAGCTGCAGGGGGTGACCTCATCCGGGGGCATGCCAGGAATTCAGAGGGATGGGGGATGGGCAGATAACAAAAGCCGAAAGGAGTGGAGCAGAAGACGAGAGACACAGAGAGACACACAGAGACACACAGAGAGAGAGCCAGAGAGAGACAGAGCGACAGAGAGACACACACACACACAGAGAGAGAGAGAGACAGAGAGAGAGAGAGAGAGAGAGAGAGAGAGAGACAGAGACACACACACACACAGAGAGAGAGAGAGAGAGAGAGAGAGACACAGAGAGAGAGAGGAATGCTCAATTGTTGTAAATCTTTACTCATCTCTCTCTATTCTGGGATCCCAGTGTAAAAGCAGTAAATTTTCAATAGTTAGGTAAATGCCTCATTCGGTCTGTCACCCAACTCTCTAGTGAACTCACTGAGCGTTTGTCACATTCTGGTCTCCTCGGGTTGTTCACAGACACTTAAACACTTGTTCAGTCAATTCACTCACTGCTGATACCTACAGCCTGTCAAAAGCTGTGAGCATCGAGGGGAGCACTCTCTGACAGATGGCCCCAGGCTGTTTACAGCCCAAGCTTGGCTGTCTCTCTCTCACCGGCTGCGTGGGTTCGTCTCGGGCCAGGTGAACACAACCACCCTCACCATGACACAGCAGATGGTGGCCGTGGGCAGAATCGATCATTACTAAAACCCAAATAAAAACGGACAGCACCCTCCCCCCAGAGGCAGCGAGAACTGCAGGAGGTGGTTTTCCAAGGGGGTATGAGGGGCCACATTATCCTCCCGAATCAGGGTTTAGGAGCAGGAAACGGATACAGCACGGAAACACTGAAAACAGGAGCAGGTGTAGGCCATTCGGCCCTTCCAGCCTGCTGCCCCTGTTCAATATGATCACAGCTGATCGTCCATCTCAGCCCCCTGTTCCTGCTTTCTCCTCCACACTCTTTGATCCCTTTAACCCCAAGAGCTGCATCTAACTTCTTCATTAAAACATTAAAATGTTTCAGCCTTGACTGCTTTCTGTGACAGAGAATTCCAAAGGATCCTTGCTCTCCTCATCTCAATCCCACCCTGAATCCTTAGACTGCGCACACCCGCCCCTCCGCTCCCACCCCCCACTTCGGGACTCCCTGGACCTCAGGAACATCCTTCTTTGTCTGATTCTATCAGGACTTTATACTTTTCTGTGACAGCAGCCCCTCATTCTGCTGAACTCCAGTATACACAGTCCTGACTGATCCAGCATCTCCTCATACGTCAATCCCACCATCCCAGGAATCAGTCTGGTAAACCTTCACTGCACTCCCTCCATCGCCGGCACATCCTTCCTCAGAGGGGGAGGCCATTCAGCCCATCTAGTCCTTGTTGATGTTCTACAACAGCAACTCACCTCATCCCCTCAGCCCTGCCCTAATCCCGTGGGCCCACGAACAGTGCCCCCCTCCACCCCACCTGTGCAGAGGACGATCCAATTTTTCTATCATCAAAAGCCTTGAACGAACAACCCCCTCACGTTCCAGCCTCGAAACACCCAGCATAGAAACCGCTGAAGGTGCGGTGAGCAGTAAAGAAAACAGACCGTATGTTGGTGACAGCATTTGAGTAGAGATACAACAACGTCTTGCTGCAATTTGCAGGGGTGAGGCCACACCTGGCATATTGCGCACAGTTCTGATCTCTTTTTCAGAGAAAGGATGTTGCTCCAACAGAGACAGCGTGCAGCGAAAGTTTACCAAATTGATTGCAGGGATGCTCAGACTGATGTACAAGGAGAGGTGGAGTCAGTTCAGATAGTATTCACTGAGTTTAGACGAACGAGGTGGGATCTCCTGGGAAATTCTAACAACGCTAGACAGGCTGGCACAGAAAAGATGTTCCCGATGGTGGGAGAGTTCAGAGATCACAGTTTAAGGATAAGAGTTCGACTGTGATGAGGAGAAATGTCTTCACCTTCAGAGAGTGAGGAGCCTGTAGAATTCACTGCCACAGAAAGTGGCTGAGGCCAAAACATTGTGTTTTCAAAAAAAGATATAGCTGCTAGAGACAGTAAGAGCTGCCCATGCTGGAGTCAGAGATAACAGTGTGGAGCTGGATGAACACAGCAGGCCAGGCAGCATCAGAGGGGCAGGAAAGTTGACGTTTCAGGTCGGGACCCTTCTTCAGAAATTCAGAAATAGCTCTTGTTGCTAAAGGGATGAAGTAATATTTGGTGGGGTGGGGGATTAAGATTAGGGCATTGAACTCAAAGATCAGAGATAGTAGGAACTGCCGATGCTGGAGAATCTGAGATAACAAGGTGTAGAGCTGGATGAACACAGCAGGCCAAGCAGCATCAGAGGAGCAGGAAGGTTGACGTTTCGGGTCTGGACCCAAAAGATCAAGGATCTTTTCTGAAGCTCAAAGATCAGACTGAATTACAGAGCAGGCTCAAAATGACCTCCATCTGTCCCTACCTTCTTTGTTTCCATGCAATTTTTTTGTTAATTCTTCCTTGTGAACGTGCCTGAGCACTAATCTCTAAAGCCCAGAGACTGGGCTACAATGCTGTGTACTTACCCCAAGCCACACGTGTTTTAGCTCAGGACGTACGACAGATGCCTCAGGATCTTGGTTTCCAATCCAGTACTGTCTGCTGCGGTAGATAATCCCACAGTTTGGACATTCCAGAACATACCTAAGCAGCAAATTAAAAGACAGACAGCTAGAAACCAAACTCTGCATTGCCAGTCGGGTTTCGTATAAACGTACCTCTCTCTATTTCTTTCATTTTCCTGTCATATCATTGGGATTTCGAGGGATTAAAACAAACAAGTTGGTGGCTGGCATGCGGAAATCAGACAGAGAACACAAAGCAGGGCCAAAATGGTCAACGATAATTTCCGGCTCTCAGACGGAGACTGCAGGATCCTGGAGTTCCATAGCCTCCAGGTCCAGATTCCGGGAAAATACTACAGTCTGCCTCAAGAAACAGAGGAAGAGGAAATCTTGCACTTACGTAGTGCCCTTCCACCTAGGATCGGCCATGCTTTACAGCTGATCAAGGCGTTTCCACTGCTCCAAAATGTAGAAACGTGGCAGCCCATTTGCACACAGCAAGATCCCATAAAGGGCACTGAGAGTTTTGTTTAAGCGAATAGGCGATAAGCGTCAGGCAGCACATCAGGAAATAACATTCTCGCCAATTCTCCAACCATATTGTGTGGGATCTTGTATCCAAGACAGCAACAGGGGGCCTTGCATTAACATTCCACCCAGCGCTGACCCTCCGACAGCGCGGCGCTCTCTCGGCGCTGCACAGGGAGGCTTTTTGGAAGGCAGAACATATTTGGAATGCAGGGAGCTGTTCAGGAGAAGCGGCACAGGAGAGTGGGGTGGATTTGCAGGAGTGACTTGAGCCACGTCAGTTTTATGCTAGCGCACTCCATTCTTGCAAAAACACAGAAGCCTAGGGCCCCTGCTCACCTACCTCCTTCCATCGCAGCTGTCTTTACAACTTCCAGTGATAGTCACAACTCATTCACTCACTCACCCAGACCAGACATAAGTTGCAAGTCCCAACCACTTGCTGTCTGTGGATGCGGAGGTTTTCGGATTGACAGTTACTTCCCAGCCTCGCTCATAGCACACCTGGATCAGATCAAACAAGAGGCATTTTGACCCAGGCCTTAAATCTCTCGCTGACACCTCTTCCCCCCCCCCCCGCCCGCCCTCGCAGAACCATCCCTGCTCCCCCGCAAATTGTTAGGCTCAACACGCAAAAGACAGCCAGGAAGGCTGGTCACCCTGCTGCCTTCCCCACTGCTCATTAAACAGTGAGCTGCAGTGACTTGCACCATCCTGAATTTTAATCGCTTTTCCTTCAGAATTGCTGGGTCAAAATCCTGGAATTCCCTCCCTACAGCATGCAGACTGCAACAGATCAAGAAAGCAGCTCACCACCACCTCATCCAGGGCGGACAATAAATGCAGTAAATGCCTACACCCTACTCATGTCCCCTTTGACGGTGCAGATGATTATTTTAAATCTGTGTCCCTTTGGTTACTGACCCTCCTGCCACTGGATTGGGTTATCTTTTTATTCATTATTCATTCACGGCTAGGCAGCATTTATTGCCCATCCCTAATTGCCCGGAGGGCAGTTAAGAGTCAACCACATTGCTGTGGGTCTGGAGTCACATGTAGGCCAGACCAGGTAAGGATGGCAGTTTCCTTCCCTGAAGGACATTAATGAACCAGATGGGATTTTCCGACAATCTACAATGGATTCACGGTCATCATTAGATTCTTAATTCCAGATATTTTATTGAATTCAAATTCCACCGTCTGCTGTGTTCTTCACAGTGTTGAAAGCATTTAATTAAGCCTCCTCACTGACCCTCCCTGCTTAAAGTAGGGTGGGGGGAACAAGTCATAGAGATCTGCAGCTTGGAAACAGGCCCTTCGGCCCAACTTGCCCATGTCACCCAGTTTTAACACAATTAAACCAGTCCCACTTGCCTGCATTTGGTCTGTATCCCTCCACCCATCTACCAGTCTAAACATTTCTTAAAATGACAAAAATTGTACTCGCTTCTGCAGGAAGCCCACACCTACCCTGCAGATTAACACCTTGTTGTTATATTGGTGCATGTATCGACATCTCCCAGCTGCCTCATGTGGGACGCTGTCCTTCAGATGATTCATGCTGTTTGTACAGTGAGCCCTTCAAACAAACAGGGGAGGAAAAAAAGAAACACACAGGGAATAACAACATTCACTCTCCCAGTTACAGAGAAACTCACTGAACGGGAGCGGAAGGTGGGCTTGGAATCTCATTGAAACTTACAGGATACTGAGAGGGTTGGATAGAGTGGATGTGGAGAAGATGTTTCCACGAGTAGGAGAGACCAGGACCCGAGGGCACAGCGAAGGGACGAGCCTTTAGAACTGAGATGAGGAGGAATTTCTTCAGCCAGAGGGTGCGGAATCTGTGAGATTCATTGACCCAGTGGGCTGCGGAGGCCAAGTCATTGAGTATATTTAGTACGGAGGTGGATAGGTTCTTGATTAATGAGGGGATCAAGGTCGTGGGGAGAAGGCAAAAGAACGGGTTGGGAAAAGTAACAGCCAAGAATTGAATGGCGGAGATGACCTGATGGGCCGAACGGCCTAATTCCGCTCCTCTATCTTATGGTCTACGTAGCCCATTTGGAAATGATGCAAGCAAATAGATTTGAGTTATTCATTTTAACTGAATGGTATAAACAGACCGGAGGGGCTGAATGGTCTCCTGCAGTGTTCCTTGATTATTGAATGTACCTTTGTTCCACATCCCTCAATAACAAATCGATCAATCTCTGTATTGAAACATCGGATCATAGAATATAGGAACAGGAGTGGGCCGCTCGGCCCCTCCAGCCTGCTATGCCATTCAATAGGATCGTGGCTGATCATCCCCTGGTGCCCATTCCCCTTGACCCCTTTTGCCCCATGAACCACATCCAACTCCTTCTTGAAATCATTCAACGTTTTGGCCTCAGCCGTGTTCTGTGGCAGAGAATTCCACAGACTCACCTGCTCTCCAGGTGAAGACGTTTCTCCCAGTTTACATCAGCTCTCTGATGTGCCATTTGGCACGTGTTCACTGTAATATCTCAGAGCTGAATTAGGCCACTCGGCCCGTTGAATTTGCTTCATCATTAGATCACGGCTGATATGACTAATCTAGCGTTAATACCAGCGGGTCATCACCTTCCCCTTATGGAAAAGGATGGGGCCGAAGCGAAGAATTCGAACAGTGGGGGATAGTCAGTTTCCTTTGGAAGAGACGAGGTGGGAGATCGAACGGTGTCTTATGGTTACGAGGGGACTGAACGGCTTGGATAAGGGAATCCCCATATTCGGTAACAGAGAGCTCAATGATAAGCGGAAGGGAGAACTCACCCACAACTGAGGCACACGCTAGAGCAGCTGAAGTACTCGTCAGGAAAAAAGCAGTCAATCACAATCCTGCTGTCTGTTATCTCACCGTCGAAGCGGAGGCTCAGAGCCTGAGGGGGTGGGGGTGGGGTGGGGGAGGTCAAACAGGAGCAACAACATCAGACACAACCTGCATTCCTACCATCCCCGCCTCTTCGACCTGTTTGTTTCCTCTCCTCTATCCCTCTTCTATCCGCCTCCCACTCTCTCCCTATTTATTTCAAAACCCCCTTCCCCTCCCCCTTTTCTGATGAAGGGTCTAGGCCCGAAACGTCAGCCTCTCTGCTCCTATGATGCTGCTTGGCCTGCTGTGTTCATCCAGCCCTGCACCTTGTTGTCCTGCATTCCTACAGCAACCTTCACAAACGCAGCTTCGCAGCCACTGAAGTACTGTCGTTTCCACGAATGCAAGAGGCACAGTACAGTAACTGCACAGCAAGATCCCACAAACAGATGTCGGTAACCGACAGATCGGTGTGGGTTTTTGTTTTTAAAAACAAAGGAAGTGACACAGGCTGCGCGGCGAATACTGGGGCCAGGACACGGGTCGCTGTGGCGGCTCTCGCGTCAAACCGGGGGGGTGGCAGAGAGGGGCCTTAGTTTAACAACTCCCCTGAAAGACAGCACTGCTGACCGAGCAGCACTCCCTCAGTACTGCACTGGGAATCCCCCTCTCTCTCCGTTTCTGCCTCCCGAGAGAGAGAGAGCGAGCGTGAAAGAGAGAGCGAGCGCGAGAGAGCGACAGCATTCCTGTTCTCATGCAAAGCCAGCCCACGAGAGGCCATTCAGCCCATCAACTTCATGCAAGTTGTTTGGTGGAGCAATTTTTTTTCTTAAATTCTCGTGTCACTGGGCAAAACCAGCATTTGTAACTTATCCCTAATTGCCCTCGAACGGAGTGTCTTGCTCGACAATTTCAGAGTCAACCACAACTGGGTCTGGAGTCACATGTAGGGGGCCAGACCAGGTAAGAATGGCCGATTTCCTTCCCTGCAGGAACATTAGTGAACCCGATGAAACTGTTTTTTAAAAAAAAAAATTCCATGGACCCCCTCACCGAGCCCAGCTTTCAATCCCAGATTTTACTAAAGCCCCATCTCCCATCAACACAGGATGCAGTCTGGGGGGGGGTAAGGGGGGTTGTGGAAGACCCTCCCGCAAGCCAAGAACGTGGGGTTCCAGAACGTTCTCTTGCACGGCTTCGGTTGTGGCCATTGTAGGTTAACGACTTGCATTCCGGTGCAGGGGGGAGGCACACCCCTGTAAACCTTGCTGACATCCAGAAGGCCCCACAGACTTGGCAAGGATCGATGGGTTGATATGCCCATCGCCACACCGATGCCTAAGAGCGCCAACAGTGAAGGGCAGCTCATGCCAAGAAAGACAGAGAGAGAGACAGACTGCCAGAGAGAGAGAGAGAGAGAGAGAGAGAGACAGACAGCGAGACAGAGTCACATACCCCAATCGGTCTGCCCGCCCCAGGGTTTACCTTTAACACATTGTAGACAATGGCTGGTGATCTCCGAGAGCGGGTCAACGTACTGTTGGCCCGTTGACGTACCACCTCCAGGAAGCCAGAGAAGTCGGTGGGGGTGCCCGCTGTCCTTGTGCCAACATACTCGACAGAGTTGAACGCTTCCGTGCTCAAACCGAGCAAGTGGAACCGCTTCTGGAGCAGTTGCTCGGCATTCCCTGGAGTCTGCGAGTCTAGAAAGGCAACACAGCACAGAGGCTCGGCATCAAAAAAGTAACCTGCAGCCGCTTTTTAAAAAAAAACAAAACAAAATCCATTCATGGGGCACGGGTATAGTTGGCAAGGCCACTACTGGAGAACGTGGTGGTGAGCCTAGTGCCAGGCTCTGGTGCTGCCTTGGCAATACCCCTGGATTACTGGGGGGAGGGCATAGGTTTAACAGCATCTAATGGAATTTAAATTCAATTAATAAATATGGGATGGAAAGCGAGTCTCAGAACATAGTTCAATATTTTTTTGTTCACAGGAAGTGGGCTTTACTTGCCCATCCCAAGCAGTTAAGAGTCAAAGACATTATAGGACCGGAGTCACATATAGGCCAGATGGGGTAAGGCCATCATCAGTTTTACACCAACTGACCATCGTCTCCAGAGTTTTACTGCATTCAGATTCCACCAGCTGCCCTGGCAGGATTTGAACCCAGGTCCCTGGAAAAATATCTGGGTCTCTGGATTAATTGTCTAGCAATAATGCCACGACCATGGGATTTAGCGATTTCCCCGGCGTTGGCCTTCAGTCCTGAATCTCACCAGCCACTTTGCTATGGGAGGGCAATTCTCAAGTCAATGAGAAACTGAGAGATAGCATCAAACCCGAGATAGACTGGTACAGTTAGACTGAGTGAGGTGGTGGGGGGCGGGGATGGGAGATGGGGGCTATGGGCGTTGGGTACGTTAAGGATGGAATAGATTTGATGTTGAATAGCATCCAAACCCCTCCCTCACTACCAGCGGGTTGACCAACTCAGGGTCAGTGACCGTTTTCTCACAGGTCAGGGGCTAACCCTCTGACCCCATCTCCTCCGCACTCACTCTTCCATCAACACCCCCATCTCAGGCAAGGCCCCCTCAGGCAGTGCCCCATTCCCCCCTCCACCCCCTCAGGCAGTGCCCCCTCAGGAATGGCCCCTCTACCCTCACAGAATGCCTCCTCTCCCCCACA